>NC_057939.1:55679583-55997083 GCF_018555375.3 Anguilla rostrata | reverse complement strand
GCCTTCCCAAAGCTGAACAAACCCCCCCTCAGTCCTGCGCTGTGCACAGCCAGAGCACTGCTCCACGCGGCCAGCTGCCAGCGCCGAAAACACCGCCCGCTAACCCCGCCAGTCACACACTACTACAGAGAAAGGGCTTCCCAAAATCCCTACGCACACCTGAAGCTCCCCAGTCTGCCACCTCCAGCACCACCAGCAGAGCCTTCGCACGTCTCACATGTTCAGCAGCTCCAGGATGTGTACCCCCCCCCCCGCACCCCCACACCCCCGCACATGGCACACTGCCTGTGCTGTTACTGTACTCACGGCTACACAGAGAATCGGGGCAAACGCGGCACCCCGATATTTAACGGCCGTCTCAAGCGCTGGATTCAGCGACACACGAGTGACGCAGGACCAGGACGGCTGCTCCCGCAATCGGAGCGCGTTCCTGACGCCTCCACAGAGAACGCTGTGTCAAATTATCATTCCGTACGCCAGAGCACAATCACAAGACACCGCCGCCCCCCCCCCCCGAGCACTAACTTCACACCACACCGTCCACCGTAACCAAAAACCTCCCCAAAAAAACCAAAACAAAACAAAACTACACAGTTCCTACTGACCTTGAGAGTTTCCAGCCGAAGTTGTGCGGAGGGGCCTGTGGTTTAGGAAAGCCCCCCTGTCCTCCCTAGCACAGGCCGGCGGCAGACCGGACCACTCCGGAGGGGCGAGCGGCGGGGACAGCGGAGCGGGAGAGAGGCGGACGGGGCGGAGGAGTGCGGACAGCTCATGGGGAGAGCGGGAGGGAGAGGGGGAGAGAGAGCGCGGGGTGGCCTGTCCTCTCTCCTCTGCTCGGCCAGTTAGAGTGAGGTCTGAGCGCGCTCCGTTCCTCTCTCTGCTCCTCTGCTGACGGAATCTGGCACCTGGTAACTCCGTACCCAGCTCCGTGCCCACTATCACTGTCCCTCCCCCTCCCTCCCTCCCCCTCCCTCGCTCCCTCCCTCCCTCCGCCTCTCACTGTCCCTCCCTCCCTCCCTCCCTCCGCCTCTCACTGTCCCTTCCTCCCTCCCTCCCTCCCTCCCTCCCTCCCTCCTCCTCTCTCTCTCCTGGCTCTGTTCCAGTACATGCAGACCAGAGGCTCAGCTCTAATGCGTTTAGGACTGAAGACGCTGCTGTAGGGGTGGGGGTGGGGTAGGGGCGGGGTCGGGGGGCAGAGGCCCCTCGCTGGTCTGGGGTTACGCAGCCGTGGAGACGGCGGGGAGAAAGAGGCGTCGCCCAGGCTGTCCCGCTGCCGGTAACCTGAGAAACGGAGCGGGTCGAGCTCGCCGCTTCACCCCCTCCGACTCGCCTGGGGGGGGGGCAGGACACGAGCGCCGCCGAGAGACCAGGGTCAGTCAGTCGCACACCGCAGCCTCAGGCACCAACCAAATACCCCACAAGAGCAGTGAGGAGGCGGCATGCAGACAAAAAACAGCCAAAGAGACGCCAGCATTTCCCACCACAGCGTCACAGCGTCACAGTGTCAGTTCCTCTAGATGAGCAGAGTTCGTCTGTAGGAAAAGGTGCGCAGAGTGTGGAGCCTGAGAAAGACGAGTGTGAATAACAGGGGGGTGGGGGGGGGGAGAGAGCGAGACTGCTCCAGGCTCCGCCCTGCTGGAGAGAAGCGGAGCTACAGCTCACTGGGGGGGGGGGGGGCAGAGAATGCAGACCGGGGGGGCAGAGAGGGGGCATCGCTACGCTGAGAGGGCATCGCATGGCATCATGCAGCAGAGATTACATAACCTCCGTCCATCTTTCCCTCTGCTGGACCCTCCAAAGCGGTCAATATGGCCCCTGTGAAACGCCATGTAAAAAATGCTCAAACGGCCAGGCGGAGTGAAAGGGCTTTATTGTGGCAGGCCGAGCTGAATCCGCCCTGCTGCAGAGGGCACAGCAGCGCTAACGGACGCATTCCTGCACGGGACGGGGGCACATATTTTAGGGCTGAATCAGAAGGCCGTGGACGTGCAGGCGAGCGTCTGAGTGAAGAGCGCTCTTACTGCAGCAGATAAACGCCGGTCCCGCGGGTTAGCGGGCACTGCACCGCCATTAGCATCCGAACACACTTCCTCTCCTGCTGCTGCTGGACAGCGTGCACCGCCATTACACAGAGCTCCCAGTCACTGTGTCTCTCCGGGAGAGAGCATGCTGGGAAGGCAACGGCAGGGTAACAGGCTGTGAGGAAAACACTCACACTGCATAAAAAACTTCAGAGGTCAGAAACTGTCCAGAGAGTCGGTTTACAGTGTGTGTGAGAGAGACAGAGGGAGAGAGAGACAGAGGGGGAGAGAGAGGGAGACAGAGGGGGAGAGAGAGGGAGACAGAGGGGGAGAGAGAGGGAGAGGGGGAGAGCAAGAGAGAGAGAGACAGAGAGAGAGAGAGAGAGAGAGAGAGAGAGACACAGAGAGAGAGAGAGAGAGAGAGGGAAGGAGAAAGAGAGAGAGAGACGCAGAGAGCGGCGGTGGGCGGGGGATGGTGGGAGGAGCCTCAGAGTGGTGAGTGATGGAGGACCCGCTGCAGGCATCTGTAACTCATCAGCGCAGCGCAGGACCCCGCCGCTCTGACCGGGCCGGGGAGAGCCGCCATTCCACCGGGCCGCAGATACAACAGCCACCCCCCAACCCCCACAACCCCCCACCCCGCCGCGAATCGACAATAACAGCCCCCCCCCCCCATGGGGCGGCTCACATTCCCGCCAATGGAGCGGTCGGCCAGCTCCCTGGGACAGGGGCCTGGTGGAGAGCAGAGGAGAGCAGGGCAGGCCCCTCCCCCTCTGGCTCCGCCCCACAGCGCCCCCGCTGACCCGCTCTCCAAGCAGCACCATGTCCTCTGGGAGAAGCCCCAGGCCAGCTGATCCTGGGACACTGATGACGTACACAAGTTCCCCCAAGTTGGTGACAAATTTAGAGTTCCCTGGATTCTCACAGATCCCTTCTCCCTCTGGGCTGAGCCCCTGGGCTTCTCTGGGCCTTTCCATGAGCAGCATGCTGCTGGAAAGGAAGCCTCCAGCCTCCTGCCACTGCACTCCACACAAACAGCCCCTTCTGCAGAACGCCTCGCTGTGTTCACTGGCCGGGCTCTCCCTCGCTCGCTCGAAGCGCGAGGACCATCTTTGGGCATTTTCGTGGCAATCGGGAACGAACTGTGACACTGCTTAGCAGAAATAGTACTGTTGGTTTTCAGCGCCTAAGTCTATTTTTGCCACACATCCCAAACTGTGCTACACTTTCCACAAAAATGCCACTGGCTAAAAATTATTGTGAAGAACAAAAGTTAAGGCAAGGTTACCGATGATGCGAGCAAACAGCGGCCAATCACACGGAGTGTGCTGAATATTAACGCACAGCAACCCGAGCCCATATAGCCAATAATCCGCTCAAAACGTTATTACACAGTCAGCAGGTACAGGGCACTGCTAGTTACAGCATGCCGCCTGAAACAGCCCAGCACAGCCCAGCACGCCGAGGCCAAAGCAGGCGCTGGAGACGGCCTGCAGAACTCCTAAGCCCAAAGCTAAACCCTCACAGTCCGGCTCATTAGCGTAATCACAGTCCCAATGTCACATGCTGCTGCTCCAGATTTTCATATTTGCATAAATGCGACCTGTTCTGTGCGCACAGTCACTGGCCCCGAGCCATTCGCTGGCTCAAACAGGGTTACTGAGCACCACATCAGCACCACACAGTGATGTCACAATCGCTGTCAGGACCATGACACAGTGATGTCACAATGGCTATCAGCAGGATGACACAGTGATGTCACAATCGCAGCACGTGGGGAAACAGTGAGTCAGGCTAGTCATAGCAAGACAGGCTATTTTCCGATGCTTTTCCAGCAGGTTTTATTTTAAACTGGATGACTATGTCTCTAAAAGACCATATCGAGCAAATGGCTAATATACTGCGTCTGTTTATGGACTCGACTAGCTTACCTGACATGCTGACAATTATTTTTGACAGCATGACAGGTAAGCTAGTTATGTACATAAAAAAATATTTTTTAACTTATGTGACCATTTCAAATCTACTTTAAGAGTGACGTTCACTCCAGTGAACTGAGTATCTGTCACCAGCACAGGCTGACTCCCAGGGGTCAGAGCTTCATACCAGACCAAATGTAATTACGCAGAAGGCCAATGTGTGTTTATGCAATTTACCAATAAATACTTCACTCATTCTCACCTCAGAGGATGGTAAGCATGGTTTACATTCTCTGGATTTCCCCTGTCTGTCATACTCCTGTACAGCGTAAGTCATGCAAACCTTCCCACCGCACAACCCTGTCTCTCCAAAGCTTTACTCATGTCTGACTGAATGTGAGACCGGCTTTCTTCCACATTAAAAGACTGATGTTCAGTAATCCTCACAGGTAACATTCAGGGAGCTGTGTGGAAAAACCTGGAAAAAGCGATTAACAGATCAGAAATAATTAATATTTAAAGGACACAATCCAAGTTCTGGAGCTGTCAAACTGTCCCATTATTCACTTCGCACAGTCACTTTCAAAATTTCATCTTCATGGAGTTCAAAAGCACAGCCCGAACGCCGTTTAGTGGCTCCATAAGGTCCAGACGCAGTTTCTTCTCTTCAGGCTGTTTGTTTACACCGTGAAACGCAAAGTCCTTTAATCACAATCAACCGAACTGTGTGCCACTGGCCAATCAGACTTCACACATCCTGTAAAAGCAGTTCACATTGGCCAATCAGACTTCACACATCCGGTAAAAGCAGTTCATTCTTCCTGACTGAAGACATGCCTCGTGTCTGCTGGTTGTGAAACTGTGTTGACCTCCACAGAGCCCCAGTCAGACTTCAGTATGGGTGACTTGTATAGAGACGGTTTGTAGAGGATTCCAGTTTGGGTCCAGTTGGGTCCAGGGAACCGAAAGATAAAGAGGGTTCCCACTGGCGTCCTGTCCCGCCTGGGGTCGGGGGAGTAGTGCAGGGCCCGAGCTTCGCCCCGGTCCTCCTATCCACTGAAGCCCTACAGTCTGCGGACAGCCTGAGTCGGGAGTTCATACAAGACTTAGAGCGAAACCAGCTCCCAGATACCAGTCATCACACAGCTAACTCAGTGTGCGATATTACTCAGGAGAGCGTTTCACACATTAAAGTATGGGTCACCGCCTGGTGGATTCTGTGAGTGATGGAACAACTGAACTCCATCACAGACAGAACTATCCCAGGCCGTGTCAATGAGATGGCTGGAAAACAGTGCTCTGGTGGGAGTGCAAATACACACAACCCATCCTCTCCAATCTCCACGCGCTGCGCTGACCTTAGAAACAATAATAAAAGCCACCTGCCTGACGTGTGTAGCACACAACATGGCTGTGCAGGTGTCCATTACTCCATCGCTCAGCAGGACTACAAAACAACTCACCTTCTCCTCGAGAAGCCCTGCCAGTAACAAGACCGTGTGTATCTACTGACACGGAAAACAATCAGGCTTATTCTGCGAGCGAGGAGCACAAAGGCTCTTTCAACCGGCCGCCAGTATCAATTACAAACTGCACAATAGTATTCAACTGCAGATTCTGAACAAGCAACAGAAGATGAGTGGGAGAAGCTATAGATTTAACAGCCCTCATGATTCAAAACCTACAACTTAACTGTCTTCACCGATTTCCATGACAACTAGCTAACATAGTCAAAATGAAACCGTTTTAATTCGGAATGCCGTCCCCCAGCCTTTCGTCAGAAACAAAACAAAAAGATGAAATGTGAGAATAAACGTTTCAGTTTTTCGAGCATCCCGAGACAGTATCCAGAAGGTTCCACGTGTCACCTAATTGCGACAGAGAGGAAAGACCGAGTGGCCAAACATCGAAAGGGGAAGTTTGTGAACGCACATGAAAAATGCAGAAGCAGAGAAACTAAACGCTGGAGCTGCACATTTCTCCAGCCGCTTGTGCTTCCAGCCGCTTGTGCTTCCAGCGCGGAAACGGAGCTGAAACCACGCGTTGTCTGCAGCCATTTCGGCTCGCGTATCATCACAAAGTCCAGCTGGAGCTCTGGCCCAAACTGTGGAAACTGGGTCAGGACAAACGTGCCGATGCCCGTGATAAGATGACACCCTCTGGACCGCAGCACGCAGAGGGAGATAAGGGCCACACAGACCACAGCCAAACTCCAGATAAGCCACACACAATTAGGTCACACAGCAAACTTACCAATTTACCAGGCGCTATGACATTACAGCAATATAACACACGATACAGGACTGGTGGGTCGACTCAAACGGGCGAAGACGTGCATGTGCATCCGAACTAAGATCCCGTTAAACTGACGGCTCATTTAAACGCCGCGGGAAGTTAGCGGACGGGAGAGGGCGGTCCTGCGGGGACGGCTGAGTGTTTGTAAAACATTAAACAGCGCGGGGCGCAAGACAGGACACAACGGGGTGCAGTCCCGTGCGCCCAAACGGACTCCAGGGGTCCCTCTGGAGCAGGGCTGTGTAACCAGCGCTGGGGACGGGAGCGCGCACACACACACGCTCGCACACACACACACACACACACCGGGGCGATCGCGGTCGCCGTCCGTCCCCCTCTGCACAGGCCGCGCGCGAATGGGCGCTCCCCCAGCGCTGACTCGGCACTTTCTGCAGCTCAGAAGCTTCCAGTAAACAGCGCAGACTGAAACGGCTCAGCCTTACCCTCCAACTCCACCAATCAGCAGCTCTCTCCGCCCCAGCCCACCCGGTACCAAACTGCGTTTCGGCCCCCGAGCCTCTCGGGACCGCTCTGTGTGTCCAGAACAGCACCACTGTGCCAGGATCCCCACGGCAACATCTCCCCAAACCGGGCCAGCCGCCCACTAGCTCAAAAGCAGAAGTGCAATCTGGGAGATTTTCTCACACAGCGTTCTATCTCTGCGCTCGAATCGATAAGAAAGGAGCGCAGATGATAACAGCGCACGGGGGCACAGCGCTGGGGCCCCTGACCCACACTAAAACAGTCTCATATACTTCAGTTTCACCCGGCCTGAAATGTGGAGGTAATACAGAAAGAGCTGATTTCATTTCAGATTAAGGCTATATATTACTTTGGGAGGAGAACCAGCAGAAGATATTTGCAGTCATTTATACACACACACCGCTGGCTGATATTGCAGAAAGTGTTGGTTTGGTGCGGAGTACAGACATTTTCAGTCTAATACAGGATTTTAGACGCATTATGCTCAAGACTCTAAAATTTACGGATAAGAAGGCAAAGCCCCTTGCACACAGTGGACAACTGTGAATGATCGAATTATGCCTGGCCCCGGCTTCTGGAAGTAAGATTAACAAGCAAAATACAGGATTTATTCCCCTCAAAAATGCTCTAGCCTTGGTATCATAAAACAACTGTCTAACACTGTAAATTTTAGGATAATCGGTTGAAAAAGAACTCAGTTAGTTAGACAAAGACACTGAAAAACAGTAACATAAAATAGGTAATATAATCTAAAATGAAATACAGCTAGATTAATTTAATTTTTTTCTGGAAATGTCACTGTTTATGTAGAGTGCTAGTTGGAGCAATTTGCCAGGAAGTGGGAAGTTATTTTAAAATCTGAATTTTAGCACCCAGCACCAACACCCACCTCCTATCTGAGTACACTAGCGTTGCATTCTGTAAGTGTCTGTACTGAAACTTGTCCGAAATTGCATGCAAATGTGACCATATCGCAGGTGTGCCAAAACTAAAAGCGCACAGAGAACATTCAATAGACAGTTTAAACGCTCCTGCAGAATCAATAATCTCAGTGCTTCTCTGTCAACAACAACAGGCCTAAAAGTTATATTCATAAATTTACGAAGACATGACAACAGCACGCAGTAGGCCACAAGCCAGAGCCAAATACAGGGTATCAATAAACCGAGGTTCCATCGACAAACAAAAGGATAAATCAAAAGAGCACGGAAAATTAGCTAGCTAGTTTGTTTAAGCAAGGTCATAATATTGAACAAAATCAGGCTAATCCTTACAAATAAAAAATGCAACAAAAAAAAAAAAAACAGATTGATTAAATGTGCAATTGAAACTCCAACGGCAGCTGTCATGTAGATTTACAGTCACATATACTGCGCACACACACACACACACACACACAAAATGTCAAATCACAACAGTACTTCAGTCCCTGGCCTGCTATTGCTCAGTGGGTGCTCATGGCCGGAGCACACCCTGGATTTTTGGCCGCTAATGTAATGAATTCTGCCCCCCTTTCACAAAACAGATACGTTACAAGTGGCATGCCACCCTTATGGATTTTAAAATATCAACACATCTTGCGAAGAAATGGGGGAAGCTGCACGATAAATGACTGGATCGCTAGCTCGCGGGGCACATCTTGTCAACACCGATTTTCTGCAAACAAGTATTGCCGCAACAAAATTATTGAGTTGGTCAATACCCTTAGACTATAAACTACCGTGTTCACGGGACGATGCATGTGTTACATTTTAATCTGAGAGTTGCAATCAATAGATCTACTTACGTAACGTCTCAACTTTTTCTCTGGCGGAGACTTTCTTAGCCAGCCCGCACAGACCACTTCACCCCCGCTCATCTTCTGAGATTTTTTCTTTGCCGTGGAGAGGTTTATTCTGTACGTAATGCCCGATCGCCTAAAAAAGAAGCAATAGAGTGTTAAAATAGCGTTTATGCACGGCAAATACACCTTATTCTTGTATTATGTTGTGATTATAAAAAGCGATAGCCTACCGACACTCCTCCCTCCGGTCCCCACCTCGCTATAGCTCTCACTGTGAAGCCCGACTCCGAAATTCCAAACACGACAATCTAGCCGCACAACTTCTCCAGAAAGGCAGGACACCAACTCCTAAAAACAGTCGATCACTTTCCAGTTAGGAGCCAAAACTTTATAATCCACTTTCGCCACAGTATCCCGTAGTTTACAGAAGGCGGTGTTTGCTTTTCTCTAGATGTTTTTTTTTCCCTCTGTGCGAGAACTGTCCGTGTTCTCTTTCCAGAGTGTACGCACGCAGTAATGAGGCTCGCCAAGTTTTACGTTCATGGACGGGGCGGTTTACGTGATCTCTCCCAAAGTGATTCTCACCAGCTTTCCCGCTTATTATTCACTGCCTCAATATACAATATGACCTGAGGTTTTATTTTCACCCGATCTCCCCCCCCAGTTTCACTCTTGCTCCCTTTGCTATCTGGTGATTGACAGTCAGAAGCGGCGATTCGCTCGCACAACTTGGTCTTTCCCTTGGAAGGAGGGAGAGGCGGATTACAAGAAAGGAGTCAGAAGCGCACCATTATGGGACCTGTAGTCCTCGTTGGTCAACAATATGGAAATATCGCGGTTTTCAAAGTTTGTATCTCTTGATCAAGCTCACAGTAAGTGGTTTTGATCATTTTAGAGCGCTATTTATTGTTTTTAGACCTCTCAAAGGAAGGACACAACGAGAACGCGATATCTTTAATGAAGACGTCAAATAACAGTGGTAGGAAAGGTGGAGGAACTACAGTTACCAGAATGCAGTATTGTTTGTTCCCGAAGTTAGTGCCGCGCGAGGCATCTCCTTGCGGGAAATGAGAAATTTCAACAAAAGGAGACGGGGGAAGAGGAGGGACTGAGCGAGATGTTTGTGCATATTTAGGCTACTGTTGCGAAGTCACTTTATGGAATACAAAGTTGAGCAATTATTACCTCAGATGCAATTATATCTAATGCACAATGTATCTTTCATAAACCAAATGAATCCGCAAGCCTCGAAAGGGCAACCCACTAAACAAATAAATGCTCCTTTACCATTTACGCTACCTTTTTGGTGCTTCACATCCAGACGACGGCTTGGGACAGGCTTCTGAAATCGCATACTACCGTAAATTATTGGTTATCGCGACAGTATTTCGCTAAACTGTATTTATAGAAAACAATTATATTTTCCTGCTTTCGCATGGATGTTTATATTTTATATGTTTCTAAAATTAAAGCATGTCTGAAGAACAACAAATTTGTGTACGGGCATATAGGCTACCGATTTTTTTTTTCTAAGGGCCCTGCGAAATCGTATAATGTTGATTTATATCACACACAGTCCACCAGTCTGTCCTCTTTACTCTACAGAATATTTATTACCATAGCAACACAAGTAGCAATCCCTCAAAACACCTTTCTAGGAAATAAACTCAGGGATCGACGGTAGCCTGTAGCCTCGTGGCAATGGCATTTTCATAGCAATTATTAGGTGTTTATTTATTGAAACGGATAACCACACCATGTGTACCTTGGTACTCAGTCAATATAAATAACGGACTTGAACTTAAAATGCAACCACTGCTTGAATGTCCCACGTAGGCCACGTGATATAATTTCGGAGACGTGGATTAAGTATTCACTGGCCGTCAGTGAGAGGGGCAGACCGCCAGGCAGAATTCGCATCCTCTGTATCTTCGACCCATCCCTTTGGCACCTTCGAGCACAGTCCTGGACGGACACCAGGCCTAGATAAAATTGGACGCCTGTCACACGGCATCAGTAATTCGCTGGAAGCCTCTCAGAAAATGAAGAAATGGAACACACACGTGGAAGGAGACTTGGCAGGTGAATTTTTCTTTTCTGATTCCTTAATAAGCCGACAGGGTCAGGTGGAAAGAGTGGGCGCGCGCACTTCAAAATACGGCCAGAACAGCGCGCCCACCTTCTAAATCAGGCTGAGTGAACTAAAGCGCTTTCAGATTTCTCACTGCATATTCTCACACGACAGCTCAAAAGCCTCTTTCAGTATATCAGAAAGATTTAATTATCTGCTAAAAAAAAAGCAGAGTTAGCAGTCCCAAGTCTGTCCCCCAGTGGGTAAATGGTGAACGGCTGGGCTGGGGATAGGAGACGGACAGCCAGAGAACATGTATGCAGAACACCATAAATAAGAACAGAACCACTGGGGGATGACAGAACACTCTTCACTTCTCATTTTGGGAAAGTGTGGGGTCCACGAAACGTGGCCCCTGTACAGCACGCCGTCTCTCAGAATCTGTAAAAATGACAATTCTCAAAGTGTCACCATCTGGACAAATTATTACAAAGGCACATAAAATCTTAAATGAACAATGAATGAACTCTGTTCCCTGAACTGGGAAAATAACTTAAGTAATATCAATAATCTTTATCAATAATATTAACCCAAACCCTGTTATAGGAAAGTTAAATCTAAACATTCAGCATGCAATTTAAAAATTTAGAATTGTATATACCAGCACTTAATCACATTTTGACCAAAAAAAATTGTATGTACATTTCAAGTTGTTTAAAAGTTGATTCCATCTATGGATTTCATGCACAATGGCAGCAATTCAAATTAATTTAATGAAATCAGAAAAAAAAAGTGTGTATTGCATCCTAGTATAAAATTATTGCATTAGATATGCTTTGTGTGTCTTATTACTGTCCAGATGGGCAATGAACGAGAGAAAGTTTTTTTTGTTTTGTTTTTTTTTTTTTTTTTAAATCGCCAAAATGTTTTGTCTTGTAAAAAGAAAAGAAAAAGAGTCAAACTGAAATTTAGCACATCTTTGTAAGTACATGCAGAACAGAACAGCAGGTACTCTGAACATCCACCGCTTGGCATGGCAAGAGGTAGAGTCTCTGTAAGTGTCCCAGCCCCCGGGGCCCGTGGGGGGGACGGGGGGCGCTGTGGGGGGATGGGCTGCCGGGGGGGGGTGTGGCTGGCATGCCCGGCGTCTCCAGTGTTGCAGCTGCTCCCCCTGCTGCACTCCAGCGCTGTTAGAACACCAGCCGGCTGACGGTGCTGAAGCCCCCCCCGCCCCCGCCCCCGCCCCCGCCGGACGGTCCGCAGCTGCCCGGGGGGTCGTTGTCGTCGAAGCCGTTGGGGCGAAAGGAGCAGGACGCGGAGGCGGCCTGTAGGGCCCGGGCGCGAGCGTTCAGCTCCTGCTCCTGCACACAAGGTGGGCGGGGGAGGGGCATCAGCGCATTCCAGTCTCAACAGTCAACCGAGGGTCTGTTTCTGTCACACTGCCCTCTAGTGGTTGTTTTATTCATCGCACTTGAAAAATCTGAATTACACTTAGAAATCTGAAGGTAATTTGGTCAACTCATGTTATACATCTATATATATATATATATATACACACACACATATACACATATTTTTTAAAGGGCATTCCAACCCGTTAAATGCTCGTTGGAGGAGCTAGGAGGCTCCTGGAGGATGCACCAGCAAGGAAACAAGTTTTTTTCCCCCCAGAATGCGTGATGTATAAATGATCATCCTGTGGATCCACCAGCCACTGTCCTCACTAAGCTAACTGCACTTAGCGCACAGTGCATAGCCTGTCAAATGCAGGCATGCCTGATATCGAATGATTTACTTCAGCCAGAGAGTTACTGCGAACGTAGGAGCTTAAATCTACTGAACGAAGAATCCTCTGTAATGCTGAAACATTACGTGGTCTGGTGCCCTTAATGGGCTGCATTAATCAGGCATTCAGACGGCCGCTGACAGACAGCTCTGTGGGGCGGGAGTACAAAGGCAATGGGCCCAATCATGGGTGTGAGGATCACCAGCACGGGATGACTGTGAAGTGCAGTGACTGCAGGCCTGGTGAAAACCCCCCGCCCCCCCCAATCTGCCCTGCTTAACGGGTGGGGGGGGGGTCTGCGTTTACCCTGCCCCGCCCGTGACCTCGCGGGGTGCGTATGCAGGCTGGTCACATGGTGAGGGTATTCCGAGCTCGGGCCCCAGGCGTGGGTTCTCCGAGCACGCTCACACTCACCTGCAGGAACAGCTTGTTGTCCTTGGTGATGGCGTCCATGAGCTCCTTCTGCAGCGGCGGTTCTGCGCTCAGCCGAAGGCCGTTGGGGCTGCTTCCTGCCTGGAGCGACCTCACTTCCTGCTTCCTGTAGATCAGAACGTAGGCTGTGTCCTTGGGGAAGCGGCTGGTCACGTTCTGCACCGAGGGGAAGCTGGTGAAGGTCACCCTGCTGTCGTTGAAGAGGAACCAGTCTCTGACGGGCGGGTTCGCTAGCTCCGCCTCCTGCGTGGAGAGGGAGCCGCAGACCGCCAGGTCCGCCTCCGTACCGTCCAGCGATTCGGCGCTCGCCCTGGAGCGCAGGCCCGGGGCCCCGCCCCCGTCCGACCCGCTCACGTTCCTGCCGTAGCAGTAGTAGTGCCCGCTCTCAGAGGACATCCCAGAATGCATCACCACCGAGCTCAGCACGTACGGCACCGGCCGGGCCGAGGGCGGGGGCGGGGCCTCCTCTCTCTGGCCCCGCCTCCTGCCCGCCTCCTCCATCCCGGAGGGCTTGAGTTTTTTGGCCAGGTTCTCGCCGCTGTCGGGGGAGTCCACCTGCAGGGCGGGGGGCGAGCAGCGGCCCCCCCGGGGGTGCACGGGCAGCTGCATGACCGGCGGGATGCAGACGTTGTCCAGGATCTTGCGGCGCACGTGGAACTTGGCGTCGTAGGAGAAGCGCAGCAGCGTGAGGATGAGGTACTCGGGCGCCCGCACCACCTGCATGGTCTTCTCCGCCCGCTGCAGCGTGCCGCACGTCTCGCAGTAGTACTTATTGTCCTCGTCCAGGATCTCCGGCGCCAGGAAGTAGTTGATCAGGTCGGGCACGGAGAGGGGCGGGTCTTGGGCCGGCCGGTCGGCAGGGGGCGGAGCCCCGTTCAGCCCCGCCTGCTTCTCCCTGACGAGCGCCTCCGAGGCCTCGCTGCCCCCGCTGACCGGCCCCTGGTGGCCCCCGCCGGGCCCCTTGCCCCCCTCCGCGCCCCCCTCGGGCAGGGGCCCCTCGGGAGGGGGCCGCTGCGTGGCGGGGGGGCAGAAGGCCAGGGACAGGTCGGAGAACGGCTCCTCTTTCTCAGACACGCTGGTGCACTGCAGGCAGCGGATGCCCGTGGACAGCTTCCCGCCAAACATCTTTTCGATGAGCGTCTCCTTGTCCTCCTCCCTCTCGGCCGGGCCCTCTGCGGGGCACGGGACGTCCTGGGGGCGCGGGACGTCCGGCAGGGGCACCACCGCCCCGCTGGTGCCATTAGAGCTGGCCTCCGGGGACACCAGCGCCGGCTTCGCCAGCCGAAACGCCTGGATTGTCTTCTCCTCCTCGTGCATGGCCTGGGCGCCACCACACATGCCACGCATGCGCGCAGCGCGCACGCCACGCCACGCACCAGCACAGCGCACGCACACCACACACACCACGCACGCCACGCACGCGCACGCAGACACAGACACACACACAGACACACACAGCAGTCACAGCGTAAATAACCCATCAGCACTGCATGGTGCGGCTCAGCCAAAGCTCAGGAACAAGTCCTAACTCACTCAGGTCCTTCCTACTGAAGTTCATTTGTTCTCGTGCCAGAAGCGTAACTATGTGCAGCAGAACTGATTTTGGGCGATAGCAAGCATTTCCTGTTCTTCGACACCAAAAACCTGCGCAACCAGCAACGGGCTCTGGCATATGCATGCAGCTTTAACCCGCCATTATTTACCCCTGTCCAATCACCTCTCCTCTTTACAGAGCATGAGCCAATCAGATCTCCTCTTTACAGAGCATGACCCAATCACCTCTCCTCTTAACAAAGCATCCATGATCTAAAACCTGTAAATATATAACATGTAGCTCCTTATCAGGGTTGGGGTCAGTTTAATTTCAATATACTTAATTTGGAAATGAATCAACAATTAATTTTATATTTCCCAGATTGTCTCTAAACGGAGCGGACTGCGGGTCTGTAATGAAGCCCTGGGACGGAGCAGTGGCTTGTGGGAGTTGTGAGGTCAGACGGTCACCTGTCCAATAGGAAGCGCAGGTATTCGGAGCAGTCCTGCTGGGACCCTGCGGTGAACCACGGCGGCCTTGAGGCCTCAAAAAAGTTCCTGGGAGCGTAGGCCGCTCTCTGAGAGAGAAAACAAACCGGGCCCCCCCCCCCCGCCGTCAACATCGCCTACAGCAGCACACAAACCCGCCTCCACATTTACAAGGGCTCTGAGGACTTCACTGAGTTTATGGACTTCTCCAGCACACCGTCTCCTCAGCCACGCCAAACATTCCCCCTGCATGTGGTCTAAAATAGAGCTTTACGACGCTCAGAGCCCTCTTAAAACAACACAGTAAAAATTAAACTGCTTCATTTCCTTTAAAATAAAAATATATGGTGTGACATTCCCAGCATTACTTCATTATGCAAGGCCTATAAAAATGGCATTTTAATTAAAATGTGTGGGCAGGAATCAGATAAAGATGCACTTAACAGGTAATGCCTGGAGTGCAAATGATTCATCACACCCAGTAACCTGAGTGTGTGCTAGACAGGCTAACAGAAGGTGGGAGGTTCTGACCTGGGTGTGTGCTAGACAGGCTAACAGGAGGTGGGAGGTTCTAACCCCAGTGTGTGCTAGACAGGCGAACAGGAGGTGGGAGGTTCTAACCCCAGTGTGTGCTAGACAGGCTAACAGGAAGTGGGAGGTTCTAACCCCAGTGTGTGCTAGACAGGCTAACAGGAAGTGGGAGGTTCTGACCTGAGTGTGTGCTAGAAAGGCGAACAGGAGCTGGAGCTTCTTCATCAGAGTATTGGAGCCATTGAGATTCAAGGACAATACAGATCGCCTGAAACTGCAAAGAATGACAAACATTGAAAAATATGTATATACAGCAGACTGCAGAATCAAAACATCCATGAATTTACAGGTTCCGACATTAAAATGCCGAAAAATATACTGGAATACATTGACAGTGAGCATAAAGTAAACTTCAGGTAAATACATTTAAATGTACATATACGTGTGTGTGGACAAACCCAAATTTTAATCATTCACAGGTAAGAAAATAAACCATCACAGAATCCCCTGAAAGGAGCCAAAGCCTGCAGCAGCCCCCCCAGCAGCCCCCCCAGGGGCGCGGGCGACTCACTCTGTGGCCATGAAGAGGGTCTGAATGATGCTGTTCATGTAGCAGGTGTTGCCCAGGTTGATCAGGCCCGTTTTCCCCGTCTCGGACTTCCCAGTGATCCTCAGCAGCCCGGAGGCCAGCGAGTTAGACTGCGAGGTCCAGGCACTTTGGTTCAGAATCAGCTTCATCTTCTCCTCACCCGGTTTGGGCAGCTCCTGCAAAGACATTTAAACATGGCGCGATTTAGACATCCCGCGATTTAAACATGGTGTGATTTAGACATCCCGCGATTTAAACATGGCGTGATGTAAACACGGCTCTCTCCCGCGGGCCAGCCTTACTTTGATGGCCTCCAGGATGCTGTCGTAGAGGTCGGGGAAACCGGAGTACTGGTACATCATGCAGTGGACCAGGTCAGTGAATTGCAGCAGGAACGCCCTGCTGGTGGGGAGCCCGTCGTTCCTGAGAGTCTGGACCAGCGGCACGATGTGCGGGACCACCTGGGGGGGGAGGGGGGGGCGTCGGTCAACAGTTCACAGCGCACGGTCTCACTTAGGACAGGCCGTGCTAGGATCCAGCTGGCAGGGTGGTACTGTATTAAAGAGACTCTCTGAAGCCCCTCTTGCATGAAATAACACCCTGCTGCACGAGGCCATTTTGTCTTCATAACCAAAGAGTCACAGCGGCATGGAGATCGCCGAGCCAGGCCAGGGCTTCAGAGGGAAGCCAATGTGAACGCGCCGCTACTGGCGTCTCTGCACTATTAAAACAGCGTTTGAGGACACGTTATGTCAACCCAAGCCAGACACACAAATGTAAGAAACAAAATGTACCCAGTATGCAAACTGCAGTAGTCTGGCTGATTGGGTTGCACCTGGAGAACACAGTGTTACTCCTTCATTGCAGTCACCTTGGTGTGCAGAGGAGACTTTTAAAACACTGCAAATGGCAGCCAGGTGACATTTAACTGGCTGCTACCTGCCACCTTTAGCACTGATTTCAAAGGTGCGTTCATAAAATACAAGCAAGCAATCCATAGAGATTAATAGCCAGATACTGTTACCAGTGCACAGGGTTCTAGATCTGGTCCTAGAGTCCCACATTTGAGAGTTAGTTCAATGATTAGTTCTTGATTCGGATTGGCTTCATTGATCTGCTAACTGAATGCTGCTCTATTCAGCACTGACATGTATATACTGTGTCCACTGAGAAGAAATGCGTTTGAGAAAAACGTATACATTACATACAGCCTTTTTCCCATTCCTTTTACACTGAAATTGAGATTAACCAGTCATTCGGCCATTTGTTGTAGGCCCAGGAACTGAGCACCCCTATCCCTAACCCTATCTCCTGCAGGAGCTAGCGCTGTAGCGCTAATGTGTGTCCAGGACCTAACCCTATCTTCTGCAGGAGCTAGCGCTGGAGCGTTAATGTGTGTCCAGGACCTAACCCTATCTCCTGCAGGAGTTAGCGCTGGAGCGTTAATGTGTGTCCAGGACCTAACCCTATCTCCTGCAGGAGTTAGCGCTGGAGCGTTAATGTGTGTCCAGGACCTAACCCTATCTCCTGCAGGAGTTAGCGCTGGAGCGTTAATGTGTGTCCAGGACCTAACCCTATCTCCTGCAGGAGTTAGCGCTGGAGCGTTAATGTGTGTCCAGGACGGCGTACCAGGTGGAAGGCTTCCGGGGAGTGCTGGAAACTGAGCAGCATGTGGGAGAGAACAGCCAGAGCCCCCTGCCTCACGATGGGGTACCACAGCCGATTAAATACCTGTACACACACATTAAACACACACGGACAGACACACACACGCACACACAGACAGACAGACAGACACGCGCACGCGCATACACACACACAGACACGCACACACAGCGATAAGATACAAGAAATTACAATCGTTTATAATCTGACTGTATTCACACTTGAGTTATTTCAGGGAGATTTCTAGATATTACTATCGGTTTCCATTTTTTATGCCACAACTAATCTAGTAATACATCAGCACAATTATTTACAATTATTTAGAGCAAGCCTTTTTTTTAAGTTAAATTTTAACCTTATATATGTTTATATCCCAAGCTACCTCAATTTTAGGCAGTAAATAATATGTGCGCTACCACCAATAAGCTTTAACTGCATTTGCAGTTCAAAGCTGCTACAGAAATCCAGCTCCATAATTAGGGCTGTCCAGGGTCACAACGGCCTTATCGCTCCAGTGCAACAGCACAGCAGAGCGGGCTAAATGACTGAGGCTAACAGCACAGGAGAGCGGGCTAAATGACTGAGGCTAACAGCACAGGAGAGCGGGCTAAATGACTGAGGCTAACAGCACAGGAGAGCGGGCTAAATGACTGAGGCTAACAGCACAGGAGAGCGGGCTAAATGACTGAGGCTAACAGCACAGGAGAGCGGGCTAAATGACTGAGGCTAACAGCACAGGAGAGCGGGCTAAATGACTGAGGCTAACAGGGCAGACTCTCCTCTCTTATGACAGACATCAGACTCAGTCCTATGTGTAGATCTGCCAACTCGCCCAATAGCATCCAAAATGGCAAGAACATCATTTTCTACAGAGCGTACTGCACTAAACCCCCTAACCCTAACCCTAACCCGCTTCCTGAGACAGTCTGGGCGTTCCCCAGGGCCTACGCACCAGCTCAATTTTCAGCAGGGTGACGTCGATGAGGATGGTGAACTTCTGCACAGCGGCCAGTCCCTTCAGCAGAGCGATGACCCAGGTGTCCACGTACTGCGCCAGGGGCCAGGACAGCCAGTCAATCATCCTGCAACACAGGGCATTAATACAGAGCGGGCACACAGAGGGCACAGCTTCTGATTTTATACAGTAGCGTCCCATCATGCAACAGCACAATCGGCCCTTTCCTCTCAGCACTCAGCAGAGAACACCGTGCGCTGAATTCAGCGCAGCGCCCCGCCAGCCTGCTCCTGAGGTGGGAACCTGCTTTGCTCGCGTGAGGAAACGGGCAGCAGGGGACGTTTTACCGTGCACACCCGCGGGTTCACAGCACTGACGGAGGGTGGACCACTGGCACATTCTGGAACACACTTCCTGGGCGGCCGTGCCGACATGATGACTGTTCCGCAGAGCGAAACGGAGAGGAGAGGAGGAGAGGAGAGGACAGGAGAGAAGAGGAAAGGATGAGGAGCATCACCTGCACAGCGCCTGGGTCATGCAGGCGTCCTTCACGTTCTGGTCTGTGGTGAGACTCTTGATGAGAACCGTTATCATCTGCAGCGGGATGTGCTGCACCAGACTGGCCAGCGCGATGGAAGGGTCAAACGAAGGGTCTGCAGAGCGAGGGCGAGAAAGGAGCCTTCAAGCAGCCTGGCAGTTTCACAAACACCAACAGTCAGTGGATTAAAGAGACCTCATTGGCCAACAGGGTCAGTGTATTAAAGAGACCTCATTGGCCAACAGGGTCAGAGATTTATGATCAATCAGACAGATCAATCATAAATTAAGGCTTTTTCCTGAATGAATCAAAACGTAAAGACTGCTTGGATCAACAACACAAAAAAAAGTCCCTAAGCAGGTGGCACATGTTTAGTAATAATGCTGCTGTGGGGGGTGGTGGGTGGTCAGTCTGCTTATATTTTCCCACTTCATCAGGCAGGAGAGACTTGTGTAGTTGAAAGGGAGCCTGCACCCATTGCCGTTCAGTCAGTGCACTGAAATGGGACAGCAGCTCAGCTGCTGTGGCCAGCGCCGCCTTGTGGGGAAGCTGATCCCCCCTCAGCACTGACACGGTCAGGACACCAGACCATGAGGGGTATCAGCACTGAGAGCGAGCAGTTAAACTGAATGAGCCACCCGACAGAAAACCTTCTAGAATACTTTTTTTTTAAAGAAATAAAACCCATTTTGAAACGTGTTTTGAAAGGTGGGAAAAGCAGTCTCACCTGTGGAAGAAATGATGGCGAAGACCTCCTGCAGGGAGGGGAGCAGCGTGGCGGGCTCCGCCTTCCAGATGCTCTGCAGCAGTGCGCCCACTTTGGTCACCTGGGAGACGTACTCGCGCAGGTCCTGCTCGCGGGTGGCGGAGCACTGGAAGTACGCCATAGTCCGGACCAGCTGCTGGCAGAACAGCACGGCTGCCTTGTCCCGCGGGATGCACTGCACGAAGTCCGACAGCATGACGCTGAGCCGCGCGCACAGGGCCGGCTCGGGCCGCTCGCACACCATCCGCAGCACCTCCACCTGGATCGCCCCGAAGATATCCAGCACCGACGGGCAGCTGATCAGCAGCCGCAGGCAGCTGTGCACGTAGTCGATGACAGCGGGGTCCTTCCGGTCCAGCGGACCGTAGCCCTGCTGCAGCAGGCCCGTTATGAACTCCTTGCTGCAGAAGCGCTCGTACTCGGCGCGGTGGTAGCGCGCGTACGCCTCCAGGACCTGATATCCCACCTGCCGCTGGAAGGCGTCCTCTCCCAGGAGAATGAGACGCGCCGTCAGGCTGTAGAGAGCCTGGCACTGCTCCTCCGTCACATCCTTCTCTGCCGCTTCCACCACTTTTTTCACGATGGCCTTCTTCACTGGCACGGAGTGAGACGAGCTCACCAGGGCCTCCAGAATCTTATCCATGGCGAACGTCTACAGCAACATCAGTAGTGCAGTCTGGATGTGAAACGGCATCTGCCGAGAAGGTTACGAGCCAAACTCATTATAATGCAGGACAGTGTAAATTATTTACACATTTTGAAACAAACAGTAAAATTATTACAGACTAATAAGAGACTGCTCAACTGTTATTTATTTCAAATTTGTAATAAATAAGGAATACTCCATCCACGTTTTTAAAGCCAGTTTTCATATTAACTAATCACAAATTGATAGGCCACTATACTTAAACAGTCGGCAAGTAGCTAATGCACACTGACTGATGGCTCTTCCTCCTTTACGGAACGTTTTGAAAAGCTTAACCTGAAGACATTTTTTAAATGAAGGCACATAATACATTACAGCACTTTCTAATTCCTCGGATTTGACAGGTCATACTGCGGTATGTAGCTTCTTAGCTAGCAAGTTATTTTTTATACAAGAATGTAACGTAGCCTACGTTACGATCAAGTCCTGTTTAGCTAACAGTAGCTGTCTAGCTATCTAGTCGCGGTAAGCAGAGTATCCAGAACCGCAGATTTTATATTGGTAGGAAAATTAGCTGAAATAGCCGGTCAGCCACTTCATCGTGACAGCTAGCTTGTAAACTAAACAACTGTTCACACGGAGACCCCGCAGACTAACTGGCAAACTAGCATTGTACACCATGACTCATGAGTGTTAGCTACGAAAATGAAACAAAGCAGGCCAAACATTAGCCAAATGGTACTGGACAACTAGCTTGCCATTAGAAATGTAGATATAAAGACTGACACACACTACAATCCCAAACGGCAACTTACCAAGACAACACATGCCGACAGGCTCGGTTGAGACTTCAATAAAAAATGTCAATAATCCGTTTTATTTACGTTGCTTACTCTTAGCAGAATCAGCTGATTGAAAAACCTGACAAGCAGCGTCACTTAGGACCCCGGACCAGAGCAGCGGCAGGACCTCAATATTTTCGTCTAAGTAAAATGCCTGTCTTAAAAGTCCTAGAAATAACTGCAGTACGTTAGAACGAGTACAACTTTTAGGCCAGTTAGTGTCGCTATTTGTAGATTTTATTAGATTTAATAACTATTAAATGGTATCATCTTCCTTGGGTCTTTGACTCTTTTGTATAATTTGTTAGATGCTTGCAATATGACCATGAAGTAGCCGTATGATGTAGTCTAGCCTATACTATTTGAACTACGACTTCTGAGGTCGCCAAGCGTCCCCTTTGCAGAAACCATATAAGGTTTATTTAATCTGTACGTCAAACATGTATAGCCGCCCATACACCATTTATTTATTAAATAAAAAAATACATAAACGTATGTTTGCAGCTTGATTCAAGATGTTACTAAACAAGCGTAATATCCAGGCAGTGAAAGTAGATTTTGCCAAAAATATTAAAATGACTATTTTTACTCAACATTTCAGATTTACCTAACTTATTTTGTTTAATTGTTGATAGTGTTATTAAGATGGAGATTCAAAAACGAATATATTTCTTGAGGTGTGTATATAAAATATAGCAAGATGTCGCAAGATTTTAACCTTTTAAAATTTAATCTGTAAAACGTATTACATTTATAAAAACGTACTTTTCAATGCAAGTAGCCTAGTGTGCATTTTTCAGTATGTTTATTCGAATAATGTTGCACTATCCCAAGATCAGTATTCATATTCTAATCATTCATATTCTAATAATCGAACTAATGTCTATAGGCTACATCCTGCATTGATAAGTAACCAAATAGAATTACTATGAAGAGCTCTGCTGGAAGGGAATAGCCATAGACACATATACGTCGATGGGGAATAGCCACTGAACATGGGAATGGCAGTAAAAACAGTGGGCCCTCGGCTCGAGGACAAGGAAATTACCGACCGCGTCAGTCTCATACAATTTTCCATTCGAACTCACGCGGCGTTATAGCTTGTAATAGCAACAGGTGCACGTTCCTGCTGCGTGATCATCGAGAACCTAAACTTTCCAGTCTTTCCAGAATAATTTGATTGTAACGTGACACCCGCCTGGCCAGCTATGAGTAACTTACCTGGCTTTTAATCTTTCCTTTGGTAAAGCTAATGTTGATTGCTGTTGCCCCTCAAACTATACAGACTACTGCCTTTTATCTCGTAAATTGTTTATTATTATTATTATTATTATTAGGCTATTATTATTATTATTAGCCGATGTGAATCTTTTAAATCTGTCCTTATATTCGAAGACATGAGGCATCGATCCGTTTAAGGATTTTGTGCTAGCTTCTGCTTTCAATTGGCTATTTAACGTGCTCAAATCATATCTTCGTTCACGCGAGCGAACCTGTGCAGCTAACAGAGCTGTCAGGAAACTAAAAGCATATGTAGGCTAATTGGCTGGAACAAAAACCAGCACGCAAATAGACCCTCCAGCACCGAGGTGTGCACACCTGCTCAAAGAGGTTAAACGCCCATCGTTTAATAGTTGATGATTAGTGCAGCTGGTTGCTGCTAATTTAGCCACGCCGTTTCGCGAGTGTCGAACCGGCTAAGCGTCTAATAGCTAGCTGCTGCCTGTTTGTTACAAGGCGACGTTCCTCGCGGTAGCCTACAGGTTATTACGTCGCAGCGAGGTTTGGGAATGTGCATTCCAATCCAGTTGAGAATGAAAGTAAAAATAAATAACATGTCGACTTATTTTGATGTTACACCGTACGAAATAATGGTAGCCTTTTTGGTGACCCACATCCCAGCAGAGTCATAAACAAGTAGGCTAGCCTACTACTTGCATCGAAACGACAACGTAGAAATATGAGTCGTACTTGTACACTTTTTCGTGGTACAAATTACAGAAATAGAACCAGTCTGTAGCCTACTTTGAGATTACGTTACAGAAACTTTTTTTCTGCCTCAAGGGACTGAAGACCGTCTACTGGCTTGTTAGCCTCTTTTCACCACTGGGTGGTAAGTTCTGCTTATCTACGATGGTATTTTTAAATAGCCGACTCTCACTGGTCGATTTATGACAGGTGTATATAGCCTAAACCTTTTAAGTGGAATGTTCAAGATTACAAATCTGTTCTGAACAACTCGCAGTTTATTCGCACAGGCTGATGCATAGTTTATAATCAGATTTCTAAATATTTTCATGAAGTGAAATAAATCACTCCAGTGGCTTAGTGTGCTGTAGACTCATTTACAGCGTGCTGTGTCCGACTCCCAGGCAAACGAGTTAACCGCAGTATTACAGCGCAATAGCCGGTCTGGAAAAAACAATTTGGTTGATTAATTTTCGTCATTAAAATGGTTTACTGCACAGTATTTGAAAAATGAAATGCATTTTCCATGCATTTCCAAGGGGTGCATGGCAAAATGATGCGTTAAATCAACACTCGTTTATGAGCCCAGTTGGGACCATGTTATGTAGGCTACTCTGTTAGCATTAAATTGTTGCTTTTTACACTGAATATTTTGCTGCGTGGGGTAAGACTTGTTGTATTTTCTTCTAGGCAATAGTTTTTACTAATTAATTCTTATAATCCCCATGAGGTGAAATTTTCAGCATTTTAAAAGTTATGTTATTTTCTTACCAGCTCATCAATTTCTCACTGATTTTGTGAAGATGTCCGGCATCTCTGGTGACAATTTGGTAGGAATTAGTCTATTTTAGAAAAATATTTGTATAAATCTTACTGGCTATTTTTTTTCTTCAAGGGCAAGCTGACCTTAGATTTTAATTAAAATCTCTATTAGAATTAACATTTTGTATCAAAACTGATATTAACACCAAGGAAAGGGCAGTGTCAAGAACCTGACCTTACAAGGTATTTTGACTCTTTAGAAACCATAACTTAAGTGGATTTTTTAAATAAAGCCATTAAAATTATTTCCAATTATAATTCCTCAGACTGACAGCTGCACCTGCTGCAATTAAAATATATAAATATTGTTTGAATGCAAAATAAGATGGCAAGAAGTGAACCGATTTAAGAGCATGGTTAACACAAACTTGATGTAATTCCAGCTGCAATATGGAGAGAAACGGCTATGCTGGAAGCTGAATTTCTAGTTTGTCATATATACAGTCCAATATCTCTGGTATTGGATCTCGTGGGAGCCCATATTTATTTATCTTAAAGGGATCTCCCAGTAGAAGATACTCTTCATTGCTTCTTCATTTTTTATATCAGATGGCAGTGATATCTCTCTGACTAATAACAGCAGCCATGGTAATGCTTTCTTCTTTGATAGAAAGCTTGAGTCCTGCTTTGCTACTGAAAAATATTGCTATAATAATGTCGATCAATAATGTTAATAATGTTGATAAATCAAGCAGGACAGGTCATGCATGCATGTTCAGGTTTTGCAGTCTCTAATTTTAACCTCCGAAAAATACATGTGGCTTATAGCGAACCCAAAACAGTCAGCAGGCCCTGGTTTTATCCTGTTTCATGTGCTCTACTTACGCCAGTGCAGGGCAGTAAATCTTGACCAAACTACAGACTGTCACGGATCATATATTTGATCTAATGCAAATCCTGGCCTCATCTCTCTACCACAAGCATGGTAAGAATTTTGGGCCAACGTTAATCAATTTGAGTGGAAGAAAATGTTGAATTCAAATGTATTCCTTTGCAGTTATTAATGTACAGTGCTGTGAAAAAGAATTTGCCCACTTTCAGATTTCCTGTATTATTGCACATCTCACTCTGAATGGTTTCATATCTTTAAACTAAATGTAATATTAGACAACGGGAAAGGAAACTCGAAACACATTTTAAAAATAATTTCATTTATTCACAAAAAATGTATTGCTTGTGTATGTAATTTTAATACAGTTTGCAAATAAAACAGCAGGTGGCATTGTTGCTTGACAAACTAGCAAAGCGGAAAGCAATCACACAGCAACTGCTTGTGATGTCACCCGCAGGCTAGAGAGGGGTTGTGATGTCACCTGCTGTCTTGTGGCACAAAAAACATGCTCTTGTTAAAATTGTAATTCTGCCCTGTGACATGGGATGAACTCAGTATAAACTTAAATATCCACCTGCAATAGGACTGATAAAATTCTTTTTATAAAGAACTGTTAAAATTACTTCAAAGAATACCAAAAAAGGCACATCAGTATGTTTCATTATCAATAAGCAGCAGTATGTTTATCTGTGGCTTCTAGTCAAATTGGTTTAAAATCAAGTTTGACCATAGTTTGTTTATATTTGTGATTACATGGTGAACAAATAACTAATTAGAATTATTCAGCTAGTCTCAAGTTATGATTTTAAAAATACCATTTCACAGAGCCCAACAGGTGTTGTTATTCAGACTTACTTTATTAGTCTGAGTGTCATTTCATTCCACTGTCAGTTCTCTGAACGGCCAATGCTGTGTAAATAATGGCACTAGCACATCCGGCCATGGAGAACAATCTGGAGGCCAATTTATTTGCGGGATTATTTTGACATCACATCAAGACTCATCAGGCCATTTTAGCAATATCAAAGTGAGAGCGTTTTGTATACGTAAGCATAATTTTCTTTATCGAGGGGTTCTTAATGAGCCCTGCTCTCATACAGCCGGGTGCTGGACAAAATGCAAATGCCCCAGAGGAGGAAAATAAGGTTTCCTCAGACAAGTAATTACGAACAGCACCGCAATAAACAGGAACACAAGCATGAGCGCAGCAGCTATAATAACATCCTGTACATGACTGATGGGAACATGTCACCGCTCTGAAGGGGCAATTAAATCAAGCCGCCTCCATTTTGAGTCTTAACAGACCACTGCGAAGATGCAGAGTGGGCAAAAAACAACAAAAAAAACGGGTCCACACTGGTGATGGAAGTTAGCATTAGCATTCGTGGTTGGTCTCAGATGCAGATGCTGCTGGTTGTTTAGAACAGAATGAGCAAATTACAGTCTCAGCATCTGAGCAAGTGGTGGTGGATCAATCTGCACAGGGAGGGGCTGGGAATGGCTGTTTCCACTTCACGTTAATTAATGTTCGTTACCACCGAGGTTCAATTCATCTGAAAATAAACAACACATTCATTCACTCTCTGAACAAGGGAGAGGTAGAGGATCAAGAGCTGTTTTATTTGGCAGCGCTCGGTAAACAGTAAAACTCCTCGTTTAAAAAAGATTGTTAAAAAAAGAGAAATGTTCAACATTTAGGACTGGTTTATTTCCATTCTGCCTTTGAATGCAAAGATTCAAATTTGGCATTCTGAAAGCAGTTAGTGAAATCTGCAAATGAATGTTCCTGAAAACGGTGATGCTGCCGTTTCTTTATGTGCTGTGTAATGATAAAGAATATGGATCTGCGTATTTGTGCGGCCCTAATTCATCTGTGCAGGGAAAAAAAATCTATAAAAATAAAGAAGATACACAAGATTTACATTACGGCAAATAATTAAAATGGGAAATTTTATGAGACTGTAATTCTGGTGGCTGCAGACGTGTCCCCCATGAGCAGTGAGGGTCAGTAGAATGTCATCTTTGCAATCAATATTCCAGCCCAGACCGGGATGGAGGGAAGGTAAAAGTTCTAAATGGAGAGGCTGCTCATTAATATACCCCCAGTTCTAGTCCGGAGCAAAATTAACTCCTCTTCATCAGCAGAATATTTAAATATAGCTCCAAGCAGCGGTTACACGACCAAAAACTAATCTCCACGGTGAATCCAGCCGGTCTGCAGCCAGTCTCCTACCGGTTTGGCAAACCAGTCTCTGAGCCGTTTAGCTGACGCTGGATCTTATCGCTTGGATTTTTAGGGAGATTCTGTAATAATACTGAGCAATACTGAAATTTCAGTGGTTTGTGTTATTAACCATGGTGCCCTAAATTAATTTGCTATATTACTTTCTGTAGTTGATTCTTTAGAGGACAGTCTTGGTTTTGCATTTCTGATCAGACTGCGCTGTCCTGTACAGTGGAAAGGTTGTGTGCTGTATCTCATGATGTCCATTCTAGTATTTATGTGTTTAGCGGACGCCTGTAATGTACATGAGACCAGTGGCTTCAGCAAGGATCCAAAAGCTACAGACTACAACTCATTACAGCCTGTAAAACCACTCTATACTGTTATTCCTTTTCTAATTTCTGTTATTTAATTTTAACACCTAGACTTATGTAAAAAAAAAAAAAATTAATTTCATATTGCAGCATGTAAATGTCTACAAAGTAAATGGCGAACATTTGATAAGTACTTCCATCTATTTTCCAGTCGCAGTAAATTAAACCGGTTATAACAACACAACAGTGTATGAAGTGCAGTGAGAAGCAGATGCTCTGTAATTTGACTGTAATTACAGCTGTCATAAGCAGGCGGGAGTGGCATTTAAAACTGGCATTCTGAGCTTCCATAGGAGGCTTCACTATGAGGCATAATTTAATATCTTGTTTAATTTAACGCCTCTTGCTTCTGGATTGTTCCTTAATGACTGACTGAATGTCAGATAACTTAATGTGCCACAAATAATGTAATTGGAAAAGAAATGTTTACAGGTAAAATATCTGTGGGTCATTTCTGTATAAATCCAATTATTAATTCACCACAATGTTGGATTGCATATGTATTTGATTGAATATGTATATATAAGTGTTTCAAACACCCCATGTTTGATTTTGAGCGCCTGCAGTATAGAGAGTCACTGCTGGATTCGCCTGACTCTGCACTACTGTGTCTCAGCTGATGGAGAACCCATGAAAGTTGCATGAGATGTAGAGCAGGGTTTAGGTGCCAATATCTCTGAGAATGAGAAAAATACAATGTGGTGCATTTTGAGTTAATTGAGGTCAGAGAGAAAAGAAAAATCCATTCCCTGTCCACAAATAAAATAAAATAAAAAATCATATTTCTGTTACATATTACTCTTGGGGTGGGAATTGGGGCTTCCAAATGTTTATTTATTTTATTTTTTTCAGTAAATCTGAATCTCGTGAATGGATAGCCATTAGAATAAAACTACACATTCTCACTTTGATTTTATTTTTGCCCAAGGGAAAAAAAAAAAAAAATTTCATTTCAAACTAAAAACAAAAAAAGGAATTGACTTAGTTACATGCAGGCTCTCTTGTACATTACTTTGTGCTGTACATGTACATGAATGTGTCATAATCTAAAAACCTAGACAGCCAAAAAATATAATTTAGTTTCTATTGATATTGATGTATGTTTATATTACGGCTGACAGTGACATGTGATTTCCCTTCAGGGCTGGTCACCCTGTCTCCTGTAGTACATTAACGAGGCACAGTACCACATGGCTGTTCACACTGTTGTCTTCAAACTTAAATCTTTGCCCTTCTTGGTGCTGTGCTGGGTTGGCTCTCTGTTGGAGGGGTGCATTTTCACTAAAACAACTGACAAAATAGCTGAGGGATATAATCAATATTTATGACAAGCTAAAATATTTTTTGAAATAAAAGGATTTCGGCTTATGTCCCTTTTAAGAAATGAGAACATTGTGTAATTTCATTTGGGAGAAAAAAGTGCATTTTGTATTGTTTTAGTGCAGCTTTTTTCATTCAGTGATTGGATAGGAGGTTAGACCTTCAGATGCCGCAGTTCTGCGGGCTGCTTCCTGTCGAAGCGTTTGTGACAGGCGCCGGTGGAGCCGTGCCCAGGAATCAATACCGTCTGGAGAGACTGAAAGGAAGACGTCACTGGCAGCCTGGCGGCAGGGCCTGCTCTGAAATTCATTCCAGTCCTTGATGCACTTCATCTGATTAAACATTTGAAATGCAGGAAATCCATATGGGACCAGAGGTGCCGCAGACACCGGTGTGAGCTGACAAAACCGATTCTGCCGTGCCAGGCAGCCCTCCTCCTCCAGCACTTCAGTCGCCGGTCAGGAAGGAATAGGATTCTGTCCTCATCTGAGCAAATAATTATACAGTTGGCCTGTTTGGAATTGTGCCGCTGTGCTCCTCAGACGATGTGGATCTCTGCCGCGGCTGACATCACATGGCTCGACGGGTTCTGGGCATGCCCAGTTACGCAGGTGTTTTTCTTTTCTTTTTCTTTTTTTAATAAAAAAGACATTTTGCATTTCTGAGCCACAGTGGTCAAAGATTTTTTTTTAAATTGCTCTTGATCTTAATTTGAATATGTAGTTCAGATGTGTGTGTACTAAAACGGGACTCCTCTTTTGACTTTGTCTTACCTAAGAGTTGGATTGAGGGTTTCGGCCAGTACCAGAACACCTCATTAATTCGTTAATTAACATTACCAATTAATAATAAGATGGGTTGGAATAGTAATAATTTTGTTCTCATTATTATTTGATTAAATTTTATTCAGTAGTAGAGCTTATTTTTTTTAGAATAAAAAAAGTACTAAAGTAGATTTTTACGAACCTAACTCTGGGGCAGCTGGAGGGGTACCTGTTTTACCCCATGGGGCAGCTGGAGGGGTACCTGTTTTACCCCATGGGGCAGCTGGAGGGGTATCTGTTTTACCCCGTGGGGCAGCTGGCTGTGCGTCTGGATGAAGTTGTTTTGTGTGCGTTGACACTGATTGATCTCTCGGGTGGAAACCTTATCCTGAGCTTCTCTCCAGCAGTGTCCTGCTGGTTTAGTTTTTCCACTGAAACCTCACCTCTATTCTAGCACTTGAGTGCTGGGGTCTCTCATCGACCTGGCCAACCTGTGCCGATTGGCTCAGTGTGAGCAGCAAGGCTAAACCTGAGGTCAGAGTATATGCTACATCTACTGCATATGGTAATCAATTAGGAATAACACACTTCAGATCTCCAATAATTGGACTGCTGCAGCAGACCTGAGCCTCGGGGCCAGCTATGGAGGCATGTAATCCCAATGCAGATGAAAAAGGAAGCACGGTGGATATTCTCATGATGTTGACTGATTCCTCCTCTCTGCTGGCGTTCTTCAGTAGTTTAGTCGCACGTCACCAGAATGCTCTACAGGCCTTTCTCCTCAGATGTCTGACATTAGTTCCAGCTGCATTTAATTTAGGAGGAAATGGGACATTGAGAAATAGCGGTGGTAATTGAAGAGGACTATTAGGCTGATTTGTGCGGGATTGCTCTGCTGCAGCTCTATGCATCGTGACCCAAATGACTTCAGTATAAGGTGGGAGATAACCAAGCCAAGCGTTAATGTGCAGCCTTGTATGCAAGATTGATTGCGAGACGAAGCTAACCAAGACCACGCAGTGTAACATGCCAGTGTGGCACTGTCTACTGGATGTACCATTTGGAGGGTCTAAAAATGGACATTTATTCTCCAGTATATTTAAGCGCCCAGCACAGTCACAGAGACTTAATGAATTTGGAAAGGCCGTGCTATTGTGAATCCCTCGGACATCTCATTAGCAGAATCTAATTCTAACACATTTCAGATTTCTCATGAATACAGGTACACCTGCATCTTTATTTATTTTTTATTTTTTAAAAAACCTCTCTAGCCCTTAACCATCAAACTGCATTAGTACTGAGTGTCTTCCAGAATTCATTCAAGAATGAATGTTAAAAGTCTTATGGAACGCAGTTGTGTAACCTGTTCCATAATGGACAATTCAAGTTAGCTGTGGTTCTCTCTGAATGTAGTCTTTGAATGGCTGACAATCTATTTTTGCGGCTAACATAACCTACCGTGCTGTAATGACGAGAGCGGGTCATTCGGCCCAACAGTGCTCGCCCTTTTCATGCCACTAAAGCGTGCTGCCACACTGAGACGGGGAAACGTATCGCTGGATCTGTAGAGACGGGGAAACGTATCGCTGGATCACTGCCCGTCTGTAGAAATGGGGAAACGTATCGCTGCTCGTCTGTAGAGGCGGGGAAACGTATCGCTGCTCGTCTGTAGAGGCGGGGAAACGTATCGCTGGATCTGTAGAGACGGGGAAACGTATCGCTGGATCTGTAGAGACGGGGAAACGTATCGCTGGATCTCTGATTGTCAGTGCAGCTGCACGGAACCCACTTGGTTTGCCGCGTTCTCTTGATAAAGCAGAGGTTTCATAAGCTGTGGGTTCAGTTGAGCAGTCTTTCCATATCTAAAGCATGATTGCAGGATGGTTAGATGTGTTTTTACCTGTAATTTGTTGCTTATGTTTTTTCTGCTTGTACTGTGTTTGTTTGGTATTGGCACTTCTCCAAAACGTGATATGTCCTCAAATAAGGTGAATAAACCCTGCTGCAGACCCTTTCATACACGCCCGTGTGTGTGTTATGAGTTTAAAGTGGACATTCAACCACAGGCTGTGGGTGCATTTGTTTCTGACCTTGTTTCTGAGTGTGTGTTTTGTGTGTTTGAGCAGAGCTCTGTGTAATTCGGAGAAGAGGAGGATGAAATTCAATGCAGCTCAGCTTGCCTTCCTGTCTGGAGGACCTTCCGGAAGCTTTGACAGAGAGGGGAGGCTCTGGGCGAATCGGCTGGCCCCGGGCGATGCAGGGAACCCTGAAGGTACGGCACTTTGCCGGATAATTCCGCAGGCTGGGTGCTTATTGAAAGGAGGAAGAGCAATCGCTCGGGACAATGGATGAACGGTGGAAAAATGTTTTCGACAGCAGACCGGTCACGGTGTTGAATGCAATGAGAGTGTTCAGTGGTCCAGAGTAAGCAGCTGGATCTGCTGTCCGGTGCTGTTCATGGCTGTTGGCCATGTCTTCTTCTGCTCAGACAAAGGGTGCACGCTCTTTAAAATAAAATAAAAAATAAAAAATCAAGTAACAATCAAAAAGTGAAAGGTTAAAATACATATTTGCATTCAACTGAGTAGAGGTGGAAAGTCCAGGGGTCAGAAAGTAGAAGTACTGCCGTGTGTTTCTTCCACCCATAAAATCACTTACCTGATTTTGCAAAATAGTTCTACCTCCTGGCTGAAGAATTGCGCTAATTGACTAATCCAGATGATTGGAACAAAATACTGGGGAGGATGTTCACCTTCTGAACCTGGCTTTTCCACCTCTTTACCTGAATAAATGCCACCCAAAGTGGTGGCTGTTTCCCTGGATAATTTCTCTGACCTCTGATAATTGGATTTTACTAATTTTTCAAATGATGTGTATTTATTTATGCCTATTCCATTAATTCTGCAAAATATCTTTTTTTTTTGCATTATTCTACTTTAAAAGCCTTTAGTGTGGCGTATGTCTCACACATGAGCACACAATCTGAGGTAATCTGGTCCTCAGTCCTGACGTGATGCCAGATACTTTCATAATATCATAATAGTCAAAATTATGGTATTTGAAAATGACCCCTGATGGAAAGCTGATGGGGGTTTCTCAGAGGAGTAATATTGGAGGTTTTACCTCTCTTTTCCCCACAGATTTAAAGTGCTGCCCCTTTCCCTCCCCACATACGAGCCTGTTTGCCCCTCTCAGCGGGGGGTGGGGGGGAGCCAATGGGAGTAAAGTGCGTTTAGTTCTGCAGTCTCCACATCTCAGGGCTGCGGGGAATCCGGAACATTCTGGGAAGTGATCTGACGTTTAGCTGCCCGTAGCTGCTGGCCATAGAGCTGAAATCTCTAATGATTTTTTTCTCCTCCTCCCTCCTTTGACCTTTAAAAGCAACGTGCCTTTCTCCTGCAGTGTTTCCATAAACCCAGGCTAGAGCTCCTGACTCAGTGTTCTGAAATAAACACACACAAAAAAAACCCCAAAAACAAATTCAGTGGCTTTGCTTCTGAGACGTTTCTGTTTCCTCTCTCCCGCCCGCTCCAGACGCTAAAGAGAGATGGTGTCGGCTGAGAGGAAATCTGCTCTTTCTGATGAAAAAGCCCGGTCAGGTAAGATGTTATTTATGGGTTTTGGGTTTTTTTTTTTGCATTTCAAACTGTGTTTCTGTTTTGTTAGCTTTCTGTCTCATAAATAAGGCAAAATATTGAATATGAGGTACGAGGCTTCATGCTGGAGGGACCTTCTTGTATTTATGTTGCTCTCAGTAGCGCAGTGACACATAAGTGCTCCTGAACAAATCTCCGCTCTGTGGGTGCTGAATGAATCTCATTTTATGGAAAATTGTGTGGAAACATTTTCACTTTGGCCTTCTGGTGCGTTGTGTGTAGAGCTGATGTCACTTCAGGGCTTTGATTTCCTTTAAAACAGCGTGCCTTCTGGGTATTGTAGTGGAAAGTGCCATAGTATTTCACCGGCTGGAATAGACTGGGCCTAAAATTCAGATGCATTTACAAATGTATTTTTTCTTCATTGTATTTCATTCAATGAATTTTAGTCCAGGCAAAAGCAGGTAATGTTATTATTGGCCATTTTCACTGCCTGTTGTACATTCTGTGTGATAATCCCAGCTTTAAAGCTACTGTATTACATCATTCATACAGGGTCCAATCAAATGTCATTTATGGAGAGAGTGAGTGGTGGTCCAAGTTGGTCCAGTTCAGGGTGCAGTGAGTCGGTGAAATGGCCTCTTACTGTGTGGATTTATTATAATTGTTTTGGGCCCGTCCATCCTGCAGTCACACTGATTGAGTGACGGGTGCACCTGTCACAGAGACAGAAATCCCAGCTGTGCTAATTCTGCAGCCAAATGTCCGTCTGTAACCTGAATGAAGGGATGAGGTGGATGAGGCTCTCTGAGATGCCCGACTCTGTCTGGAAACCAGCTCATCTTGCAGTAACGTTTACAGAGAACTGGCAGATCATATGATCAATATTCCATACACATGTATTAGTGCGTTGCAGGTATACCTGACTCATATGTGAGTGGTTTCAATGAGAAGCACACACATTAACGTCTGAAATGCACTGCATTTGCAGTGACTGTCACGTGGTGACTTTCATACATAGATGTTGCCTTTGCGCAAACAAACTGTGGTGTGAGCAACCAAGCTAATAAAAGTGTAGCTGCTGCATTTGTATTTGTAAGTATGGCTGTTATCCAATTTATAGTGTTGCTGTGGAAATGTGGTGCAGATAGACTGCCCTGGAGAGAGCAGATCTTGTGCTCTCTGTGTTTCCAGGTGAGACGGATGAGCAGATGAAGGCTGTAAATCTGCTGTCGCGTGTGCCTCTGCCCCTCTTCTTCCTTCTCTCTGGGCCCGTTGGGAAACAGCACATAATTTACTCTTATTCCACGTGTATCAGGGGCACTGTGTATTCTTCACAGCTGACTGACGACCATCTGTAATTAATTGCGCTGCGATTGGATGGCGCTTGAATTAGGAGCGTGAAATGTGACGCGGAGGATTGTGCTGGCGGCGAACAGGCCCTCTGGAGAGGCTCCGGTCCCACGTTAGCGTTAGCGTGCTATCGGGCTGGCCGTGGCTATGAGCGCACACAGCAGCCGCTCGGGGGGGACCCCAGAAGCACCCCCTTTTTGGGTTCTCATTTGTACACCTGCCCTTGTCCTGATTGGGTACCTGTGGGACTGAAGCTGAGCGGTACTCTGCCTTACTGTTAACGGTAATGTGATGGTGTGGTGTGCTGGTGCGTGCGATCATCTTGATTTTGCTGTTAATGAATGTGACCTGGAGTTGTCTTTACTGATACAACACATCACATGTATGTTAAAATGCATTTACATTTAGGCATTCAGGTGAAGCTCTGGAAGGTGTTATATGTGCAGTACTATGGTAAGAGCTGAAATATCTGCAGTATATTCTCACTCTGGATGCTGTGATCGCACGTCTCGCGTCCCTGTCAGTGCAGTCAGGGCCTGGCTTATTGCACATAAGAGCTGGCCGGCCCTGGTGAGCCCTGTGGTCCTCCTGTCTTCGGTTTGGCCTGCGGAAGCGTTTCTGTTCCTCTGAGTGAAGCCTCACTCTGGGGAGGCCCGTGAAATGAGGAAACCGCCACGGTGAAGTGCCACATCCTTTCAGCGGCAGAGCCGACAGGAGCTGCGGGATTCAATCCTGAACTGAGCTGTTTTTATGCTCGAATGGCTGCCCCTCCCAGACGTTCCCGTACCTTACTGCACTTGTACGCGCAAACATCAAAGGATTGAACCGCAGCAAATCCTTTATTTAAGGATTGTCTGTTTATTCCTCTGTCTCCGTAATGCAGTAGGGCTTCAGGTGCTGTGACAGGGCGATAGCGGACATTAAAAGGCTGCAGGTGTTTTTGTCTTTTAAGAACTTGCTTTGTAACCTTTCAGGAGAGTTTTCTCTAAATAGCTGCTATATGGGTACAGCAGCCTCACTGAAAGAATAACTGTGGAAAACTCAAAGTTCATGGATCAAAGTATCAGTTTAGCCTGAATGTTTTTCTGATATTTCTTCATATTTATGTATACTGAGTTGTCCCTTTAAATATAACTTAAACGGTAAAACTTTGGCGTTAGTTTCCTTTCATCCAGAGAAAAGATTTCATATGATCATATTAATTTCTCATTTGTGAAGACATCTGGATTTGCTGTAGTAATTAGCTGTGTGACTTTCAGCCGCTCCAGACTCTGTCACATCCTTCATTCTGCAGAACAGAGCAGCTGAGGACGTAATGTGGTGTGGATGAGGCCTAATCCAGAGCGTTTCCCGGCATGGTGGATCCCTATTCAGCGCACTGCCTGCGACTAAAAAATGTACAAAAGTGTGACACTTCCTGTGAGTTTCAGCAATTTATTTGAAGGATTGCACCAGTCATGGATTCACTCTCATAACCATCAGATGATGCAATATTGTGAAAAAACTGAAGGAACATACGCAGTGCATTCCCAGTAATTACTCCAGTTAATTAGCGGAGATCAGTATGAATATCCGTGTGACATCGACTGACTTGAACAGTTCTCACTTTGCATTAGTAAGTGCAGTAAATAGTCGGAATTAAAGTGTCATAATAATACTGCTGTCAAATGTCTATTGGAGAAAAAAAAAACAAGCTTTAAGTTTTGCAACTATTTTCAGTCTTGTGCTGAAATTAAGTTAAGGAATACTGACATAACAAATGTTTGTTGTTTCAGTGCTATGCAAAGCCTTTAAAAATAAGTAAACGCAGCCCAAACTCTGCTGTGCCACTCGGATGCGTGTTTTTCCTAAAGCAGGTGTATTTTCACGTTTATCCATGTGATGCAAAGTGAGCCACAAAGCTGGTTCTGATGCTAATTAATGTGTCCAAACAAGCCAGATGTGAAGCGCTTAAGCGGGTTTTGTTTGACTAGGAGATATCTCCCTCCAGCTGTTCTGCCGCTTCAGCTGTGGACATCTTTGTTTAAATTTTTTTTTTTCATGCGGGTACATCTGTTGCTGGTCATAATTAATGCTCATATGCTGCAGTCAGGACCGTTCCTATGGTCTTCACCCCAGAGTTTTCTATCTCTTTCTCCCCTCTCTTTCTCCCTCTCTTTCTCTCCCACTCCTTCTCTCTCTCCTTCTCCCCCTTCCCCCGTCTCTCTCATCCTTCCCCCCTCTCCCTCCCACTCCCTCATCCTCGCTCTCTCTCCCTCTTCCCCTCTCTCTCTCCCTCCCTCTCTCTCATATCGTGTATGACCTTATTTCTCCTCACACATCACATTTATCACTGCTAACCCCTGTATTTTTATGTCCAACACAACCTCAAAGGAGATCTCTGCCCAAACCCTATTCTTTGCGATGCAGTGTATTTCCAGGTAGAATACTATAGGCTGTGTCTCAGATGTTGTAAATCAGTCCAGGCTAAAATCCATAATGAGAGCACAGACACAGGTGAGAAATTTGTGCTTGTCTGTATAATATATATATCGTATTTGTCAGGATAATAATGGTGTCACTGCGTGTACAAGGCATATTTCCCTGTAGGGGAGTTTCCTTGTCGATTGGCTGATTCTGAATCAAGGAAGTCATGTTGAAGGCTAATGAGCTGGACACAGCATTGCCCTCCCATTCAGTGATGTATGACACTTTTAAAGCGAGCTGTGTGTGTGTTTGTGCATGTGTGTTTACGTGTTTTTGTTTACGTGCATGTGCGTGTGTGTGCGTGTTTACGTGTGTCTGTGTGCTGAATAATTCATGTCAGTGTCTACTGCACATTGAAGTGTTCTGGAGGTTTTATTTTGCAAATGTGCACTAACATTTAGATGATTAGTGATCATCATTGAATGTGGCTGGTCGGCTATAAAGTAAAATGATGTCCCGTTGCGTTTCCTGAGAAAATGGCAGTCACTGGAAGAGCCTGTTGTTTTGTGATTGGCCCCCTGGAGATCTCAGCCAATCAGGCGAATTAAGTATATACTGTGCGCTTTTGTTAAGGCTTCCGTCTGGCTCCTGTATTTTAGATGTGCTTTTGATTTTAGCCGTCTGTGGGAGCATCTCGATTCTGTATAATCTGAAAAGGCTAGCCAGCATGCAATTAAAAATTGGATGAGGAAATAGTCACGTCATTCAAAAAGTTTCATCTGTGCTGTCAGACTGTCCTCGGAGTTGATCGCTGTCATCTTTGCAGCATGTCATACGATACCTGTCAAATTTTGTTTAACTCCTCAGACATGGAAGAAAAGCGCCTCTTGTCGAAATGCACGTCGTCTGTTTGAAATTCGGCAGTAAATTAAGTGGAGTCTGATCATTTATTATACGCTTAAACCACCACAATACGTTCATAATCCGGGATGAAGAGCGTTTTAGTGTCTTAACTGTTTGGCAGTTGTTTCTTTCGATGGAAAGAAGCTCATAAAATACCTTCAGCAGAATTCATGAAAATTTGCTCATTATTTTTCACCCTGCAGAGATGTGGCCTGTCAGTGCTTTTTTCACTGCACAGATTAGCAAGTCCAACAGAAGTGCACATTAAAAAAGTACAGAGGAGTAAATAAACAGAAGCAGACTCTGGGGAGGGCTTGCATTGCGTTTAAACTGTTCGTTTGCAAGCTGCCCGGAGCCTGTTGCCACACAGGCCAGAGCTGCTCAGGCGGGGTCAGAACTCTGCACTTGTGACTTGTGAGGTTTATATATTTTTTTGGGGGGGGGGGGGGGTTCACATTTGGGAGGACCCTGAGCAGTGAGCTCTCCCTGCCTGGCTTTGGTAAATAAGCAGCTGTTTAGTTGGATAATGTATAAGATGAGCTATGGCCGTCTGCTCTGCGGATGAGTAATGCAGAGTATTTACTCATTAATGCTGCTCTTGCACTTTCTTCTGCGCACCGCGTTGATGGGAAATGTTGACTTTCGTGGCGAGATTCAGTTTAATGGAACAGTCTGTGGTGGTGACGAGGTAAAATCAGCACTGCGCATGCAAATGAGTATAAAAAAAACCTAATTTGCTAGTTTATTTGATTTATAACCCGGTGACGATGGAGTACAAAGTGGATAATTTATCGTCTGCGCTGTATGTGTGCTTTTTCTGAGGGGGTTATATTGGGATTTCTGTGGTCGCTGAACTCCCTTTGATCACTTGTCTATGTCAGTGTGATTTATGTTGACCGTTACTTGGATCTGAAACATTTTTAATCATACAGCATAAAGGCCATTATCATGAGGCTTTTGGAACATTATATATATAAAATATATATTATATATTTTTTATATATATATCAATATATATATACATTATCACTATATATATATATTATTTCAGTTTTCAAATGGAGTCGCACTGCGAATAATTACCAAGTTCACCTTCTCCTCATGTCTGTGTTACTGTGGCTGGCTCAGGGCTGGTCACGTCCCAGCAGACGTGCACAGTCCAGGGTTCTCTGCGCTGGGGGTACGTCTGTACAGAGTACATTATGCCCATCATGCTCTCGTACTGAAGCAGGAAGCAAGCCTATGTATTTCTATATAAAGCCTGGTTTGTATTCTAGGTTTGCACCACCTAACTTATCCAAACTTGCAAAACATGTCAAATATCTAGCAATACGAACATAGCACACAAAGATACTAGTGTTTTCTAATATATCAATAAACAACAACAAATTCCTATGAAATAGATTGGATCAATATGAGAAGGGAAGGGAAATGACAGGAATTCAGTTGGCAGAATTCACAGAATATGGTCCCCTGAAATCTATCTTATTCTACAGGAGAGCTCTATAAAATATTGATAGTGGAGTCATCCTGTGGAGTTGACTCGTATGTCTACTGTAAGGCATGTCAAACAATTTCATGAATTGATCATCAAAAAATTAGGCCTTTTCCATTCCGAGTACTTCAGGTCATAGAGAAAACACTGAAAATATTCAGTATGTTATGAATAAGACTGACTTTGGAATAAATTCCATTATGTTGTCTTCTTTTTACACTTTGACCTTCAACCCTGTCTGAATTTTGTCTTCAGCATCTACAACATTCATTTCCACATTGGTTTATTGCCACATATGAAATCAAAAAGAAAAAAGAAAAAGTGCAAACCCTGTATATTCTGGTGTACTTTAAATTTTACAATATAGACCCCCCTATAAGGTGCTGGGGTACAAGCCACAGGCAACTGGACAATCTGTGTTCTATTGTAGATGGCAGCTTGTAGTCCTATAGCCCAACATTTTATCCGAGTTTGTGTACTCTAGTTTTAAAAGTATGAAATGCCACAAATAATCCTTGAGGAATCCCCATTTTATAGCCTTCTGATTGGTAGACCAGCAGTTTCATTTGGATGTGTTCCAGCTGTTTGCCCTTTGTTGTTCTGTAGTACGGTTATGCGTCTCACGGGCAGGTAAAGACTTCTTCATCCTTGCAAAGGTGGTTCTGTTACCGCAGAAAGATAAATTGCTGTTGAAGTGGCTTCAGCGTTCGCTTTTAGAACAAACAAGCCGCACTCGAGCGCTAATTGGCTGCGATGCAGAGCTGTGGGAGCAGTAATGGCCGTGCGGGCGTTCAGTCGTCTCCCTGCGAAGCCGAACCTTCATCTCCGCGGCGAGGGATGAGGTCGTGTCGGGCGGAAAATGTTTGCTCTTCGCTTTTCAATTTCTCAGGAAGACGGCACCTAGAAATGAGGGTTGAGTGAGGAGTGCTAGCGCTGTGTGTGGTTTGGCTGCTTCCAGGCGGCTTGCATCCATTTAGCGGTGCCGAGCCAGGCTGTAATGGCTCCTGAAGTCTCTCATCAGAGCACTTCGGCCCGGTCCTCGGGCCAGCTGGAAAGTGGAGGTGTCTGGCACCGTCCCGATTAGTTTCTCTTCAGGAATCGTTCCTGCCGTTTCTCGTTTGTTTTCCTCCTTCAGACCGGTCTGATCAATGGTTGTTCAAAGATTCCAGGGATGTTTTGGTAAGAAGTCATAAAACCAAACATTTTACACCGTCATTTTCAGTTTATTGTGTTTTATTACTAAAACATGACAGATTATGACGAATGGATAAATTGATAGTTTGAGATATAATAAACCCAAGGGCCATTGCTGAGGCATATACTGTATGTGTTTAATAGGCATAAAGAGATTTTCAGGCAATCTTTAACAATGCTTGATATAACCGCTGACAATTAGCATATGTATCTATCTACATTGACTCTTGGTGGTCTCTGTGAAAGGGCATTATGTATTTGAAAACTACATTTTGGGGAACTTCTTTGGTCAGGTGCGTTGTACAGAATAGGTCTTTTATGAGTAGTGTGTCCAATCAAAGTCGTTCCCAGGGGTTTGTATTTCTACCGAATCCTTTATTCCTTTCAGGCGACATCCACGCGCAGTCCGTCAAACGGGGCGCGGTTGCTTTTCATGGCGGTTGCAGAGAATCTTCAAAGCGCTTGAGTCTGAGGCCTTATCGATGGAGAGAGAGCGCTGGGCTGTCAGCTGAATGTGCAGTCCTGTGACAGGCCTGGGGGGTTTTGTGTGCCCTTCAAACTGAGGAGTCTGTGTGTCCCGGCCTGCCTTTCGACTGTCGTGGCCGTTTGAGGTCTGATGCCACCAAGTTCCTGTAAAGAGGGAACTCTAAGTGAAATGAGAAGTTTTCGGTTAGTTTTGAGAAATATTTTTATTTGTTTGTTCTAACTGCTGTCCGTGACAGGTCTCAGTTTTAAAGCGGCTGTCTTGTGACCACATCTCGTCCACGTTCGGGACGTCACTCGCCGCTGTTGGACCGCACACGGACGAGACCGGGACCGGGCCTTCGTTTGGCAGCTGCCCAGAACCCACTTTGGTTTTAAATGATTCTCAGGTGTGTTCATTTAAACAAGAATCATGCATTACTTGATGGCATTTGTTGTAAAAAAATATATATAAATAAACTAGGTACCTTCATGCACAAACATGAATGTACTTCCATTTGAGTTTTTAGCTACCAGTTGAAGTAAAGCCCAAAGTCTGGTTTCTATAATTGAGATAAGCCTATTAAATTCCAAGTGCACAATGGAACTACAAGGCTTAAGATTTTTTTAAGCATGTTTAATAAATAAGCCTGACAAAATTGCCAAGAAAAGAAAACAAACTATTTGAACGTTTGATACAGCTAAGCTATTAAGTATCATTCTTTCTGTGCGTGACAATGAAGACTGTAGAGGAATGAAGACGGAACTAACGGTTAGCTCAAAAGCACAGCCGGGATATGCCTCATTACAAACTGCCTCTAAATCATTTAAACCAAGACTCTCTCAGTTCCCTTTCAAACTGTAGCACCCGACCCAAACTGCTGGAATTCAAATTGTGCATATGTAGCCCTCGCAATATTAAACAGTGAAATTAAAAATTAAAAGCATATCAAAGGCAATTTAGATAATTTAAATCATTTTGTGTGAGAGCATCTGAGGGTCTAAGAGAGGAGATAGCATTTAAATGTCATGTCGGCTTGCTTAATCTAATTTTCCCAGGAGTTACTTCAAAGGGAAGAGAATGGGTGCATTCTGAGCTGGGGGGCATTTAATAGCGCACTGCCTTTCTTAAAATACTTTCTGGAGAACTTTAGTGTTAACATTAAACATTTTTTCCTGTTGTGAGTTAACTTTTCTTAAATTGCAGTAGCGGTTTCTAATAAGGATTTGGGAGGGATCACCTTAATGAAAGGCCATTGCTAATAATGTGGATCCTGTGAAACTATTTCCACCTACATAGTGCTTCCTCTGTGAAACTGAAGCGCTGTGCAGTTTTTAAATAATCTGCTGCCACTGCGCTGGTGTTCACTGAGGCAAAGCAAATAGCCAATTTACTTCAGAGTACCTCAAAACTACCGGGCCAGTTAGGACCTTACACCAGGATCTGCTCCACTTGTTCAGTTTCCAACGGCCAGATGTTTGGTCTACATTGCAGTGTGCGTGTGATTCACTCTGCTTCAGACTGTGAGTGTGTATTTTTTATGTGTTTAGTTTTGAGGTTGATGGGGGGGGGGGGGGGGGGTTGCAGGGAAAAGGTGGGTCACATGATTAGGCTACTTCCCCCTCATAGTCTCACAGTGCTCCTTTAATGAGTTATTGTGATTCTTTAACGTGTTTTATAAATTAAGTGTGTTATGATTAATGTGTGCTGTCTGACTCACACAGCTATGATAAGCCCACAATTAGTGTACATTGTTACTAACATTGCACTTGATGTCACATGATGGAAATCCGACACAATGCTGTCTCCGGGACATTGTCGCCTTGGTCAGTGGAGGCAGCTTGCAGGTGTGAAACTGGAGTGATTAATGTGAGCTTGGTTTCTGTTTATTTGTCTAGGTGTCTTTTTGATAGATATGCTCTGAGATGATTTTAACTTTCGGATTGTGGAGAAGAAAAAAAATGTTCTTTGTCATATCTATAATGTTAAAGTGTAGGACAGAAAAACAAATTACTTCGCTCAAAAACAATTCAGGTGAGGGATTTGATGCATTACTTACCCTTGGAATGTGTGTGTGTGTGTGTGTGTGTGTGCGTGCGTGTTTCTGCATCTTTAGACATATGGGAGAACAGGTGTATAGAAAATGCTGAAATCAAAGCTGTTTATAAGAATTCTATAATGATGAATTAATTCTACTTGGGTATAATGCTACTTTTATATTTTATTTACTTCATTTGACAGTTTCAGTCCAAGGTGATCTGGGACCAACAGAATGTGTGAAATTTGTCTGTAGGACAGTGCTGGAAATGGAAAAAATACCAATAAAGTTCAGTGGAAGCAGCTTGGAGGTAAAGAGAGAGAGGGAGAGAGAGAAGGAGAGGGAATGAGAGCGAGAATGAGAAGGAGAGAGAGAAAGAGGGCAGAGAGGAGAGAGGGAGAGAGAATGTGAGAGACGGAATGAGAGAGAGAAGGAGAAGGAAGGAGAGAGGGAGGTTGTACACATGTGAGAAGGATTGATGAGAGCATCTTGCAGAGGTGGGGGTGGGGGCAGTGGGGGGTGTAGAGGGGAGCGGGGGGTGGGGGCAGTGGAGGGTGTAGAGGAGCGAGCTGCTTGAAATTCATCTCATGAAAATGAGCAGGTGGGTCAGCAGCTGAGTCTGTGCGTCTGGCTGGCCTGCTTCTGTCTGCTCCAGCGTGACTCTCCTCCCTGGAAAACTCCCATCATGCATTGCACCACAGTCCTGCGGCCACGGCTGTCCTGAGCCTCTTCATATCGAGGGTCCTGTTCGGTCTTCTCGCTGATTGGTGATTATACGGTAATGAGCAGCTGTCTGTTCATAAGCGCCTCAAGCTGCCTTGAGATTCCCAGCACTGCTTTCTGCAGAGACCAACATGTTACCCTGTTCACTGGAGCTTTATGCCACGGGAGTCTGTTGCAGGACTGCTATATGTAATTATTCTTTGATCATCAATATAGAGTCAGAAAATGTTGTGAAATGTGAGTACAGAGAAAGGGACGCAGTGGCGTGTTGCAGATTAGCAGCTGCACCGGACTGGTGAAGAACAGAGGCTGTTTCAGAAGCGCCCATGCTGCATGTTTGTGCTCTTCGCTCTATCTGAGAAATAAGCTTTTAAACTCATTCACTTTACAGTCTGGAGGTATTAGAGTTAGCATGACAAGGTGACAGATAACAGCTGAACCAGCAGAGAGCGCACTTCAGGTTTCCGTTGGGGGGCTTAATTAGATATTTTTCTCTGATCCCGGGCTTAAGCGTAGCGAACGGCTCTGTCGATCGTGAGCTCGTAGCGCATTCTGCAGCGCGAAGTGCGTCTTATCTGACAGTCTGTAAGAGCGTTTGAGTGCATCTGCAAGTTGAACAGAACCAGGCTTCTCATTTTGCGGAGAATGCGAAGCTTGTTTTTTTTTATTTTTATTTTTTATCACCACTGAACAGACATGCACACACACAGTGCGCCTCGTCGGTGCGACAGCAGTTACATGCGTGCGCAATTTCAGCGCGTCTCCTCAGGGGTGTTCCTCAGGCAGGTGACTCTGGGATTCTGAGAGAGTGTTGACGATGTGCACCGAGAAGAAAAGAACCCGGAGCGCGATGTCTGTGCGGTTGGATCTGAATGTGCGGCTGCGTGCGTTCTTGTTAAGAGCAGCGCAGGAGTGTGGGGGGGGGGGGGGTGTAGTGTTTCGGGACTTGTTCGGTACAAATGAAAAATCAGTAATGTCACAACAGCCTGTTTATGGATGCCTGGAGCTCGAGGGAGCTGGACTCCTCCGGAAAAAGATTTTTCACGCCGTCTGAAGTAGAGCTGAGTGCTGTTAACATCAGCCCAAAGGCGTCTGATTGTGAGAGAGAGGTTCAGCTACAAGTACGTCACTCACACACTGAAGTTCCATGGGAATAGTTTTGGAAGCAGGGTACTGTAAGGGGGGGGGGGGGGGGGGTAGGACAATTTCAAGGGCCCTGACTGACAGGGGCCCTCAAAAAATATAACAGGGGTGGGGGTGGTGGGGTGGTGGGGCCCAATGTGAGATGTTTTCATGGGGCCCAAAATCCCTGATGGTGCCCCTGCTTGGGTGTAAGAGGGTGTGATTTGTGTCCTGAGTTTTGGTGATATAAAGGTCTACTGATTGTCTCAGTTGCTGACATTTAGTGCAGAAAACGCTTCTTGGCTACAGATTCCAGCCTGTTGTTCAGTTGAATCTTAAGCCAGTTTTTATCTGTCCAACTTTGTTCTGTTGAGCTTTATATGTCCAATCAGAGACAAAATCCTAAATGGGGAAATGAATGTATTCCAGCAGAATACGGAAGCGGTTTAGTTGTTGCTTTGAGGTGCTAAATATTGCACACATTTAGGGGCATGGACTAACCGAGCGCTGTTGTCAAGTACAGTAAATGGATCACACAAGGACACTTGTACTCTCGGTCAATTAGCTACTGCAGTATTTTGCTACAGCTGAGCTATAAAAATGTTGAGAAAATGTCCGCTCAGTTGGATGTGAGTATCACTCCTGTTTTTCAGTGTTCTCGTAGCTAACAGCCAGGTCAGCCTCTTTACGGTCCGTTACGTTTGCTCAAACAAGTTAGCGAGTAACCACTAGGAAGAACGATTAGGCCTAAGTGCGTCACTCACATTGGGCTGGCCAGTGCGTCACTCACATTGGGCTGGCCAGTGCGTCACTCACATTGGGCTGGCCAGTGCGTCACTCACATTGGGCTGGCCAGTGTGTGACATTAAATAAAATAAAACGATACTCCGTGCTTTAATGACACTCTAGCTCAGGTGTGTAACTGTCCTCATTGTTTGTTTTTGATTGCCCTTCATCTCCTGTGTGATATTTCTGATATATCCTGGATAAGAGCATCTGCAGAATTGATGCGATGTAATATTGATTTGGATTGCGTTTGGTGGAGCCCATCTATTCATTGTTATCCTTTTGCTGGGTTCATTTGGTTACTATGGAAACTCAAGTTCAGGCAAGTTACTTCTGTCTGAACTGGCAACCTGTCTTTGCACAACCTCTGCCGGTATCGGGTGCGACTAGCTGCTTAAATGACACCGCAGCTATAAATACAGATCGGGGGGGGGGGGGGCATTTTCATTCTGCTTTGGAGAAAGAGTGAAAGCCTTTTGGGCTTTTGCTCCTATAACTAATGGTCTTTTATTTCCAGCATTATCTGTCATGACGGACTGGAAGTCAGTTTAACGGTGCATGTTGTGTACATTTTGTACTGACCTCCCGGGGCTGGGTGGCTCATCAGAAGTTTACTGTAGTCATAAAACCTTTTTTTATGAACCAACAGAACTGAGGAAAAACTGCGCTCATTTGTATTGAATTATAAACTACATTTTTGGGCTAATGATGATTGAATCGATACTGCAGTCTGGTTCTGCACATGATTATCTATGAATGCCATCCATCTGAACGAGTTTGGCCTGTGGTTCGTACTGAGACTGTGTGCATGGCTCAGACAGTTCTCTCTCTCTGTTAGTCTCTCTCTGTTTCTGCAAGTTTCCTCAGCTGTGACGCATATATTATTAATGCGAGTATTTATATAGTGCTGCCTGCCTCCCTTTCTGTATAGATTTCCACACTCTCTCTACATGACTGACATTTCAGAAACACAGTTGTTGCGCTTCTTAGCTTGTTGTTCATGATAAACAATAGCGGCATGACTCGATAACAGCTTTGACAGGAAGTCACATGGCCTTTTGTGAATATTACTGCAGCCCTGAGGAATGTTTCTAATAAAGCACGAGTACTAAATTAAAACAATAGCATTTATGCAGACTCAACAAGAATGACCACACTGGGATTTATGATATAGGTGGGATTTCATAACCTTTTATAATGGTAGCGGCTTTCAGATGTTAGTGTTCTTATGCTGCCAGTGGATTAATCATTTCTCCTGTGTAATTCTTGCAAATTTCCATGACATTACATTTTCAGCGTGTGTAAATATTTATGTCACACTTAACAATGTGAGCTCGCCTCATATTTAGAAAAGACAGAACTGATAAAGCATAAATCTGCTTTATGGCCCATCTGAGTAATTATTGCACAGACCTGCATATTGTGCTGGCAGTCATACTCTGAGGCCAAGTGCCATTCAGGCAGGAGTGTGACTGTGGCATCTCATCAGCCTCTGCTGGGGATTCCCATCAGCCTGAACATGGGAGAGGGTCTGTGCGTCCAGAAGTGCACAAGAGCACATGGCGTGCACACACACACGAGCACACATGCGCGCACACACACACACACACAAGCACAGATGCGCACACACACACACGAGCACAGATGCACACACACGCGCACACACACACACATTCTCTCCAAGGGGAAGTAAAGTATCGAATCCCCTCACTTGAAAACAAGCAACCATGCACGCATGCATACCACACACAATGCATGCCACAGCAGATTGAAGTGGGTTAAGAATGTAAAATAAAGGTCAGTCCACCTTTTAAACAAACGGGCCGGCCAGACGAGTGCTTGAGAAAGGTTAATTGCCCAGACGTATCAAAGCCAGCGTTCTTCCACTTCCCACACTTCCTCCAGCTGCTCCATCATAACTCTTCGCCTCTTTTGCCGGAGAGATATTAAATTTAACCGGGAGGACAGCGGGCTTCCATTAGCGCTGGCCTGCGGTTTGAGGACCTGACAGCAACCTTGATTCAGCTCGGAGGGGGACAGCAACCAGGCCCGCTTTTTTTTTCTTCTTCTTAAATCTGGGATGATGTACAACCAGGAGACATCGTGCCAGCGAGATCAAACATGCTGCCGTTCGGTCTGTTTTTTCATCTCCTCCTTCCAGCTGACTTTCAAATCGATGCACCTTCGTCCCCCAGCAATTTAAAAATGTATCTTCCTGCTCAGGTTTTTTTATCCTGCCCTATCATTAAGCTGTAAAATTTAGAAAGGAATACATCTGTTACAAAGCAAACTACCTTTTTCCTTGACTCTGTAATAGGGCTGGTCACCTAAAATCTTGTGGTGTGGAGAGAGTTGGGGGAGCAAATAAGTTCACCTCTGTGTTCTAACTAGCTTCAGCTGAGAGAGACTTGAATTTTACTAATGTAATTTTATGGAGACCCTATTACTTTTATAATTAAACTCATACTTTATATCATTTGACCTTTAAAATGAGAGAATATGATCCCTCCATACAGTCATTTCCTCTTAATTTCCTTCCAAATGTTCAGAAATCAGTGACCAGATTGACACGAGCAGCCGGACAAAATGAGAATAACAATCAGCAAAACAAAATAAGGCCAGTGGATTCAGTGGAGTTGAACATATGTAGATGTAGTATTGACCCAATAACAGTCTTTCTCATCAATGTTGTAACAGTCTGATGAATTGTCAGCAGTGCTTTAATGAATATCTCCATTGGCTAAAGTGTGTTTTTGGATGATATGGGGTTCTCAAACTTCCTTTGGAAAGAAAATGTAAATCCACATTTACATGTACACTTTCAGAATCTTTATTGCACACCAAAGATACGAGGGCATCATACAAATAAGAACACAGAATTAAATTTTACAGGGCCCACAATCCCCTTAATACTGGGCACTTGATCAATGTTAATGTGACTCATCTTGCCGTGTCATTATAGACATGCCAGCATTGCTAATAAGTGATGGATTAAGTTCATTCTTTCATTCGGTACCCAAGCGCTGCCATGCTTAGCTGGAGATCCTTTGATTTTCCTCCTTTACATCACTTCTCTCTGGAATCTCCAGAAGTTTTTATTTTACAGCCCAGTAGTCGTGTGGACTGAGCTAATCATCCTATGGTCATATCTTCTGAAACATCTAAGCCAGCTGTGAGATCTGCCCCTGCTGTGCAGTCATGCAGCTTAACTACAAGCACGAGCAGTTTTGACTGTTTTGTCAAGCCAAAGTTCTTTTCATGAACCTCTCAAATGTTTTCTAAAAGATCAAACACAATTGGACCGATACAGATGTGATGACCGAGAATGTGGGAGACTATTTAAATTCTTTCTACATAGTGTCAAATGCACAAAGAATAATCTGTACAAACCCTGTGCTCTATTTGAGCAGTTCTTTGTAAGACATATTGGTTTGTGAATGAACCAAAGATGTCACTGATAATGTCCAGACTCGTAAATCTGTAATCTATGTATTTCATATTTCAACATAACAGTGACTCTAAAATGTCACACAAACCCATTAGAAACCCATTCCCCCTGTTTCTTCACCTTATCTGTGTGAATACAGGTGTCTAAGGTCACCGTTTATGGGAGTCATTCTGGGGTGCGTTCCTTCATTGCTGAAAAATACAAAACTTACATGTTCGCCATCTTATCTTTCACAGTCGACCATGGCGATGATGAGTCACGATTGTGACCTCATAAAAACTTGACGTCACACGTATAGGCTCGCTTGGCACTCATTTGTGTGGAGCGTCGGGGGGACATTTAAGATGCCATTTGAGATGAAGGGTGTCTGTGTCATCTGCCGACTCTCAGGCTCCATACAGCTTGGAACGTCTGGAATTACGACATCGTAAGTACAGTAAATATTGCAGTATTTACCACAGCTGTTACGCATATTTGTAAAATGGCTCGTATGAGGCTGCGTGGGTCCTGGTGTTGCAGGCCCGTAGTTTTGAGTGTGTGGATGGGGAGGGGAAGGGGTGCAATACGTCTGTCCCGCGCCCGTGGATCGGCTGGCTCTTCTACGCGCCGTGAAGGATGCTTCCCGCGCCGGGACTCTCTCTCCCGCGCCATCGTGAAGCTGCCTCTCCGTTAATGGAACACTGCCGATCGCGCCCGTGTGAAGCTGTCGATCCCCGCTGGCTGTGAAGGGCGTGGCCCGATCTGCCGCCTGTGTGAGGCTCTCCGATTCCACGCGCCCGTGTGAACGCTGCTCTCGATCCCGCGCCTGTGTGAACGCTGCTCTCGATCCCGCGCCCGTGCGAAGGCCTTCCCTGAATGGACCCTTACACTACGAGCGCTCGGGCCCGGGCTCCAGCGGGAACACGGGCCACTCAGGCAGAGGCGTGCGGCTCTCCTCCGCTTCTCCCTCCTCCCATTCATCAGCAACAAGTGCAAATCGAAAAAGAAATTGCGGCGTAGAAACTGGATTGTTTGCCTAATAAATACTGGGTTGATGGCTACCAAGGCTTTGAGTACACGTTGAGAGCACAAAGCCTGGCCTGATATTTTGATAAACAGGTAGAAAATTACAAATAGAAAAATGAATTCCAAATGCATGATGAAATGATGATATTAAAATGATACACAGTCCAGTAAAATCCATGTTTATTGTGTGCAAGCTTAAGTAAGTGTGTCATTATATTGTTGGTGGGCAGAATATCTGTTTATTTTGAAAGTAAGTGATTCTAATTGTTTTGAGTTTAACCGCCCTGCTAGGCAGCCAACAAAGTGATTTGAAATCTGTTGTCAAAACGCTCACAGCACGTCTGATGGCTACAATCAAGTGTGTGAATTCACAACAGGTGTGAATAGGAAATGTCAGCAGGCTGTGTGAAAACAGAGGAAGGGGATAAATGTTGTAGGGCGGGGGGCAGGGGGTTATTTCCAGGGCCCTGACTGGGGCTCTCAAAAAATATTAGAACATTGGACTTTTCTGGGGTGGCCTGGGGTGGTGGGGCCCAGTGTGAGATCTGACCGTGGGGCCCAAAATCCCTGGTGGCGCCCCTGATTTTACTTAAAAAATGCATTAATGTGTTTTAAGTATTTTAATACGTGTTTTTCCCACGTCTGGCAGAAAGAGACTTGCATTACCTTACACTCGTTTAGAAGACTCCAAGGCTCTTAAGGAAAGCACTACCAAGTGCAAATAACCACAATAATGCCAAGTAGCAGGAAAGAGCAGTGAGGAAGAGAAATATTAGATATTTAATGCAAAGCTAATCAGACGCAGCCTTATCAACTGAGCACAAAGACTTGACACGATGCTCCTAGAGTTGCTGTAATTAGTATAAACTCGTTCACACATGGCTTAAGTACTTTTAGGCCTTTCTGGAGTCTGTTTACAATTTTGTCTCCGGTTGAGTGCGACGGGTTATGCAGAAAATGAGCACGGATTCCTGCTTGCAGATAGAATGAGTATCCAAGAGCGAGGAAACCAGATCTCGCCGAGCCGTTTATTACAGACAGAAGAGCGTTTTATTTCACAGACAGGGCTTCTGTGGAGGAAGGGTTTACCTCAGCAAATATCAGTGGGTTTCCATTTTTCTCAATTTAAAAGTGTAGAGGCATTAAAATGGCTTTCGTCCCCCTAAAAGAGTCTATACATTCTGTGATTTCTTTTTTTTTTCTTCACCTAAACATGTTGGCACTGATACAAACATCACAGAGCTATTTTAAGAAATATTGTCAATGTGAAATGCACACTGGGCTGTTTTGTTTACCTCTTACAATAGCTTCGGCTAACTGCCTTTGTTTTCTGAGAAATGACTGTTTGGCTGTTTTAGAGAGCATGTGACTGTCAGGCATGCACCTTGTGTACCCACCTAGTGCTCAGTAAATCCTGTGGGAATGTCAATGTGCTGGATGTTTGGGGCAATGCTGTAGTAGTTAGCCGAGAGTGTGTACTGGAGAGTGTGTGCTGGGAAGCATTTAACATAAAACATGTTATTGTCTGGACTCCATAATTAACCCTATAGAGGGCACCTCTGAAAATACTAAAATCTGCATATCACAAACGATTCAGCCAGGATTCATACAAGTATAGAATTTTCAAATAATATGCTTTTGTCTGCACGATTACATTTTGTGCCGGGCCCAATACAGTATTGGTATATCCAGGTCAGACCTCTTGCAAAGTATTACCTCATCAGTCAAAGAGGGAAGTAGTCCAGGTCCCTTTGGTAAACCGGTAAATCTTGTCTATTTTTCGCAAACACAAAACCTCAGAAGGTGTCCTAGCACATGCCTGATTTGAGCGATGTTAATTTGCATGTGGAACAATGGCTTTGCAGGTCTAATTCAGATTCCTGACGCCTTTTACTCTTAATTGCCATGACAATGAACACAGGATTGCTTTGAATGTGAGGAGTAAAACGATATGTGTTTATTTCAAGAAACTGACGCAAACAGCACATCTGAGACTGTCAGTTCAAATAGGGCCGGACAATAAAAAAACTAATTGTAGCTATTAATCTTAATCTTTCAATTATCTCTCTTATTTTTTATTGTAAAAATCGTCATGGGAGATTGAATGGATGTTTTTATCATTGTGTTGAAATGCGTACATCAAGTGACAAAGATGAAGTACATACCATTGCCACTGGAATGTTTGCTTTTTAAATGGTAGCAAATTAGAAGTCATGCTTTGTGTGCTAATTAAATAATGCAAGCTTGTGGAATATGTTTACTCCGTTGACACCATTTAATTAAGAAAATGTATTGCCAGGTGCAACGAGTGCCGTTGTTTCAAGTGTTTAAATAGACTCAAATGCTGTTGTTCTGAAATACATGAGCAGCATAATTATTTCATAGACTTATGAATGAGTAAATATTCCTCTGATCAAGAAAATCTCAAGTAGATATTGAAGATCCAATCTGCTGCCTACAATTATAGGCACAAACTTAAAAAAATAATAGGCAAAAGAGTTGAGGCTTGTATTAGTCAGAAGTGCCTCATGTCTGCCTGCATAATTTTCTGATGGTCAGTTGGTTGCAGTGAAGGTCAGGGATCAAGATCACTATCAAATAAAGGATCACCACCAATGGCGAATGTAAAGTTGTATCACGGTTGATATGTTTGACCAATGAAACTGCATGAAATATGGCCGTACGGAGTTTCCTTTTAATCACGGCGGAAGAATGGGTAGTTTTCCGCCAGGCTGTTGCTGAGGCGATGGAGAGAGAGAGTTGTTTATTTTCACGAGGTTGCTTTGGCATTTCATCATTCTACAGACTCATTAAAATGGCACATTAACAATTTACCAAGACCGTAAAAGTGGCTCAGTAATCGTTGAAAAGATGTGATGGGGATTCCAGTGTGCTTATCCCTGCTTCGCTTTGAGACCGTGATAAAACACTCATGGCTGACGGTGGCTAAGTATCTTGGCAAATGACTCACTTAGCCAGCAAACTTTCACATGTAGAGGTTTTGCGTCCTCCTCTGAAAGATTATGACTGACACCCTTCTCTATCTGTGCTATAGCTGCTATGGTCTCGCTTTCCGTTGTCCCAGGAAGTGTGATTTGTGAGAGGCGGCGTGTTGAATGTGATCTGCTCACGGCTCGATCCCTGAGTCCGTGTTCGGAAGCCACTTCTCCTCGTGGTGGAACGCTCTGTTTCCAGTTAATTTATTTCTTCACTTCTTTATTCTGCATGAAGAGCTGAGTTTAGGACCATTGCCTAATGGTTGTAGTTAATTTTTTCAGACTTTTTTGCCTGTAGTCACCATGTCTTGGTCATCTCTGACCTCACATCCTGAACTTGTTTTTCTCTGACTGCCCTTAGCGGTAGACCGAAAAACGGCATCAAAAGAGCAGAAGTGCTCCTCGTGTTCAAAAGGTGGCACTCCTGTTCAGAGTTCAGTCTGGTTTCCAGAATGAAGCCCAATTCCTTGTCTAGTGTCCAGTCTCGGATCGCCCCATCCGTAGGAAACCTCTATCAGTGTAATGATGAAGCCCTTCCATGCCGTTTATCACTTTGAGTTCTGTGCTGTGACGCAAAGCTCCATTGCGGCTGGATTACTGTTACAGTCGGTCGTGCTGTAGGAAGGTTTTGAAGTTGTGTTGTCTGATTTATTCGTACGGCATTAGCATTTCTGTACTTCATGCGAAATTACCACAGATATCCCGGATGTAAACATTGCTAGCCACGCGTCTGTGAGAGAAAAAAACCAGACGGCGAGTTCAAATCTGATTCCTGGTCACCAAAAACAGAGGCGATCGGTTTCCATACACAGTTACACTCCCACCAGGTCCGATCAAACGGGATCGGTGTTACTGAGGGTCAGTGAAACACAGAAGACTGTTTGCTCAGGTGTTTTTATATTCCAGACTTGTAAAAACTACAGACATCGCAGATTGGTACGGGATTAAAATCACGCATCCTCACTCGCTCGCTGTAAATCACACAACGTCTGCCAGTGAGGCTAATCCGACTGCAACGAGGCTTAAGTTAATATACTCTTGTGGATAATATCCGTGCACCTTGTAAAAACTTTGATATGTAGGTGATGTCATTTATATGGGCCCATTTTAAGATCAGTGCGCTTCAGGGTAGTTGTCTGGTCCTGTGCTTTTACTGATTTTTTTTATTATTTTTTTTTCAGCTCAGTGTTTTTATTGCCCTGCTAGCTGTTGTGTACCTGCGTTATTGCTCTTCTTATTGTTATTCAGATGTAACGCCTTGCGCTGTATCCAGCATACAAGTCACTATTGATCTAGAAAATCAGCAGATGAACACGGCACAGCTGCGGGGGGTGCAGGCGGGGCCTCGGAGACTGCTCTCCACAGCCAGCGCACGCCGGGCCCCTTTAAGCTCCACAACTGCACCCCGAGCCCACGTGGGTATTTACTGGGGAAGGGCTTTCTTAACAGGCTGATAAATGCCCTCCATCGCTTACAGGCCTCTGGGGTGGGGGGGGGGGGGTGTGTAAGCCCCCGCACTGGGGGATGGGAACGCTGGACACACCTCTGCTTCGTCTCTCTGGGCTTCCGGTGCTTCGTTACAGCGTGCTCTTCTCCCACCCCGGCTGTACATCACCTCCACGCTGCCTCTTTAAGCTCCTGTAAATCACACACTGAGCCGCAGACTCTGAACTGTGAGAGAGCACAGTGCTTTATCAAAGCATAGCGTGTTGAGGCTGAACGCAGTGCTTTATCAAAGAGTAGCGTGTTCAGGCTGAACTGTGAGAGAGCGCAGTGCTTTATCAAAGCATAGCGTGTTGAGGCTGAACTGTGAGAGAGCACAGTGCTTTATCAAAGCATAGCGTGTTGAGGCTGAACGCAGTGCTTTATCAAAGAGTAGCGTGTTCAGGCTGAACTGTGAGAGAGCGCAGTGCTTTATCAAAGCATAGCGTGTTGAGGCTGAACTGTGAGAGAGCACAGTGCTTTATCAAAGCATAGCGTGTTGAGGCTGAACTGTGAGAGAGCGCAGTGCTTTATCAAAGCATAACGTGTTGAGGCTGAACGCAGTGCTTTATCAAAGCGTAGCGTGTTCAGGCTGAACTGTGAGAGAGCACAGTGCTTTATCAAAGCATAGCGTGTTGAGGCTGAGCTCTGCTGAACACTGCACCAAGCAGACGCTCCTCAGATCAGAGAGAGAGAGAGAGCAGACACCCACTGGCCCTGTGTGCCCCTCCATGGAGTTTAGGAACCAGACCAGCCTCTGGTGGAGCACACACACACACACACACACTCTCACACACACACACTCACACACACACACTCACACACACACACGGCGCTCTTCCCTCTCTGCTCTCATAGGGGGGCTATTAGCTCCCGGACAGCTGCGCTCAGTCAGGCTGTGGCTGCCGGTCCCGGGGCTGTCAGCGCGGCTGAGCCTGTGCGCCTCGGCGTTCCCGGCGCTCCGGCGCTCCCATGTCTCTGGCGTTCCGATGCCTCCTGACGGATGGGAGACGGTGCAGAGGTGGTTACTACGGGAACCGCTCTGAGTATCAAAGGCTGTCGGGCTCTTCTGCGCGTCGTTTGTCAAAGTTTAAATTCGGTGAGGCCTCCTGTAACATTCATCCTTATGAGCAGCTGCTGGTGCTGCAGCTGGAGGAGCCGTACAGGACGCCAGACTCACTTACTACTGCGATGAACAACCGCACAGCCCATCAGGCTTCATGTGTTCACCACTGCACCGCACAGCCCATCAGGCTTCATGTGTTCACCGCTGCACAGCCCATCAGGCTTCATGTGTTCACCACTGCACCGCACAGCCCATCAGGCTTCATGTGTTCACCACTGCACCGCACAGCCCATCAGGCTTCATGTGTTCACCACTGCACCGCCCAGCACAGTCAGGCTTCATGTGTTCACAACTGCACAGCCCAGTCAGGCTTCATGTGTTCACCGCTGCACAGCCCATCAGGCTTCATGTGTTCACCACTGTACCGCACAGCCCATCAGGCTTCATGTGTTCACCACTGTACCACACAGCCCAGTCAGGCTTCATGTGTTCACCACTGTACCGCACAGCCCATCAGGCTTCATGTGTTCACCACTGTACCACACAGCCCATCAGGCTTCATGTGTTCACCACTGCACCGCACAGCCCATCAGGCTTCATGTGTTCACCACTGCACCGCACAGCCCAGCCAGGCTTCATGTGTTCACCGCTGTACCGCACAGCCCATCAGGCTTCATGTGTTCACCACTGTACTGCACAGCCCAGTCAGGCTTCATGTGTTCACCACTGCACCGCACAGCCCAGTCAGGCTTCATGTGTTCACCACTGCACCGCACAGCCCATCAGGCTTCATGTGTTCACCACTGCACCGCACAGCCCATCAGGCTTCATGTGTTCACCACTGCACCGCACAGCCCATCAGGCTTCATGTGTTCACCACTGCACCGCACAGCCCATCAGGCTTCATGTGTTCACCGCTGCACCACACAGCCCAGTCAGGCTTCATGTGTTCACCACTGTACCACACAGCCCATCAGGCTTCATGTGTTCACCACTGCACCGCACAGCCCAGTCAGGCTTCATGTGTTCACCACTGTACCACACAGCCCATCAGGCTTCATGTGTTCACCGCTGCACCGCACAGCCCATCAGGCTTCATGTGTTCACCACCGCACAGCCCAGTCAGGCTTCATGTGTTCACCACTGCACCGCACAGCCCAGTCAGGCTTCATGTGTTCACCACTGTACCGCACAGCCCATCAGGCTTCATGTGTTCACCACTGCACAGCCCATCAGGCTTCATGTGTTCACTGCTGTCTTCTGCCTTTTGGTGTTTTTAATGCTGGTTAACTTACTGTTGTCAGCGTATGTCTTTCATAGATATCAATCTGGGACATTCTTCACTTTAAAGGACAACATCACACCATACACATAAAATATGCAGAGAGTGAACATTTAAAGAGTGGATTTTAATGTAAGGAATGGTCATAATTTGTAACACACCCCAACTGAAGTAGGTCTGTATCCCAGAACTAGAAACAGGATGCTACTGAGGGTCTTTGCATCAACTTAGTGAGCTTAGACCCCTACCATAAGAGCTGAGTGTGATGTGTTTTCTGTTGCTCATACATTGTAGAAGTCTGTTGCAAAGCTTGCTAATTCTGTTCAGATAGTCGGGAGACACTTAAAGTTGTTGCTTGGAGGACAGTTGTGTTCTGAGGACATTTTAAACAGATTGTTTTAAGGAGGCCCTTCATGCAGCCAAGGAATCCGGAGAGGGGACCTCTAGTGCTCCATAAAAGTCCGGGGAGGGTCAGTTTCAACATTTTGGGGGAATGATAGGAGTCCTTAGTCCTTGTGCTCACTGTCAAAGGAGCCGAATCCCCTCTGCGCTGTGTGTTATAATGATGTGGCGTAGCTTGCTGGCGTTCCCCTGCGCGCCGGTGGGTAAAAATAGCTCTGGCTGCAGGATGTGGAGCCGCACTGAACAGGATCCGTGAGGTTGCGCTCGAGGGTGAGGCTCGGTTTGATAACGGCCGCTACGGTGTAAACACCTCACAGCTAGACCAATGAGGGTTTGTAGCTGGAGGGGAAGGTATCGCGTGTTCTCCCTTGGCTGGTGTGATTCAAAACCGGAGATGTTAGTTATTTTCCTCTGTTCGTAAGAACAGGGCACAATTATAATTAAGAATGCACTGGTTCCGTTGCCACAGGTTAGATATGAAGGCGCTGCTTCATATCCCGCTTAAAACTGGCCCAAAACGGATCAGTAGCATTCAGGTTACTCTCCGTTCGTAAACGGGGCTATGCTGTCATCAGAGATATATCCGATCTGTCGCCGGACTGTCAATATTCCAATGGGAGCATCAGAATATTCACAAATGCGCGGAACAACACATCAAATATATCCATGACCACAGCAAGAAAGCGTAACAGTTAATAGGTTTTACCCTCGTAATAATCTGACTCCATATTCATTAATAAGTTATGTTCCAAATTAGAATTTAGGCTTGATTTAGAATGGACCTCAGTTCGTCTGAAGTTCTACACCGAGGGTCAACGCAGTTTCACCCGGTACGCACCGCGGATACGCCCGTAACGACAATTTAACTAGATGTTTGCAGACGACACAGCGGTTGTGAGATTTCCCTCATGGGGAGTATAACCTAATTAAGGTTCAGGGACTCCGAAAGGGCCAATATTGGTCATCCCAGGATCAACTTGGTTCTGCTGACGGTCCCGCCTTAACTGAAAACTTGGTGATCAAACAAGTCCAACGGGCAGTTCCCTAGTCATAATTGGGGGAAACCGACTTAGAAGGCTTTTACAAGAACGAAACATTGACCAAGACCACACAAATCAAGTCATTAACAGTTTTAATGTCAGGTAGGTTATACACTTAAAATAGTCAATTTGTAGTTACAGAATTTAGAAAATAGTCTAACAATCAAAGATAAAGATGAGCATACCTGACAGCAGTCTACACACAGAAAGAGTCTTGTGTGGGAAGTCTGATTGCAGACTCCCAGAGGGCCCTGTTCCTCTCCTATAAGAACCCAGCGCAGGCAGGTGGATGTCGCCACAAAAGGGTCATAAAACCATAAATGTACTTGGAGGGGAAGATTGGAATTTGGTTCAGACAGGATCAGACAGATGGATTTAGGCTACTAGGAGGAGTGTCCCAAAAATACAGTTTACTTACAAATTGATTAAAATAGATTTTCTACAGGTTTGCTGGTTTTAAAACCTAAACCAGAGCATCACTCGCACAGAGACCATAAAAACCATACCAAATATGAATATTTGTTCTCGTGATTGTCATGAAAACTCCGAAAAACATGAAACAACTGCACAATCTTTCACATGAACCAACCGTCAACTCTCAATGTCCCTCCACAGTGCATCAAGACCGCATAGTGTAGTGTATCAATGCACTCGACCCAAATCGGATTTACTTCCCAACAAAAAGTGTGCGTGAGTAAATTTCTCTCCTTATGAAGGTTGGGAGACAAGTTACCCAGCGACACCAGGCGAGGGCACTGTGACTGTCCCTCAACCGTCCTGAGCAACTTGCCCCACTTCCACCATGCGACCCTACCACTTGCCATCTGAAACCTCCAGGATGTTGGGATAATTTTAGAATTGCTTGACCATAGAAAAGAGGTGTCACCTGTTAACTGTCGCAAAACCAGATGCCAAGGTCTTACGGGCCACTCTGTCCCGACAATATCAGACTCTGCACCTGGCGAATTGCTTTACGACAGTCAGAGAGGAAATTCCACTCTATGCCTGTTCCCGTGGGCCTTACAGTTCCCCTCTCTGGCCCCGTGGGACAAACAGAACGCTGTCCCAGGGGTCACTGAAAATGCCCAACTTTGACAGCAGTCCAGGTCCGGTGTTTATGGTCTCAAGCCCGGCCTCGCTGGCAACTGGAGGGGGCTGAGAACCAATGCAGCATGAGTGGAGGTGCGCAGAGAGTGTATCAGGTGTCGAAAATAACAGCATTGAACCAGGGTGATGGTAAAGATGACTGCGCTAGGGATGACGCACCCTCGGAACACCCAATCCCACCAGGTGTACGTGTCCTGGGCGGACCGGGTAGAGGAGCTGGCCAGGATCTCCGCTGTTCTTTCGGCCAGATTCACCTCCACCTGAGCCTGGTTGATGTGGTAATTGGTGTCACGGATGATCTGTTCTACCAAACTCATTAGGTCAGTCAGGGCCCGCGTTCCTTGTTCGTAGAATGTGTCCTCCCACCACGGGGAGACGTCCACCTCCAGTGGAACTCGGCCTAGAATGTTGATCTGACCCATGGCCAAATCTTCCGTCACTTCCAAGCAGAAAGTGTGGTTTGCTGGACAGGTCAGACCTCAATACGAGAAAGAGTTCGTCTCGCTGATGACGCACCATTGTGTGTGGGAAACCTGGATAGCATCAGCGTGGCCATGCAAAGACTGCACACTAATGAATTTGGTATCATTGGGAGAAAAAGGTTGTAAGGTGTTACAGGTACAGATGATATAGCTGGAGCTTTCATGACAACACATGCGAGTGGTGAATATGGTCTCTGTGCCCCTCATAGTGATATACCCGGTAAGGTGATCTAATTTTAGAACCTGATTCTTCACTACTACGCCGATAGAGCGTATGGTAGTGGAATTTGGGTACACCTGTTCTGGGTGAATTAAAGGAAAAGAAACAAAGAACCCAATACATTTTGTGTGGATGGTTATTGAAAGTGATAGTATGAAAATAAAGAACAAAAAATAAAGAAAAACACCAAAATCATAAATTAAGACATATAAGACAAGTAGTGTTCAGAAACATACAATGCCTACATAAATACATTTATTAAAAAGTTTAAAATTACTGGAATGGTAATTACTGTAAAATAGTTTAATTGAAGCAGACTGAAGAAATGTTGTCTAATCCTATGTGTTAATGGTATAAGAGAAATTAATTATTGCACCAAGAAATTCATAGAATCACATAGGATAGTGTTTCTATTGTGTCCTATATGTGCGCTATTTAGGATTGGATGTGTGCTGGTTTGTGTGCTCTTGTTAGATTAGATGACTGTGAAGTTCTTAATGGGATGGGTGGATCCCCTAATGTAACAAATTGGGTAAAATTTGCTCTGGTGCTACACCAGGGGGCCTGTTTAAAGTTAGGAGTTGGCTAAATGAGCTGCTGACATGTTTATGACCCCTTCAGAGATTTCCACCCAACTGGTCTGTCACCGATGCTTGAGGTGCTAACTTCTTGCCTGTATTTGTGCAAAGAAGAGAAAATCTATGTAGGGTTACTGTCTGCATAATTTGGGGGTTAAACCATAACTGACAAAAAATAAAAAGATGAAAAAACAAAAAGAAAATCAGACACTGTCTTGGGAGTGTAGGTTTACTGCTCCTTAAATATTCAACAACTGACAGAGAAGGGGGGGAAACAGAACAAGACAGACAGATGGGGAGAAGGGAGAAAGGAGGAGGAGGAACAGTAAATGAAAAAGAAGGAGGAGATCTAAGGAGAGAAAATGTAGAAAAGTAGAATAAAGTGAGACCAGTAAGCCAGTCCTTGCCAAAAAATGACACCCCTTTCAACATTTTAATGTTAAAAGACAAACTTTATGTAAACTTAGGAGTAAGTGCTTCTTCTCCTTATTTATTTATTTATTTATTTGAGATATGTAGTTTGGAAGACTTCTTCCTTAAATAATTTTCCTTGCAGGCACAGATGATACTGGCCCTTATTAGCTGAGTTTAAGCTTGATGACCTTATGTTCATTTATGGCATTTGACTGGCTTATCAACGGTTTGACAAAGATTCTAATAGGTATATGTTGTGCTATGGTGAAATTCACACAAAAATACCATTAGATCTCTAGTATCTAACATGCCTTAGCTAATTTAATTGGCACCCAAATAAGTCTGTTAGTGAATTCTAACAGTTTCTAAATGGCGTGCACAGGCATGCGTTAATAATTAATATATTATTAGTTAATATTATTAGTTTAAATCCTCTGATTTCCTCCTTGTGCCGCTAAGACACACAGAATAAAAACCCAGATGAAAACAATAGGGTACACCAGAATTCACTACACTTTTTTGAAAGCGAGCTTTCTAAAGAAAGGTGAATGGTGGCACACCTATGCCTACATAACTTAATTTAGCTCTAGGCTAATGGTTATTTTATTTATAATAGGCCAAAGTCTATTTTTTGGTTGGTTGTAAGCCATGTTGGAATTTTACCTTCTACACTGGCTTATCTCAACTGTTTCATAAATCCTAACCTATTTATTTAATTAATAGTACACCACTGTTTACTGAGACAGATAACACAGGCCAAGGACCTTGGTTCCAGCACCTCAGAAATGCAGAAGTTCTGTGTCCTGATACCTTTTCACCAGTTTCAGAGGTCTTTAGACATGAGTCCCACATGCGGCAAATTCCAGACGGTCGCCACCCTTGTTGTAGCCTGCGGCTACACTTTCAGAGGGATGGAGACTTGCATTTGCCGTGGCACTCAGCGGTCCTGTGACATTACATCGGGCACGGTACTCAGAGGTACAGTGACTACACCGGCACCGGCCTCGATCTCTGAGACTTAAAGTATGGTCTTCTCCGGACAGATACGAACAGTTTCAAAACTTGGTGCAGCTGCAGTCTGCACTGTCAGAGGTCTTGAGACGCGCGTACTGCCGCAGGGCCATACCTGGGTTTAAGGATCAGCACAGACTCTGCTTTCAGGGCTGGAACTTCGAAGCCGAGGTTATGCACCTGATTCAGCATTCAGCAGTGTTTTAATATTATTTAATTTAATTATAATAAGAAGCTTGCCACTTTTCCTGAGTTAGCCCTCTAGCAAAGTTCAAACTTCTTCCTATCATGTGCATTCTGCGCTTGCACACGCTTACTGGCAGCTATAAACTCTCACTGTTCACCTTCTATTGCTTTTTAATCTTTCATACTCCATTCTGTTCACCTTCAAAATTCACTGGCTTTTCACCAGTGCCTCATTTCTCCTGAGTTTGAGCAAGGTTTTCTGCGCCTCTGCGCAGAAACAGTAGTAAGCCTTGCATCAAAACTCCCTTCCTTTCTACAAACGTTTACATTTTCGTACACATACGCAACCATCTACTGCTATAGGCTAGTTTTTTCTAGAACGCATTCCGCCGTATTATCACAACACATTTCATAAAAACATGCCAGCCTAAGCATCTCTCTTTCCCTGTTCATGAATTCCCCAAAGGGTAGTAGTATGGAAAATGCCTGGTTTCTACGGTCCCAGGCCTGTTTGGGATATGTCGATCCCCTATGCAGTGACTAAAACTCTCCCTAGCACAGGCTAAGATACAACAGAACTGTGTCACTCACCACACCAAGGATCGGAAACCCAGAGAAGAAAATGCGAGATACCCACAGTGAAGGGTATCACGCCGGGATGAAAAACACCAGCAGACATTTCAGGGAACACTCCAGATACTTCCAATCACGTCGGGGTCACCACTTGTAAACACCTCACAGCTAGACCAATGAGGGTTTGTAGCTGGAGGGGAAGGTATCGCGTGTTCTCCCTTGGCTGGTGTGATTCAAAACCGGAGATGTTAGTTATTTTCCTCTGTTCGTAAGAACAGGGCACAATTATAATTAAGAATGCACTGGTTCCGTTGCCACAGGTTAGATATGAAGGCGCTGCTTCATATCCCGCTTAAAACTGGCCCAAAACGGATCAGTAGCATTCAGGTTACTCTCCGTTCGTAAACGGGGCTATGCTGTCATCAGAGATATATCCGATCTGTCGCCGGACTGTCAATATTCCAATGGGAGCATCAGAATATTCACAAATGCGCGGAACAACACATCAAATATATCCATGACCACAGCAAGAAAGCGTAACAGTTAATAGGTTTTACCCTCGTAATAATCTGACTCCATATTCATTAATAAGTTATGTTCCAAATTAGAATTTAGGCTTGATTTAGAATGGACCTCAGTTCGTCTGAAGTTCTACACCGAGGTCAACGCAGTTTCACCCGGTACGCACCGCGGATACGCCCATAACGACAATTTAACTAGATGTTTGCAGACGACACAGCGGTTGTGAGATTTCCCTCATGGGGAGTAACCTAATTAAGGTTCAGGGACTCCGAAAGGGCCAATATTGGTCATCCCAGGATCAACTTGGTTCTGCTGACGGTCCGCCTTAACTGAAAACTTGGTGATCAAACAAGTCCAACGGGCAGTTCCTAGTCATAATTGGGGAAACCGACTTAGAAGGCTTTTACAAGAACGAAACATTGACCAAGACCACACAAATCAAGTCATTAACAGTTTTAATGTCAGGTAGGTTATACACTTAAAATAGTCAATTTGTAGTTACAGAATTTAGAAAATAGTCTAACAATCAAAGATAAAGATGAGCATACCTGACAGCAGTCTACACACAGAAAGAGTCTTGTGTGGGAAGTCTGATTGCAGACTCCCAGAGGGCCCTGTTCCTCTCCTATAAGAACCCAGCGCAGGCAGGTGGATGTCGCCACAAAAGGGTCATAAAACCATAAATGTACTTGGAGGGGAAGATTGGAATTTGGTTCAGACAGGATCAGACAGATGGATTTAGGCTACTAGGAGGAGTGTCCCAAAAATACAGTTTACTTACAAATTGATTAAAATAGATTTTCTACAGGTTTGCTGGTTTTAAAACCTAAACCAGAGCATCACTCGCACAGAGACCATAAAAACCATACCAAATATGAATATTTGTTCTCGTGATTGTCATGAAAACTCCGAAAAACATGAAACAACTGCACAATCTTTCACATGAACCAACCGTCAACTCTCAATGTCCCTCCACAGTGCATCAAGACCGCATAGTGTAGTGTATCAATGCACTCGACCCAAATCGGGATTTACTTCCCAACAAAAAGTGTGCGTGAGTAAATTTCTCTCCTTATGAAGGTTGGGAGACAAGTTACCCAGCGACACCAGGCGAGGGCACTGTGACTGTCCCTCAACCGTCCTGAGCAACTTGCCCCACTTCCACCATGCGACCCTACCACTTGCCATCTGAAACCTCCAGGATGTTGGGATAATTTTAGAATTGCTTGACCATAGAAAAGAGGTGTCACCTGTTAACTGTCGCAAAACCAGATGCCAAGGTCTTACGGGCCACTCTGTCCCGACAATATCAGACTCTGCACCTGGCGAATTGCTTTACGACAGTCAGAGAGGAAATTCCACTCTATGCCTGTTCCCGTGGGCCTTACAACGGGATTTGAGAATTAGCCTTTCATATTTGATTGTGATAACAAGCAGGGGGCAGAAGGGTCTTCTTGAGTCATCCCACAAAAAGGCAAAACCAATGATTTCCAGTCATGAGAGGCACATTCTGTTCATCTGTGGCAGTATAACATGCTGTTTATGGTTATTGAGGTTTGCAGTCATTAACATTTTTTAATCGTTATGTTTTTTTTTTTTTTTTTCATGCATATTTCTGAAAAGGGCTGAGAAAGGTCAGGGCAGTGAAGCCACAATATTAGTTTGGAAGAGAGAGCCTGCATTCTCAAGATTAACTCCGAAAGTAATTATTTCTCACCACTTATCATTCTTTCTTTCAGATTGCTGTGACACAACTAATTAAAGTCCCAATAATCTATGGGAACTATGGCCCTCTCTGAGGCCTACCCAACGTTGCCGGGTAATGGAATCAAGTATATTACTGAAGTCTTGGAAAGATATTTTAGATTGTACTTGTTGTGGTATCACTTATGACACTTCTTTCTCTACAATGAAAAAAAATTTTTCCTCGACTACAGTACAATAAATTATACTGCTTCAAACTGCCACAATCACTCATTGTTTTGACAACATTGCAGTTTTCCGCATAGGAATCCACACCTCAGCGTTTCTGTGGCTGAGGCCCGGGCTGTTTTCTGAGAGTAATAGGTTTTTGTCCTCTCTTCAGAGAGTGCAAACTGCAACCCAGAGGAAATTAGGAGAGAAAGTAGTATTGACAGTTGTGTGCTTTCTTAGATTGAAAGTAAACTCGACTCTACCTGATTGAAGACAAGCTCAATGTTTTCTTTACTGGTGAAATATATTTCTTTTCGAGGATGGTAACAATAGAGCTGTTTTTTCCCCATATTGTTGCAGACTCAATGTTAGATTGAATAATACTTAAATCACTCATATTTCCACTTTGAACGTCTCCCATTTGTGTCAATATCTGGACATATGGATAATTATTTTCAAGCCCAAGCTGTTTTTTATTCAAATCTGATTCCGAACATTTGCTTAAATAATGTTTATTTTATTTCACACATGGCCTCTTTATCTTTGGCAAGATGACACCCTTAAAAAGTGAGCTCCAGTATTAACTGCAGTGCTGTAGTGTTCAGGCTTTCAGTTTGGCCTCGCTGTCGGTTTTCTCTGCTGAACTCTGAGCCGCTGAAAACAGTCCCCCCTCCCTGTTTTACATTCAATACGGACTCTCCCCGCGTTAAATAGGAATCAACAACAAGCCACCAATTAGTATGACAACAGCAGAAGGAGTGCTGTGCGCGGTCGCGCTGATAGAGATGTGGGTTAATTAGCATTCCTGGCGACCAGCGGGCTCATTACTGTGGGGGATGGGAGAGGAGAGCTGGACAGGTCGGGGGGGGGGGTTAAAGCTGGACGGGCTGATGAGGGGCGAGGTCGTTAAACGGACCGGGTCCCGTTTGAGGCCCCGTCAACCCCGCCTCCAGCAGACAGCCGCCCCCCCCCCCCCCCGCGTGCTTGTGTGTAATGGGGCTGGGGGGTGGTGGGGGGGCTTGGATTCTGAGGGATGCTGATCTTTTTTTCTGTTGATTAATATCGGAACGCGTAGTGCAGATCGGGCCTGTTTCCTGGTCTGTTTCCTGGTCTGTTTCCTGGTCTGTTTCCTGGTCTGTTTCCTGTGTTGTGTTTCTTGATCATTGATCGTGACCGTCCTGAAATTTACTCTCCAGTATGAAATGAGTATTTTTACAATTAATCGCTTGTTCTGACGTGATAGATTTCTGTAATTAAAGTACTAAGGTAATGTATGTATTAATCCACAGCTTTGATTCAATTATAATTGGCTGATTACTGCACTGTATATTTATGAGTTTATATCATTTCTAAATGAAATCACTTTGATTTACTTTAATTGAAAAAACAATCTATTCTGGATAGTAAAACATTATGAGGATGAACACTAACAGAAACATCTTCCCCTGAAGAAATATTATTATATGTTCTGTTATGAGCAAGCTGTTATTTTATTTACATGGCCTGCAACCTTCTATAAATGAGCTAATGAACTAAATACCAATAGGAACATGTTTCTTACAATCCATTCAAAAGCCAACCCATTAAAAAAACCAATCATCACCAGCCAATTCTTTCACAAGCCAATCATCACAAGCCAATCCATTCAGAGGCCAATCATCACAAGCCAATCCATTCACAAGCCAATCATCACCAGCCAATCATCTCAAGCCAAACCATTCAGAGGCCATTGTGGCGCACAGGCCTGTGTTAGAATGGCCATGTCTCTCATTATCTGAACCTGGGCATTATGGGTAAAATCATGTGTACAAGAGCTCTGCTACTCCTGAATATGGCAAAAATTCACAATTCTGAATTGTATTTATATTCAACCATTTTAACTCCCAAAACGTGATTTATCGATAATGCTTATTACTAATATGCAAGGTTTTCACTAAGTTTTAGAGATATAATATTGTCATAGCTGGTATTCTAATAGAAATAGTTAACAAGGAAATCTAGTTTATTGGGGAAAATCATTGTCTGTAGAAATCATGGAGACATCTGAGACTGAATTAGAGTACTCTAATTTGCATCAAAACAGGACAATAGAAATAAAAGAGAATTTCAAATAAATCCATTATTATGCCTGAAGGAGGATAAAGACATAAATTTGTAATAAAATGTAAACATCAATGATCTAGTTTTGGTTTCGGATGGTGTTGGATGTTGCTCTGTAAGCTCTGAACACGGCCCTTGTTAAAGCATCTCTCTCCTGCAGGGGGTGTGTTTTAAGATCCTCGTACCCGTGTCCACGGAGCTTCCAGGTTCCCCACCACATTCGGTCTTTTCGGAAGGTTCTGAAGCGATACCACAGACAGCTTTTTCCTCGCCCATAAGCCGAGCGCGAGTGGGTAAAGCGTTCTCATGGAATAGTGGTGTTCCATTTCTCCCGCAGAATTCCAGGCGCTGGAACATTCCGTGCTGCTGCACACGTGGGCCATCCTGACCGCACGTGCTGATGCACCCTTTCATCTGCAGTCAGCATATTTTATTCTTTTATTGTGTGAAGCTTATAATGATGCATTTTTATTAATGGGGAGCTATTCTACCAACAGGCGATTAAATAGGTTTCAATTACTGGCAACGACATGGAAAAAAAAAAAGATTGTGAAAGTGTAAGGATGTAGCTGTGGCATAATTATTTTATTTCCAGGGTCAGATATGGCTGCATAAATGTGGTGAAATATGAATAAGCTGCTTGGAGCTGACGCAGCGTGGGGTAAGCGCTCTACTGTGCCGGGGGGGTCCCTGATAAATGTCTGTGTGGCACTTTGGTCAGAAAACAGCCTTGAAAGCAGATGAAGTGCTTATTGCTAACCGTCAGACGACCACAGTGGAGAAAGATTTTATCCTTGTGGCAGAAATAATGGTCCTGGGCTTTACTTTAGGGAATGTCAGCAGCCTCATATGCGCGTATATACGGACAGAATGCATGGGTTTGGATTCATTGCTTACATAGATATATTCTGTCATGGCAGTGAGGGGAGGGAAAAAGAGAGCGGGTGCGGAGCGGGGGCGCAGAGCGGGCATAGAGCATGGGGGCGCAGAGCGTGGGCAGAGCGGGCACATAGAGCGGGCGCATAGAGCGGGCGCATAGAGCGTGGGCAGAGCGGGCGCCGCTCGTTAACAAACTCGATAATTGCCGGGAAATGACACACGAAACAAACGCTGGCGGTGGAACTGAGCGTGTGGCTGTGTGACCGGGCCGGTCTGTCACCGGCAGCTCAGGTGAGGTGGCAGGCTGTAATCGTAGATTTACCTGAAGGCTGTACGATGAGAAATTAGCCCGAGCATCCAGGAGAGAGCCAGAGAGGCCGAGAATCTCGCAAGGAAACTCTTTATTCTCTTTCTTAAACTTTTTTAATTTCTGCCATTTTTTGAAGAGGAAAAAGCAGGAAAAACTCTCCCTCACTTAATACATCCGCACTCTCTTGTCCCCGTAAAAGCCTGTCATGAAAGCAGTCGCAAGCCCTTTCTGGAACTTTCTACCAATCAGAACCAGGAAACAAAACTTTACAAAACTTTGACATCTGCACATGTTGTTTATGATATCCATAATTGCAACTCCTGAATTTAAAGCTATTAATTATTTTTAGGGCCATTGCATGACTATATGACCGATAAAATATTGTGTTAGAAAAAGCTATGTCTGCTCTGCAGAATGAATGCTCTATATGCACATCATATAAGTTCTCAGGCAACTGCTGCTTGCATTTTTGGTGATGTGCTTTATGGCAAAAGATTCATTCAAAGTTTAAGAACCTGGAAGAGGAATTAGATCATGGAAGAAGTTAAACGCATGTTTTTCAGTGACCTTAATTGGTCAACCTCATTCAATCAAGGCTGTTAAACAGCATACTGCTTACTTTGTACTAGTGCTTCACATTTAAAATGTATTTGTGTTAAATATTAAAGCGGTCTGATGAGATTCAATCTGAAACTACTGCTCAGATCAGAATGCGTTTTGAAAGACGTTTTATATAGAGAAGCTCAGAGCAGTGTTGTGATTAGGGCACTGGGCTGTAGCTTAAAGAAGGAAACTGCTGTACTGTGGCTGAGCAGGTTTTACATTCATTAACTAGTGAGCGTTTTGAGTGACACTTGGTCGAGAAGACCATTTCTGTTGAAGTTTTATCCAGTTCAGCCCTCAACTTATCATTCACAGACAGACATGTACTGTACATGTACAAATACAGGCACACACACACACACACACACTGACAGGTGATCATATGACATTGTTTTTATTTACCATTCAGTAGAAATGTTGAGTGCTACTTCAACACTAACAGAGTTTATATGCATCCAGTCGGGACCACATGTACTCTGTAAGAGTTTATTGAACGCTGAACGTTTTACTCTGCAGCATTGGAGATGAATATTCAGGGGCAGAAATGGATCTTCAGGGAGAAAAAACTACAGAACAGCATGCAAGTCCTTCAGGAGAAGAGCAGCTAAAATTGAATATATTGATAAAGCAGTAATAGACCTGTTTCTGGCTTGATTGAAAGCCTTCTGTTTGATGAACCTATGGTCAGGCTCACTATCTATAATGTGACTAATTATAATATGAGGTTATGGAAACGGTTGGAGCCAAAATAACTGGGCTGATTTTGCTGTTCTCCTGCTGGTCAGAGCCAACGGTGAAATATCTGAGCCTCTCATGCCCTGCAGCCTCATTTCATTCCCCAGTTAGCCTGGCTGCTTCAATGTGTTTTTCCCCCAGTTAGACTGGCTGCCTCACTGTGTTTTCCCCCAGTTAGACTGGCTGCTTCACTGTGTTTTCCCCCCAGTTAGCCTGGCTGCTTCACTGTGTTTTCCCCCCAGTTAGACTGGCTGCTTCACTGTGTTTTCCCCAGTTAGACTGGCTGCTTCACTGTGTTTTCCCCCAGTTAGCCTGGCTGCTTCACTGTGTTTTCCCCCAGTTAGCCTGACTGCTTCACTCTGTTTTCCCCCAGTTAGCCTGACTGCTTCACTGTGTTTTCCCCCCAGTTAGACTGGCTGCTTCACTCTGTTTTCCCCCAGTTAGACTGGCTGCTTCACTGTGTTTTTCCCCCAGTTAGACTGGCTGCTTCACTGTGTTTTTCCCCCAGTTAGACTGGCTGCTTCACTGTGTTTTCCCCCAGTTAGACTGGCTGCTTCACTGTGTTTTCCCCCAGTTAGACTGGCTGCTTCACTGTGTTTTTCCCCCAGTTAGACTGGCTGCTTCACTGTGTTTCTCCCCCAGTTAGACTGGCTGCTTCACTCTGTTTTCCCCCAGTTAGACTGGCTGCTTCACTGTGTTTTCCCCCCAGTTAGACTGGCTGCTTCACTGTGTTTTCCCCAGTTAGACTGGCTGCTTCACTGTGTTTTTCCCCAGTTAGACTGGCTGCTTCACTGTGTTTTCCCCCAGTTAGACTGGCTGCTTCACTGTGTTTTCCCCCAGTTAGACTGGCTGCTTCACTGTGTTTTTCCCCCAGTTAGACTGGCTGCTTCACTGTGCTTCTCCCCCAGTTAGACTGGCTGCTTCACTCTGTTTTCCCCCAGTTAGACTGGCTGCTTCACTCTGTTTTCCCCCCAGTTAGACTGGCTGCTTCACTGTGTTTTTCCCCAGTTAGACTGGCTGCTTCACTGTGTTTTCCCCCCAGTTAGACTGGCTGCTTCACTGTGTTTTTCCCCCAGTTAGACTGGCTGCTTCACTGTGTTTTCCCCCCAGTTAAACTGGCTGCTTCACTGTGTTTTCCCCAGTTAATGAGCAGGCCTGCCTGCGGAGTGAAGGCTGAATTTATTATGCATTTCTGGCTTCATAATTATGTGCCATTATAGTTTTCAGGGTTTGCCAGTCTATTGCAAGAATTATGTTGTCACCTTCCTACAGTGTTTACATTTAAATGCTCAGATTATTTAGAAATTTCCCTCTCTGGTTCACATCGGGCGTATTTAATAAGAATGCATTGCCAATTTATTAAATAACCATACATATAAGATTGAGCTCACAATTATGTGCTGTATTATATACACTGTGTCTACGGTGAACGCCGATTCGTATTCCTGTCCCAGTTTAAAGCGTAATTTCCCTGGTAATGAAGGGCTGGAGGAAGCATATGGGTTGCTGCAGAGACCACATAAAGCGAGCGTGAGGCCCAGGATGTTCCCCAACAAAACCCGCCGTAACCGCCATCTTAGCAGCTGCGTCCTTCCATAAAGAGCCACGTAAAATAACCTATAAATCACCGCTCCACCCACGGCATACCAAACTTCATTAAGTATGATCGTTCACACCAACGTCATATTATATTAAATATATTATACTAAATAACTGAACTTAAAATCTTGCTCTGCAAAATGCCTAAATGTAAATGCCTGGTATATCGTATTATATTGTAAATAAGTGTTTGAGCGGATGTCTGTGGCATTATGTGGGGAAAACGTGATATTAAATGTGGGAAGATAAGAGGTCACACACACAGACAGCAGAAGAACGTGAAGCCGGGTTCTGGTTCGGCTCCAGAGCAGCGCTCCTGGGTCCTCCTGCGCTTTCAGCTGATTACTCAAACCGGGCCTACCAGCCTCCGAGAGCAGCTCTGCATCTGCAGCGCGCTCACACGTGTCTCAGAATGCAGTAGTGCACACCTGCAGGAGCTCACACGTGTCCCAGAATGCAGCAGTGCACACCTGCAGGAGCTCCCCGCTCGCACGTGTCCCAGAATGCAGCAGTGCACACCTGCAGGAGTTCCCCACTCACATGTGTCCCAGAATGCAGCAGTCTCATCACACGCAGTGAGCACCTGCAGCAACCCCTCCCTCACGCGTATCCCAGAATGCAGCAGCTGTGTCGCAGCCCCGCGTTACTTCAGACAGCAGCCGTTCACTTTGCTCCCAGGAGTGTATGCTGGAATTCTCCGGAGGACGCCGGACTTCAGTACTCTTTTTTTTTTTTATTACTCGTTATTCAGCTGGCCGCAGTGCGGCTCGATTCATGTGCTAATGAGTCCTTTATCGTACGGGGTGGGGGGGCCTGGCTCCCCCAGGTGAGTTTGGTCCGCGGGAAACACCATTGTGTGTGCGAGCACCTTGCTCATCTGTAAAAAGACCGGTCTCTCCATCTCAGTCCTCCTCCATCACTGGTCCGCCCCACCTTTTCAGTGAAGACAAAGGAAGCTGAGGCGCACTGCTGTAATGTATTCACCGCCTTCTCTGTTTATATTTCCCACAGAGTTCCTGGGAAAAAATAAAATATTGAACGTTTTCACCTTGTTTAAAAAAACTAAAAAAAACCCATCAGTTCATTGAATTTCATTGACACGGGACTGACCTCTTGAGCAAGAAACTGATGCTGAGCACATGAAATGAAATGCAGAGAATGAAATATCAACTGACCCCCCCCCCACTGGCTGAACCACAGCACAGATAATGAGGGAAGGGTTTCTTGGCGCTTCTCTTTTTTACGCTCGCTCGTTGCGTTCTGATGCTGCGCATTTGTGTGCCGTGTTTTCTGCTCACTGACGGGGGTAATGGGGATTTCCCCTGACGCAGCTCGCTGAATAACACCTGCACATTAGGGAAGGCCCGGGAGGCGGGAAGGCCCAGGAGGCGGGAAGGGACGGGAGGTGGGAATGCCCGGAGGGGTACCCGTAATTCCTCTTTATTAAAACTTAATAGAATGGTGCCATCGTAGACCCTAATTACACATCAGTTGGCCCCTACTCACATCAGGGCAAGCAGCTGTGTCTTCATTATCTTCCTGTTTTCTGCATGACGAACGCTTGTGCGTGTAAAAAAAAAAATAAAGCCAGTGACATCATTATGTTTGGATAAGTTGGTTTATACTTTTGGGTGGTTGTGTGTGTGTGTCAGCTCCAAGGTTTGGAGATTGCCACACAGATCTCACACACACACGCGCACACACGCACGCACACACACGCATGCACGCACACACACACATACACACACCCACACACACACACACAGCTCAGAGGTTTGCAGATTGTTCCCCAGATCGCTGCAGAGGAAGGTGATCAGAGGCTGAAATGGCTGAGGCTGCTTTTGTTCCTGGAGATTAGTCTCCCTGTGGATGTGTGCAGTACCCAGCAGATGTGCTATTGTGTTTTCTGTTGTCGCTTTTTTTTTTTCCCTGCTCCCAGTGGTATTTGCATTAGTTGTGACTGAGCTCTTTGTAGAACCGCCACGCTCAAGTTCAGTAAACAGCCTGCTGTTATCTCTGGGCTGTTCTGCTGTCATCATCCCTGGGCTGTTCTGCTGTTATCATCTCTGGGCTGTTCTGCTGTCATCATCTCTGGGCTGTTCTGCTGTCATCATCCCTGGGCTGTTCTGCTGTCATCATCCCTGGGCTGTTCTGCTGTCATCATCTCTGGGCTGTTCTGCTGTCATCATCTCTGGGCTGTTCTGCTGTCATCATCTCTGGGCTGTTCTGCTGTCATCATCTCTGGGCTGTTCTGCTGTCATCATCTCTGGGCTGTTCTGCTGTCATCATCTCTGGGCTGTTCTGTTTGGTTTAGAGCGCTCACAGGAAGCAGCCTGGAGGCGCTCTGTTAGACGGTAAAAGCCCGGTGACTCGTCTGGTTAATGCAGTCTGGTGCGTTGCGGCAGTGAGGCCGATCCGGTGAGCCCCTGCCGGGCTGAGTGCCTATAATGGCCATCGTCACGCAGGAAGGGCGGACTTCAGTCAGCAGGGCAGCTCCTGCCTCCTCGCCCCATATCCTCTCCCCAGCGTCAGGGGGCACCCCCTCTGAGTGAGCTTTTACATGCAGGTATTTAACAGGCACCGCTTACACAGCTCGCATTTTACACACAGTCCACTTCTACAGCTGCTGACCCTACTGAAGCATTTCAGTATCCTACTCAAGGGTACTGTACAAGCAGCAGTGCCCCACCTGGGAATCAAACCTGCAACCTCTGAGTTAAAGCCACTGAGTTCCCCAGCCAGTGTAATATAGCGCTGCACTGCTCTGCCACCCCAGCGTCACGGCGTGACTTCAACAGCACCGCCTCTCCCAGCAGCCTCAGCAGCCAGGCAGCCTGATTTACATCATCGCTGAATGCTGCAGAACTTTGCCCTGAAATGAGTGCAGGTCTGTCCTGGATGTAGTCACGTTTAGCATTCCGACAGGAAGTCCTGCTGTATGTTTATAAGCCATATGTATCTCGGCCTTGTGAGGGCCGTTACTTGGCGTGTTCTTGGCGTGTAATTGCTGTCCTCGGGTCTAACGTTCGAATGCGTACGGAGGGGGGGACCCTGACGGTAGCACAGCGGAGACCAGGAGCTGCATGACAGTCAGCCAGAGTGTTGCGTGGGCACTTCCTGTCTCTCACGCGCCACTCCTCCGCGTGATTGGGCAGCCCCCTGAGTCAGTTCCCCTGTCAGTCAGTCTCAGAATTGTGACTGACATTCCAGAGACAGGGAGACCTGCAGTTATGGCTGGGAAGTCCAGTGTGTTCCAAAAAGTTGTTCCTACGCAGTTGCTGAAGTTTGTCAAAACAACCATGTGATGATAACAGTATTTCATAATGGCAAAGGATTGTTTTTTGATATGATAGAATATGGCCATGGCATATAGAAAGTTTATTTTAATCAAAATGCTGCTGTGTGTGTGTACGTTCCAGGCTCTGGGCCACCACTGAAATTCTATTGCGCTAAATTGTGTTCTAAATGATGTCAGTTGTACTGCGTTTGACCAAATGGAGCGATTTTATCAGGAGCCAGGTCAGTTCCATCACACTTTTAATCCCCCTCATTCATCAGGAACATGAAAGACAATTGTTTCAGACATATTTTTGTGCTTTGATAAGAGGCCTAATTATCAAACTCATGAGCTCAAATTTTAATCCCTCATTCCGTTAAATTTCTGCCAATGAAATGTGGTGCATCTGTAAAATCCACTTAAATGCAAATGTCAGTCATATTTATAGGTTTCCACTGATTTACAGACCGTGTCTGTAAATTGCCATAATCTAATTATAATTTTCAGAGGCGATTGTTAGGAAAACAAATGAAAGCGCTTCGCTGAGCGAGAGCAAGCTGTGGCGTTTGGAACGGGGGAGAGAGAGAGATGGCGAGGGGGAGGTAGCGAGAGAGAGAGGAGGGGAGGAGAGAGAGGAACAGAAAACAAGATAATCCCTTGGCCGTTTCAACTGTGGAGAGCAGAATGTTTGCTGCTGCAAAAAAATAAATATTCAACAGTTGACTTGGAAGCAATCTGCTCCTGCCTGCACTTTTAGGATGATGTCAAGATCCCCCCCCTCCGCCTCCCCCCCCCGCCACCGCCTCGGTGCTGGAAAAATACTGCTCGGAAATAGAGAATTACGGTCACTGGAAAAAAAGAGAGCAATGATTAAAATTCAAATCTCACGTTTGGATGTGCGGCTGGAACTGGTGAGGATGGGAGGAGAGTGTGGTGCACGTTTGCACCGCTGCTTTTCCGTGCCAACGTGAACTTATAGGGGCCCGTCTCTGTGCTAACTGGACTTTTAGGGTCCCGTCTCTGTGCTAACTGGACTTTTAGGGTCCCGTCTCTGTGCTAACTGGACTTTTAGGGTCCCGTCTCTGTGCTAACTGGACTTTTAGGGTCCCGTCTCTGTGCTAACTGGACTTTTAGGGTCCCGTCTCCGTGGTAACTGGACGTTTAGTAGACCTTAACGCATCTTGCAGGCGTTTATGATGTCTGCTGAGTGTGGCTGAGTGCAGGGTGAGACCGGGTGTGGCGCTGGGCGTCCTCGTCCCCGCTGTAGCTCACCGGAGGTGGCGCTGGGCGTCCTCGTCCCCGCTGTAGCTCACCGGAGGGAGCTTTAATCTCCCCCAGCGCCGCGCTCCCAGCAGGTCCGCTAAGTGGGGCTGTCAGGCGCGGGAAGCAGGCGGAGAGATGGACTGTCAGATAGAACCTCCTCTTTAAATGGCCGTGCTGAGCTGTCAATCACTGGGCCTGCCTGCCTGCCGGCCACACTGCCATCCTCTGTGCAGCAGTGCTCCTGCAAACACACCATCTTACACACACACACACACACACACACGCCTACACCATCCTCTGTGCAGCAGTACTGCTCCTTCACTAAACGCCCTCTCCACATACACACCATCTTACACACACACATGCACGCACGCACGCACGCACTCTTACACACACACCATCTTACATACACACACACATGCACCGACGCTCGCACACTCTTACACACACACCATCTTACACGCATGCACGCCCACGCACACATGCACGCATGCACACACACACTCACACAATCTTACATTGCGCACACACTTGCTCTTACACACACACACACGCGCGCACACACAATAGTGAATGAACTGAAGCTTGCATGTTTGTCTCGTATCCAGGTGAAGGAAATGCCATAACCTGTTATAGGTAAATAGTTGCGCTTCAGTTTAGATATGACCAGTGAAATAACTGTGAAAGAGTTTAAATGAATCTTATATTATTGTACATGACCTTACACATCCTTCTTCAGTAAGTCACAATACGTTTGTAGTGTAAGAGCGGATCAAATTGCATGCAGATCTTTCTTATGGTTAATCGTGCTTTCTGCTTAATCGTGTTTCATTGCAGAACTGAGCACGGAATGAAAGATCTCATTTTCATTTTATTTGAGGAGTTTCCTTGTGAGTCTTCAGAGGCTTCGGGGTCTGTGTTTGTCCCTGTGGATGGCTGGAGTTGGCAGTCTGAACCCACAGCCAGTCTCCTGTTGCCCCTGAATCAGAGGTGGACTTGGTTAATGACTGTGCAGTGAAATGGCACCTTATCCAGGGCCGGTAAAGGTTGACTGTGAACCTGCAGCCCCCTCACAGCTTCCACCGTGTTCCCCAGGAACTGATTGCTATTATTTACTGGCTAAGACAGGCACCATTAACCAGGGCGATATTTTTACCTGGAGCCCATTCCTACAGCTGTACTTCTGCTTTAATACCCGACTCAAGGACACAGTGCCCAATGCACTTCAGAGCCAATCGCTGTCAGTTGCACAACTTCAAGTGAGCTTTGCCGTATAATTACACAAAGGAATATCTGTTAGCTAAGGACAGAACTTCTTTATCGTGAGCCAACAAGAGCAAGGGTATCACTTACCCTTCCACCTCCAACTTTAGTAATTGAATTGAAATCTTATCTTGTATTGCGTGTTATTGAATAAATGTTGTAACCTGTTGCTATGGTTATTTTTCTATGTTTCCTTCTATTTTGGGATTTCTAAGCTGATAATTTGTCCGTTTCTGTGTAGTGATTTAGAACTGTAATGAGGATGCATATTCCATACCTATACACAGATATAATGCACGGCTGTCAACCAATCAGACCTGAGTATTCACCCAAATCGTGGTGCCCAGGTGCTGCTTTGAATCTTAGTTTAAGTAAATCTAAAATAAGCAGCAAGTACAAGCACAGGGTGAATGAACTCAAATGGTGGATGTGTGCTTGAGGTGTCCACTTTAGAACTTCCGCTCGCTCTGTTCAGGAACACACCAGGAAGATAACTCGGGCGATACTTTGTCATTGAAACCGCTCCTATTTTAAGGCACCATCTATCACTGGAAAATAACTTCTCTGCCTGTTTTCTGTGGATGATCATTTCAGATGATATACTGCAGTCTCTATTTTTATTTCCAAAAATGTGTAATTTGCTTGCTGATCTCAAAATCCCTATTTATTTATATTTATGGAACCTGACTTACTGGTTTATGACTGCATGATAAAGACCTTGAAACTACCCTTGATTACATTTACATTTTGTCACTTGAAAAATGATTTCGGAGAGTGTTGCAAAAGTGCATATTCCAAAACTGCTTTGCACAAAGGACTGGACAGCTAACAAATGTAGCGCTAAATGGATGGATGTTCCAGATACTGTAGAGAGACTTTATGACGAAGACACACACCTTATTGTGTGAAAGCTGATTCTTGATTAGACTATTCTATAAGACTATACAGAATGAATGCAATGCACTGTTAAGCGCAAGAAACAAAAAGGATGTGGATGTGTCTCCCCATCGGACACACAGGTCCCCGCCCGCATCTCCGCTTGCCTGAGGGACATACAGAGCTGGATGGACAATCACCACCTGAAGCTCAACCCGGGAAAGACGGAGCTAATCTTTATTCCTGCTCTATCCTCTCCCCTCCTCGACTTTTCCATTTCCTTAGGGGACACCGTAGTGACATCATCACCCTGCGCCAAGAATCTCGGAGTGATGATGGACAACAGGCTGTCCCTCTCCAACAACATTGCAGCAGTAACCCGGGCATGCAGATTTTTCCTATACAACATCCGCAGAATCCGCCCCTTTCTCACCACCTACTCAACCCAGCTCCTGGTCCAAGCAATGGTTCTATCCCGCCTGGACTACTGCAACTCTCTTCTGGCTGGACTACCGGCATCTGCCACCTGCAGCTCATTCAGAATGCTGCGGCTCGTCTGGTCTTCAACCTACCCAGACACTCCCACGTAACTCCCCTGCTCACTACCCTCCACTGGCTGCCTGTTATAGCTCGCATCAAATTCAAAACATTGGTTCTAGCATACCAGGCAGTCAAGGGATCAGCCCCAGCATACCTTCAAAAGATATTCAAACCCTACATGCCAGCCAGATCCCTCCGTTCTGCTACCTCAGGACGCCTAGCACCTCCCCCTCTTCGCACCTGCACTTCCAGAACACGTCTCCTCTCTGTTCTGGCCCCACGATGGTGGAATGACCTCCCTGTGGAGGTCAGAACAGCTGAGACTGTGACCCATTTCAAACGACGACTGAAGACCCACCTCTTCAGGCTGCACCTCTCCCCATCCCTTCCCCCCTGTAAATGACTAAACTTAGGGTTGTAACTAGGCAGCTGTTTAATAGGTGACTTAGTTGATGCGCCAGTCTTAACGACTACTTGTATCTTTATTTATTTTTATTTTTCCATAGATTGCGTTGTTGCCGTTCTCGTTGTTAGTGTTAATCAGTTTAACCACCAGGGTCCAGGTTGAACTATGCGGTTGTTCCCTGTACTTGGACCGGTACTTCTCTCTAGGGGTTTCGTCATTCTTGTTCCTGGTTATGGTTATACACTTTGTTGTACGTCGCTCTGGATAAGAGCGTCTGCCAAATGCCTGTAATGTAATGTAACATCTGCCACCTGGATGAAATATTAATCTGCGGTAGACTACTCAAAACACAGAGCCTGAGGGACAGAAAGGAACGCCGTTAAAACAAAGCATCTAAATATTTCAAAAGTGCAGAGGTGAAGAGAGGCCTTGGATTGGACTGCATAAAACAAAGATGCTTTATCCCACATTCCGGTTTGAGAAAAGAAAAACATTTTCAGGCTTTTCTCTCTACTGCAGCAGTAAGTGCTACTCAGCCAGTAAAATAAAATAATACAGGCGTTCTGGGGAACAGGATGCAACACCCAATGGTTTTATTTGGTCTTTCTGATTTTCTGTCTTGCATCTTAACAATGCAGCAGCGAAAGACGCTATAAATTGTTTATTTAGGTTACTTTGCCACAGTGATTGCACACCAGTGATGCACTTGGTTAATTCACTCAGTACAGAGTGGTAAATGTGTGTGAAATTAGAGCCCGTGTCTAAGACTGAGTTTTACACACACTACTGAGGACCGCAGTCCTGAGTTTTACACACACTACTGAGGACCGCAGTCCTGAGTTTTACACACTACTGAGGACCGCAGTCCTCTGGGTTTTACACACACTACTGAGGACCGCAGTCCTGAGTTTTACACACACTACTGAGGACCGCAGTCCTCACAAACGCTTATCCCCGAGGAGAGTGCAGGGATTGTATTGGCCATGACGTGCTGAATTTAATTGGTTAAGGCCAAGTGCTTTGCGTTTATTGAATACTTATTGTCATTGTCAGCAGTGAGCTACACATATATGAACATCTGCAGTTATATGTAACAGTGATGTGGTGTGTGTGTGTGTCCGTCCGTCTGTCCGTGTGTGATGTGTGTGTGTGTGTGTGTGGGGTGTGTGAGTGTGTGCGTGTGCCCGTCCGGCCATCCGTGTGTGGGGTGTGTGTGCGCGTGTGTGGGTTCTGTTTGCCTTTGCTAATCTGCGGGACTGTGTGGTAGTGGCCCAGGAGTTTTAGCATTCCTGTGGGTTCTTGTGATTATAGAGTCTGCGCGTCGCTATCAGTTCTGTGTGAGGATTAATCCACGGTCCAAGTACCTGATATTATATCCTTTCAGAGCCTCCAGTAGGCCGAGACGCCAGAGATGAATATAGATATCCACAATTTTCATATAATTCCATATTGATTTTTCACTTAAGCCTTCCCTAATGTCCATTGTTAAGTCGTCTAATATCATAATCAAATCTACAGCAGCAACAGTGGCCATGGAGCAGCTGGACATAAATCTTGATTGTTTAACAACAAAAAAAATCCATACGCTCTCTAGAGCAAGGTGTCCCTGTACCGTTCTGCTCTGTCTCTGGTTTTCTTTAGCGGTATTAAACTCGCGGGTGTAGCGCACACGGGCATAGAGAAGAAAGCCGCTGTTTCACAGGCGCTCGTCTGAGAAAGGTCAAAGGTGAGAGGGGCTTATGGGAGATGCAGTCACAGAGCAGTTCAGTTCAGGATTCGGTCTCACGAAACCTCAGAATCTGCTCACTTTTATGCTTTCGAAAAACCGGAGTGCCAGAGAATCATGACTGTCTATCAGCTCTCAGTGTCCCAGTGAGTAACGCTCGTTTGAGCACGCTCCCTCTCTCCCACAATTATCATCTCGTTAAAAGTGTTTTATTATTCCATCGCCGGCTTTTTTACTGAAAAAGCATGATGCCAGCTCCCGGCTGTGATGGGTAATCTCTCGCTGTGATGGGTAATCTCTCGCTGCGATGGGTAATCTCTCGCTGTGATGGGTAATCTCTCGCTGCTCTACGCTTCTGCGCCTGATGCAGTGGCCCTTCCTCACACATTCAAAAGGGGTCCTGCATAATTTAGTACTCGTGCGATCAATGGCATATATATTTTTATATTTTATCCCTTTACCATTTGTACCACTGCGATACAAGTGGTCCTTTACATCTAAAATTCAAAGTAGTAAAAAAAAAAAAAAAATTAAATGGAATTCTCTGTGAACTGGAAATATTCTGGTTAATTTCTCTACAAAAGTGGTTCCCTGGAGGCCTTGATTAATAAATGAACCATCTCCTGCTCAGGCTATCCACAGTCCGGTCCATCCACAGCCCGGTCTGCCCACAGCCCGGTCCATCCACAGCCCGGGCTGCCCTCTATGCGCTCGCTGAATCACTCTTTTCATTTACGACACTAGTAAGGGTATGGGTTAGGGTTAGTAAGGGCATTAACACTGGGATGTGTGTGAATGTGAACAGTACACAGGTGTGCCCCTCCTCCTAATGACTGAAATGGCCTACTTGTAAATCATATATTTTCTTTTGGTTATTCTATCACAAACAATGTGATTTTGCAATTTTGATTTATGTGAATCCACAGTGAGAACAAAATAATGCATCCTTTTTATAGATCAGTGGGAGATAGCTTGTTGGTTTGTCATTGTAGAACATAGCTGTTATATGAGTTTATATTGTCTGTCTGGCTGTGGCATAATGAATGTTCCGGAGAGTAAAATTATGGCGATGATTTTTTTGATTGCCTTGCTATACAGCCGTATATGTTTGATCCAGTAGCAGCTGCAGAATACATTTAGAAAAGCCAAAATGATTTATTCATTTTGGTGCATCAGACTGTAGAAAAGCATATGGCTTCACAAACAAAGCCTCAGGTGTGAAGCTCCTTCAGCTAGTTAGTTAACATCAGCTAAAGCTCTCTTGACCAACAGTGGCCTCATGTACAACTTTAGCTTTCTTTTCAGAATGTTACAGTATGGAAATAGACAATGACTTTTCGTGCATCATTACTAAGGCCAGGTTGTTTTAAAAACTTATTTTCAGGCCTCATTGCTTTCTGAACAGATGGCGTGCGGACCTCTGCTCGTGCGGTAATGCTTGTTAATGAAATCGGAAACCCGCTATTTGGGGAACGCTGAAAAAAGTTTAACCTCCACAAAGGTACGCCTTCCAATATAAAGGACCTTAATTTTATGAGCACTTTGAGTCTGAGATGATAATCTGTGAGTGCTGAGGTCCTAATGGTGAAATAATGAGCATGTGGGGCAGGAGAGCCCAGGAAGCTGAGCCGAGAGGAGAGCTGTTTCAGCTTCCTGTCTGCAGCTTCAGCTTCCTGTCTGCACATTCAGCTTCCTGTCTGCAGCTTCAGCTTCCTGTCTGCAGCTTCAGCTTCGTCTGCAGCTTCAGCTTCCTGTCTGTAGCTTCAGCTTTGTCTGCAGCTTCAGCTTCCTGTCTGCAGTTTGTCCCTCTGTGAGTGTTCTAACTCCGCCTTCCGGAAGGTTCCGTGGTGGAGAGCCGCGTGTCTGTGTGGTGTATCGACGTGTTCCTGTCACTGCGGCTGCTGGTGACTCCCGGCTTTCAGTGGCCTTCATTTTAATCAATTTCTGGTTTTTGCATCGATTTGCTTATTTTTGAAGAGACAAATACGTGCATTGTATAAGTCCAAAGTATGTCTGTGAATTATGGCAGATCTGAACGAAATAACTAGACTGGATCAATATACAGCAGAACCACTTCAATCAATGCACAGCACTACCACTGCTTTACCCCAGGCTGGCCAGTGGAGGATGGGCTCCCCCCCATAACCAAGTTTTCTCCCCTCAGGCTCTCGCTCTTTGGGGGTTCAGGTCCGTTTCTTGCCCTGAAAAGCGTCTTTGCGACAGTTTTGTGTAAAAAGCGCGATACAAATAATATTGATTTGACAGACCCTCTGAACTTTGAGCACATTGGGGATTCATTTTTTTCAATGTTGACTTGACCCAAAAATACATTTCCATTTTCTCATGCTTTTGTATTCTGCTTAATTTTGTTCTCTCATTTTTTATGATATAAAACTAGTGATTTTACCACATCCTAGAGTGCTGAATGAACCGTTTTCTTTTTTTATCTTTGATATTATAGAACGTTCTGCTTAGATTGTTTCAAACTAAGTGAAAATTGAAGACACAGTCCTAATATGGCAAGGGTGTTCAAAAATGATTTCTTCCCAGGTTCCCTGATCCCTCTGAGATGAAGTCTTTCATGGCCATGTTTTTGCAGTCTTGCCCCCGGCAAAGTCAATGCTAAAGATGGTGTCATGTTTTCAAATAGGCCACATGACACCTTGTGCTTCACAGCATAACCACAGTGACTGTGATGTGATCTGTAACAAGTTAACTACAGACCCCATAAAGCTTTGTGCTACAGCTGCATGTATAAAAAAATGTCTTATACATGTGCTGTGTCTGTTTGCCACCTTAGCCATTTCACTCCCGGGGCGGGGGGGGGGGGGGTGTAGGGTTGGGGCGGGGTCGGGGTGTCTTGGGGGGTCGTCCTTGTTTGTTTCTGTGCGAGGTCTCTGAAAGTGTCACCACCGGAGAGCTGATTGGACTGATGCCACTTCCTCTCTCTCACTTCCTGTCTCAGACCCTGTGCTGAAGCAGTGAAGCCCGAGTGTCCAATAGGGAACCTCACTGGCTGCTGTAGCTGAGAATCTCAGTCTGTGAGATCAAAGTGGTCTCGGAATGAAACGTGACGCATCGGGGGGAGCAGGTCCCGTCAGAAGGGTAGATTTCGGCTGAAAGACTGCTCGAGCAAAATTGAACTTCTTGAGGTTAATAGATGAGCTGGTAGGCTGTTCGTCTTACTAGGAGAATTACACGAAATGAAGGAAAGGTAAAAAATAGATAAATAGATCAAATAAATACAGATTACACATGAATATTATTTGAATGAGGTTATGTTTTGGAATTCAACAGGTTTCATAATTATTCAGTTATAAGCCAGTTTTTTAATCAGCTGTGAGATTAATTATCTTCTCGGTTAATGTGCCGCAGACGGCTTTGCTTGTGTGTTTATTGATAAGTGTAATAAAGCTGCAGAGGACCCGCACACGCACACGCACACGCACACACACTCACACACACGCACACGCACACACCACATTTAATGAGCTGGAGAGCCAGAGGACGAGACTAGATGAAAGAAAAGGTCACACACGCAAATAGCTCAGAAATTGCTGTTAAAAATTAGTTTTTGCAATTATTTGAGCGTGTGACCTTCAATTAATTACTGTCAGCTAAGTAAGGAACATGTTGTCTAAATGTTAGTGTACGCAATCCCCTGAAACAAGCAAGGTTTGCAGACATCCTGATAATTTTGTTTTCGTACTAAAAGTTTTTATATTGATCTGTGCCAGGCAATTACATTAAACCCAAGGGACTGTCTTTATTGAAAATGATTTAGCTTCAGTTTAATGTTTCCATTGAGTTATGAGTACTATCTTCAACAGCTCAGAGAGCATCTGTGTGAGGGGGAAAGGAGATTCAGTTTCAATCATTTTTATTTTTATGTACAAAATCGCAGGTCAAGCTGACTCATAAGGTTCTAACAACACTTAGAGGTACTGTAGGAAGACTTTTTTCTGTGGATTGTAATGTTTGCTTCTGTTTAACATGCAGCCAATGCAGTGAGTATAAGACGACTGAGTTGTGTTCAGACGCGGTTTAGTTTAGTAACCTGGAGTTGAGTTTAAGATGTGAACCTGTCAGCTGTTGTTTTGATTGGCCACAGCCTTGTTAGTTGCTCGCCTGTAATCTAGTTAAATAATTGCAGCAGTCCTGGTGAGCAGACCTGGGGCACGTTCTGCAATATCTTTTTAAATGATAAAAGGCAGTTATAGTTATATATATCAGATCCACCTCTTGACTTTTAATCATTGAAATTAGATATTTGAGAGATGGTTAAGCTTTCATCATGATGCATTTTAAAAGTCAAATGCCATATTCCATTTCAAAGTTCATTGCAAGAAAAGATGCAGTTTTGACATTGTAAAAACATTTATTCATCCATTGTAGTCTGGTGATTAATGTATTCTGCAGTGAATTTGTCAGCATTTCATGTAGTCTGTGTGGTTATTTCGGCGTTTCATTCTTACAACAAAAGTTGTTCACAAATTATTGTCCTGAAGACTGCGTGGAAGGTTGGCACAAATGTTTAATTAAAATCATTTCCATAATTTCCCTCAGCTCTTGCAAATTTGGCGTATGTCATATGCACTGGAGGTGTACCCCTCTCTGCGAGTTTGAGTGTACGGGAGCACTTGTACTGTAAGTGCTGCCTTGAAGCTGTTTTGAACATTATCATCAATTTGAGGCTTATGTTTTTAAATAGCTGTGATAAAGAAAGAAGGTGAGACACAGTTCTCAGATGATGATTTATGTAAGTGTGTGTACAATAAATCTGAGCCCTTTTTGATTTCTCATCACGGTGTCTCTGTGAACAATAGGGTGAAGCGCTTGTGTTAAATGAGTTGTTATGAACGGCTTTCTTTGTCGTGAGTTCACCGTCTTGTCTCAGGTCTTGAGTGCATAATTACATACAGGAGATGCTGTTTCCACTCATTATTCTGAGCTGTTTGTTTGTCTTTCCTAACACAAGTGTTCTAACTGCTCCTTCTTATGTGTGACTTTATCATGATCAAGCCACGTTTCTGTGCTGTGTATGGGCATGCTCCAGCTGAGTTTACAGTGCAGTGCTCTGGGTCTTCTTTTGGCTTCCGGCATTAGCTGGCCTACATTTAAAGCCCGACAGGTGAGCATGTCAGAGCAGCTCAGCTACACGCCCTCTGGAGAAACTAAATCAGTACCGCCGCACGCCCCCGAATCTCCCCCCAGAGACGTGCGGGAGAGCGATTCCACGCTCCCAAGATCCTGTAAATCATCCGTTAGTATCTTCCTCCTTTTTTAGAATGAATCTTATGTGCGACAGGCCTGCGCTGTAGCAGTCAAAGTACAGTGTTATCCCTCAACCAGAAGTCTGGACCATGTTCCAGGGGGTCTGGGAAAGCTCAGAGATCAGGGAAGCTGGGTATTTAGTGTATTTTTTAACATGAGAAAGGAGAAGGGGTAATAAATGTCCTGTAATCTGAAGGAACCATTTAGAAACTACCGCTACACAGTAAAAGTCAGGTATGCAGTCCAACAGTGTCAATGAGTTCGGACCATAGTACAGGGTCTCAGGAGCCTCGGCCCTGAGACAATCGCTGCACTGACGCCTGTCCTGTAGTGGTCAGTCAGACCCGACGCCATCGATGTCCCTCTGACTGTGACGCAGGTGCGACGGTCGCCCCTGGAGACGCGCAGAGCCACACAAGCCCGCGCAGTGGATCATCTCGGCCACACAGCCTCAGAGGAGGTGGCGGAGCTTCTCCTGCATGAGCTGAATGAAAAGAGACGGGGGGCGGGGGTGTAGGAACGCACACACGCATCCTTCACATGAATCATAGTCTCCTTAGCAAGAGTTTGGAGAAACGTAACGTTATTACAATCCCCCGATAATGACGCTGTCACGAGGAGGAAGTGAATCGATGAGCGGACCCCAGGAGACGGGTTTTAGCGTTCGACGGTCGGGAGGCTTGTGGGAAAATGTTCTCTGTGTGGAATGCAGCAGGACGAGGCGCGTTGGAGTCGGCTGAGGACGGAGTGCCTGGCGGAGGATGGAGGGCCTGGCGGAGGCAGCCTTCATTAATGAGCAGAGGTGTAGGGGCCCGGAGTAATCCCCACAAAGCCGCGCGCGCACCCTTGCGCTGTTGTCATTTAGATGGAATCTCTGACCCTGCTGATTAAACCATCTTCATAATTGGAAATATCAGCCCTTGGCCTTTAAAGACATCGCGTTTATTTCACTCACACACGGCAATTAAAATGCAAAAAAGGCAGAGGCTTCCACGGCAAGCGCAAGGTTAGCTTATTTCAGCTGCTTGGGAGAAATCGCGTAACTCACTGAGCACGTTGGTGCTTTTTGGTCTAAATCAATCCTTCCTTTTATTGGAGCAAAACCGATGAACTCCATCGGGGAGCTTGTGTGCTGCCTGATTCTCTGGCACCAGAGCATCAGACAGAGAAACTGATGAAAATAACCCCATTTGGTCCCCTCTCTCCCTCCCTCCATCTCTCCCTTCATCCCTTCATCTCTCTCCCCCCCCCCCTCCATTTTGGCTGTTTTGAGAGAATGCACTGCTGTGCTTTTATTCTCGACATATCTGCACTGTGTGTAATGAATGCATATTGGCTTTATGATGCTGTCAGTGCGAGGATGGTGGCTTGTGGCATTATATGATAAATTAATTGAAACGGGGGTGGTGGGCTGGGGGGGGGGGCTCTTGTGTCTGTGAGAGATGAGTGAGTGGCCCCTGTCTGAGGTGCGTGTCTTTGGAGGGGATTGTAACAGGACGTGTTGTTCCTAGCTTCCCAGGGCTAATTAAACCACAGCAATGAAATCCTTGCGGGCCAGAGCATCATTACTTTCTTCCAAGGTGGCAAATTAAAATGGATTTTCGCCGAGCCTCCTGACCACGCAGCGACCGCCTCCGTTTTTATATTTCGGTCCGCCATTGCGCGGGGCGACCGGGGGGGGGGGCGGGGGCGGCGGGGCATTCGTCCACGTGCCGCGTGCCATGCTAATGACCGCGAGGCTAGCTGAGGCCCCATGCATTTTTAATGGGGGGAGGAGAGCAGGTGCTGCGGAGGAGAAGCGCCCCCTTCCTGATTCCTGCTCCTTTCTCCCGTCCGCATCGCGCTGAATGCGGCTGATTCACTCTGCCTAATGGATTTTCTGTCAAGGTGAAGCCGGCTTTAATCATGGAGCTTCCTGAATATTTTATAAGGGAAAGGGCCAGGCAGAGTCACAATGCTGCTGAAGGGTTGTGGAGCAGCGTGGAGCTCCTCCGCTCGTCCAGCACTGATTTCGATGGCGGGGAGGGGTTAGGGTTAGGGTTAGGGAGGGGCACTGCTTCCCTGCAATGGTGCAGCCCGGCCTGCTCTGCATCTCTCTCTACTCTCTGGCACTGTGGGGACTAACTTCTTCTGTGTGGTGCAAGTGTCATATGTGCAGAATATTTGGTAACACTTTTGTTTTGGGTTCACACATTAATGACCCATAAAGACCTCATTAATAGTCATCAATAACTTATTTATTCACTAGTAAATGGTTCCAAACCATTTATAAGGGCTTCGCTTAGGTACCATCGTATTGATGTATTATTTTCCATAGTGCTTGGCACCAAATATTGCTAATTACCAAATATGTGTCCGCTGAACATTGTGTGCAAGGAACTGCAAGGACAGATATTTGTCGTCTCAGGCAATATTGTCATTTGCAGAGTCTTGCTTTTCTTGAATACCTTCAAGCTTCAGTGACTTGGCTGCCTGCAGTATTTGATCTTTTAATGTATGCATTTGTGTGCTTATTGAACACTCCCACACTTATTTACAGTGTGCCTTGGTATATTAGAGCACTGGAATTTAGTCTGCTGGTTCTTATACTCAGCTGTCACGATTACATGCACTACACCATCAGTTTTGAATAAGTGGTGCCATGGAAACTTAAATCACAAGCACTTGAAAATTAATGTGCCGTTGAATTTAAATGAAAATGTACGATACAATTGAATTTTCTCTGAGCTTCGGGTTCCTTTGGAATTAGTCAAGTGCAAAATCACCAGCTGCATTAAAGACTAGCGGAGTTTCTGTTATCGAATCTGGACTGTGGCTAGCAGCACAACAGGGCCACAGAGATGACTGTGCTCATCAGCGACCCCTGCTGGTCATACAGGGGGCCACAGTCTGTTTGCTCCAGTTGCACCCAAGCAGCAAAACCGGACTGTGTTTTTCAGCTGGGCAGGCATGGAGGACCAGGCAGCTTTTAAAAGGCTTGGGCAACTCAATCAAACCCAGAGGAAACTCTCTCGGTTGCATCTAGCCCCACACTGCAGCCGCTTACTGCGGCAGAATTACACTCTGCACCCAATGACAAACTGTTGCCATTCATAATTGAGCAATATACTTTTAAAGCTTTTTTCATTGTGATTCTTGCTACTGTTAATCACATGCATGAGATTAAAAAACAACAAACAAAAACAAGCCAATTTGTCATTTCAATGAACCAATATACGTAACTACATTTGCCATTACAGTAGCCTATAAACCATATCAACCCGATTTGTTCTTACAACAGATATATTGTTTATGACGGCTTAAAAACAACAATTCGCCGTAACATTCTGAATTGTTTGTCACTGCGCATTGATTTCGTCGCTGTAGCTCATCAGGTTTATTAAATCAGTTTCACATTCCCCTGCCTGCCTCGCGTTGTGTTGATGATAAAGGCTCGGACGCCCCAGAGAGGCGGGGTGTGGTGGGCGTGTCGGCTGACCTGTGGGGACAGAGGCCGAGTTCGCTGAACAGGTTCGGCAAATGGAAACACCAGAATGTCCAGGAAAGCCTTTCGTATAAAAAGCTCCGTTATTATTGTGTTTTCTCTTTGCTCCTGCGCAGCCTAAATGACATATTTTGTCTGAATACTGGTTTTCATTCATAAATGGTCTTACACTTTTCTCGGGTGCGATTAGGTTTGGTGGTGAAATGGTGCAGCTTTCTCGTCACTGGTGACCCAAATGAGAATTTCGTTTGACTGCCTTTTTTCAGGCCCTGACATTTTAATCAGCCTCCAAGGTACAGCAAAAAGGTGTTTGGCCTCTGAGAACATTGTGTTCTTTGATAAACATTAAACACCAACATCAAACAATGTGTGGAATGATCTAGTTGTCTAACATTTTTCTTTTTTGGAAGATTTTATTTTTTTAACAATTATGATAGCTTTTACTCTTTCAACCTCTAAACTCTCGTAAATGCTTTTTACTGTATTAATCTTATTGTAACAGAGGGATGTGATGTACATTGGCAGGAAGGTGCTTTAAACAGAATTTCTCGTTTAAAAAACAAGACCCCTCGCCTGGTCACCACAGAAATTTAGAACATGCCTATTCCTGTTTCCTGGATACGTAGCATTTTGCTGGACTGAATTTCTTTCGTCCCTGAGATCTGCAGATGGCTGTTATTGAATAACATCCTATGGCTCAGAATAGCCAGCTATCCAACTGTGTGCAGTACAGTGTTCAGTGTTCACTAGCCCTTGCAGTGTACATATGGTCCCTAATGGACTCGTATAAACTGAGCTGAATTGACACTGGACATTTTACTGGGCGGTTGGTGCAGCCTCTGGTTATTATTAAGTGTGACAAATTGTGGATGTTCATTAGTTTTATTTAAATGGATGCATCCATCACAACAATTACAGAGCTGTTTGTGTGGAAGGGAGATGCATTTGGATGAATGGGGGACCTCCTTGACTCATGTGCTGTTAAAATTCCATCAGTGACATCAGCACTTAATTAACTGTCTTGCTCAATCAAATACCAGCACTCACACGGCATGGTGTTTGTCTTCAGCGTGTTGAGGCAGAGTTTGTTGTCTATGCAGTATATGTGGTCTGTGAAGTCAGCTGACAAACCCTTTCCTTCCATCACTGGATCCTATAGCCTTGTGTATTATCTTATTCCCCTTAGGGTATATTTTAGCATCTGTTTAGCAAACATATATGCAATGGAAAGAAGAGACCCTTTAAACGCACCATACCGTTATGACCCAAGCTGCACGCTAGGACTGTCGTGTTGACGGTGGAATGACAAACTAAAGAACCGCACCACCAGAGGGCACCACATAAATCTACAGAGAGGTGCAGTTATTTCCTCCTTGGGCCTGTGTGTCTCTGTATTATGGTTGTATATCTTGTCTAATGGATGATCTTGCTCCTGTGTTCTGGAATATGTTAAGTTTTTCAAATTCAAGACCGTAACATTGTCTTCAGGAGAATCATGTGGGGGTTTGATTGATCTTTTCTCCCCCCTGCGCACGGAGAGATGCGTCTCTATCTTCCGCAGACGGAGTGAAATACGGTTTGGTGAAATATGCACTACAGAGACCATTAAGGCTTTGAGCGAGGTGGTGAAAATGTCACGGCTCTCCTGGCGTTTGTGTGCAGAGCAGCTGGAGATGCAGCCGTGACATTTCGCTCAGGACGTCTCTCAGAGAGCGGGAGAGGGGCCCCGGGTGCACCTTTGATGATCAATAATGTAAAATCATAAACTCTTCCATCGGTCCTTCTGCACTGCTGCACTTCACACGCGTCCTCGGATTACATATCAAATCAAGCGGTTTTTTTTTTTTTGCGATCTCAGTGCATCAGTGGTGCAGCTGGTTCTAGGTTCTGTGTTTTTAGCGAGGCGAACTGGCTGGGCTGGAAGGGGGATATGCTTTTTTCAGTCAGGGGTTCAGTATGAGATCCTCATCAGCACTGAACTTTGTTCCTCAAACAGAGACAGAAATCATGCTGTGGCTTCCCTGGCATCAGCCGACAGCGAATCGTTTCTGTGCCCTTGCCTAAAACATGATTAATCATAATCTTTTCCACAAAGGAAATGTTGTTAGAGCCCAGAGGTGAAGTTCTGTGTGGCTGTAACACGGCAGTTTAATGGGCGATGATTTGCTGTGGTGAGAGATTACACCGGCACCCCATCCCCTCCCCCAGCATACGCGCAAGGCAGCGCTGGCCACCGCGCCGAATCCGCCTCCTTTTTAAAATATACACATGCCTTAATGCAAACCATTTCCCCGTTACAATCAAGCCCTGTCAGCGCTCTGAAGTTCTCTCTCACAATAACACCCCCTGGAGGCGTGTTACCAGTCAGGAGTGTAATTTGGTGTTCTCTTGTACTTTCAAGATAGGGGGTCTAGAGCCGTACTGTCCATAACAATGAGGAAAAGACCTCCCACTCACCCACATACGCACACACACAGACAGGCGTGCAGGCACAGACACACACACACACACACACGCACACACACGCTGCTGTGCCTGACTGTGTGTACGGATGGACTGGGCCGGTTTCGTGATATATATATTCCACCATAATGACCACGCGCTATTTCTGCCTTTCTGAGCCGAACCGGAGGCCAGCTTCCCTCTGTCTGTCACTGCAGAGGCCAGCTTCCCTCTGTCTGTCACTGCAGAGGCCAGCTTCCCTCTGTCTGTCACTGCAGAGGCCAGCTTCCCTCTGTCTGTCACTGCAGAGGCCAGCTTCCCTCTGTCTGTCACTGCGGAGGCCAGCTTCCCTCTGTCTGTCACTGCGGAGGCCAGCTTCCCTCTGTCTGTCACTGCGGAGGCCAGCTTCCCTCTGTCTGTCACTGCGGAGGCCAGCTTCCCTCTGTCTGTCACTGCGGAGGCCAGCTTCCCTCTGCCTGTCACTGCAGAGGCCAGCTTCCCTCTGCCTCTCACTGCAGAGGTGACGGATCCAGCGCCAGACCGGTGGGATCAATTACCACAAGTGTGGAGCGAGACAACCGCACTGAGGTGGCAGACGGTTTTAATCAGTGCAAGACAGACAAACAAGGCTTCATAACCGAAAGCACATCTATATCACCCAGAGCAGGCTTTCTACCCCCCCCCCCCTCCCGCTACCCGCTAGGCTAATGTGTTCCTTTAGGGTCGGCTGCTCAGCCCATCCCAGGGCACTGTTTTCTGTGCTCCGGTGCGGAAGATCCCCCGTGTTAAATGCACAGTGTGACTGTGCGGCCTCAGGGCAGAGACGGCGAGCGCAGTGTGACTGTGCGGTCTCAGGGCAGAGACGGCGAGCGCAGTGTGACTGTGCGGTCTCAGGGCAGAGACGGCGAGCACAGTGTGACTGTGCGGTGTGACTGTGCGGTCTCAGGGCAGAGACGGCGAGCGCAGTGTGACTGTGCGGTGTGACTGTGCGGTCTCAGGGCAGAGACGCCGAGCGCAGTGTGACTGTGCGGTGTGGCTGTGCGGTCTCAGGGCAGAGACGCCGAGCGCGGTGTGACTGTGCGGTCTCAGGGCAGAGACGGCGAGCGCAGTGTGACTGTGCGGTGTGACTGTGCGGTCTCAGGGCAGAGACGGCGAGCGCAGTGTGACTGTGCGGTCTCAGGGCAGAGACGGCGAGCGCAGTGTGACTGTGCGGTCTCAGGGCAGAGACGGCGAGCACAGTCGTGCTGCTCACGTTTTACCAGACTGCAGAGCGAAAGCGCGAACATTAGCGCCAACAACAGCCGCTGCTGACACGAGTTTGATGGAGTAGGAACCCGCCATTCTCTCTTAATGGCCTAATTTCAAGGAGTCAACCGACCTAATTGTCCGTCCCACACATTGAACCCAATTTGAGCATTTTCATCGCTTCCCGTCCCCCTCTGGTGCCTCGAGCAGCGGCCCCTCTCCAGCTGGAGAGGCTAATGTTCCAGCGGCGTCCGGGCCGCCTGCATCAGCAGCATTCATAGCTCACAGGTTAGCGCTGTTTCCCTTCCAGACCCGCCGTTTATTACGCCGCCGCCGCCGCCGCCGCGTGTAATTTATGTAATCGGGTGTCTGAGCTAAAATTGCTCCTTCATATAGACCATTTGCTGCTTGAACTATTGCAGTGTGAAACAGCTGTTTCTGAACCACTGTTCGAGCAGGGATGTATAAAAAAAACAAGAGGTCTATTCATGTGGGTGAAATTTAATATTGTGGCACCCCAATTCCTCAATACTGCATTCGAGCGCAGCTGCTTTGTGCCATTTTAAAAAATTGGAATATTAAATGCGTTATTCATAATTAATTTATCTACATGAAGCGCGAGTCAGCTGGCTGATGCTTTGCATGCTGAAAAAGCTCAAATAAAAAGGTTCCTGGAGTTCGATTTTTAGAATGTTCTATATTTAGGGTGAAAGCAGGCATCAGACAGCTCATGGTCACATTTGACGCGCGTAGCGTTCACACTACACCACACGGAACTGCGCTTTTGGACAGTACGTCTAAACAGCCCTTCTCCTGGGACCAAAAGTGCCTCCCAGCCTTCAGAACACACCTGCTACTGTGTTCTGGTTAATTATATGAAAATCAGTCAGAGACGGTTGGTGAGTCTGAAATGGGAGAGACTCGAATCTTACCGTTATACTGGTGATTGGTCTCCACCTGTTTTCCCTTCCTAATTAACAGATTGCTTGATTAACAAGTGCTGATTAGTTGAATAATCCATAGTGGCGGGTAATCCCATCTCGCTTAATTGTGTCTCAGGCAAAGTGAGACAGAGGCCAGAGAAGGATTTACATTTCTGGAGACGCGCATCCCAGTTCCACCTCTGGGGCCGTCCGTAATGTCAGGTGTAGATTAATTGCATTAATGTTGCATTGGTGTGCTGTGGGAAATACAGCGGCTAATGAGTTTCTGACAGTCAGACACTGTTTGCTCAGCCCCGTTCAGATCATATTTAAGACGTGCGGGTGGAAAACGTCCCCCCTTGCTCTCGCTGACTCCTTATTTAATGCAGAACCCCAGAAGACTGATTGTGGCAGCAGAGGGCCCTCATAGGTGGCGTGTGCAACCTGCCAATTCATTCCCCGAGCAGAAGCAGAAATATTTATAGGTGTCAAGGCAAATTTGCTAGGTCATTAAACACCCTTGTTAAGAATTTTCTGTCAGTTAAACAATTGTTGCGATTTAAAATAAGACCACCTCAGTCAAGTGAGCTAAATGTCACATTTAACTGGTTTTCCATAAATCTTGTCAGAGGAGTTTAGGCTATGTCATATTTTAGTGAGGAGAGAGACATTTACTCACAGCGCAGAGTGAAATGCAGTGCGGAACACAAATGGCTAGTGCACAGCAACTCTCAGCTGCCTCACGACCTGCTCCAGATTGTGGACTGGGATGGACCTGCCAACACTAACTCTCCCAACTCTGCAGTCCAAATTCAGTGAGAAAATACAAACATGCAACTCTTAACTACCACAGTGTAGATCTTTGTTGCTTGCCATTGGGATGAACTAATAAAATACACATCCAGGTCCACACCCCAGATGGAGCCTATTCTAAATGTCTGGGGGTGGAGCTAAATGCCCTGGGGCGGAGCTAAAGAACTGGGAGGCGGAGCCCGACTCAGCCAAATTCCAGGCTGGGAGATGATATTGGGATGATATTGGGATACTGGGACAAAATGATATTGGAATATTATTCCAGAGCTCAGGACATTAATATTTACCACAAGTTCCCAGACCATTGCTCCCCCCAGGGCCTGGGATAACGTACACCCCCCCCCCGCACTCCCGATGATGCCCTTGGCCTCAATACATGTCTTTAGTTGGGAGAATCTTTGATGTTACTAATATAATTTCATACTTAATCTGTGTGTACTCGTAACTAATTTGTTCTCTGGAAGAAACAAGGCGACTGATAATTAATCTCAGGGAAACTGCTTAGTTGGCCTTGTGCTAGCGTGCCATGTTCCAGGGTGTCTGATAAATGCTTGGCACGTCCGACCGCACACTTTCACTTTTTGAGTTTTGGCTTTACAGCGTGTTATTCTGAGGTGCCCTTTAAGTTGACAAATGAGGAATGAAGCGTAATTCAGAGCCCAGCCGAGGGAGCGGCGGGCGGCCCGCGTGACGGGCCTCTGGTCAGCAGCTGAGTCCGGCTTCCAGGCCGGGCCTCTGGTCAGCAGCTGAGTCTGGCTTCCAGGCCCGATTCCCAGTCGGATACCATCTGTAACCCGCCATTTTAACCACCATACTTCGTCTGCGTTCCCTCTTCGGCCTTCCTGGCATTGCGTTTGAGGGGAGAGGAGCCAAGCCCGTGGATGAGCTTGATCGACTGATGAAGTATATTCTGCTTTCCCTGAAGCACTGGGGATGGAGGAGCCGTTTTCTGAGATGGTGTCTGAGGTTCTGCTGACCTGGAGGCAGCGGCGTGCCGGGGAGCGGAGCGAAATTGGGCTGCTTCCCAACAGAGCGGGAAACGCAGTGGATGGGTCTGGTCCGGTCTGGTCTGGTCCGGTCTGGTCTGGTCTGGTCTGGTCTGTGAAAACATCTTCCTCTGCCGTCGGCCTTCCCCGTTGACGTGCGCCCAGACGACCCCCGCGATGCCGTTTCCTTCTGCGCGGAATGGAACCGATCGAACGCACATCGCGCTGACTGATGTAATTATGCGTGGATAATGGACCAGCGGCGTGTCGGAGTTCAGAACGGGGGAGGAGTTTCTCGTTCTTCCACTTATTACTTCACACATTCGGCTGTGCACTTATGCAGGCTGTTTACTGCCTGCTCGTCGCATCCCGCTTCTTCTTTCTCTCCGTTTCTCTGTTTTTCTCTCTCACTTCCTCTCGCCCTCCCGTGACGTTACTCTTTCGTACAGAGTAATGAAGTTGTTGACGTGGTAAACAGTGATTCACGGGCAGCGGTGATTCTGACTGCAGTGGCTGAAAGCAGCGGTGATTCTGACTGCAGTGGCTGTAAAGCAGCGGTGATTCTGACTGCAGTGGCTGAAGTTGTTGATGTGGTAAACAGTGATTCACAGGCAGCGGTGATTCTGACTGCAGTGGCTGAAGTTATTGATGTGGTAAGCAGTGATTCACAGGCAGCGGTGATTCTGACTGCAGTGGCTGAAGTTGTTGATGTGGTAAACAGTGATTCACGGGCAGCGGTGATTCTGACTGCAGTGGCTGTAAAGCAGCGGTGATTCTGACTGCAGTGGCTGAAAGCAGCGGTGATTCTGACTGCAGTGGCTGAAGTTATTGATGTGGTAAGCAGTGATTCACGGGCAGCGGTGATTCTGACTGCAGTGGCTGTAAAGCCCCGATGGGCCTCTGTGTGGTACGAGCTTCACAGCATGGCTTTAACAGTGTTCCCCTCACAGGTCTGCTCTAAACAGCTCCAACACCAAAGGGGCTTCGCCCAAGGGATCATGGGTAGCTAAGCTCCGTGGTGTTTTTCTTTTGCGGTCGACTCCAGTTCAGTCCGTGGTCTACAGTATCCCAGTTGTTTGCTTTGTTTGCACTAAAATCCTTTTCTGTGGAAATCTGGAGTACATTGCTCCCTGTACCTCGCCAAGATCGAGACATCGTCTTGGTCAGTCTTGACCATGTAACGACTGTTTGGGGGCCAGGATGTCACACAGGGGCTGTTGTACTCAGCAGAAGGACAGTATGCCCGGTGCTGTCTTCAGAAATGAATCAGGATTGTGTCGACCACCCAAGCGGGTTTTAGCTAAGTGTGGTGCCCGTGTGCGGAAGGGTGTGGTGGTTATTGGGCGCCACAGACAGTCGTTTGGACGGTTTGTTGATTTGGGAGAGGGGGCGCCCGAATGCTGCAGAACTCCACTTGGCATCAGAGCCTGGCACCCAGCGTTCCGCAGGATCTCACCGTCTCCCGGCTGGTCCTGAAGGCCCAGCGTTCTGGTGCAAGAGCACACAGAATGCTGCTGCTCGCATAGCAGGGTTTTGTTGTTGTTGATGTTGATGTTGTTGTTCTGAAAGCTAACCATGTGAAAGTCGTGGCCTGAGTGCCAGGCTCGGCAAACATCGGCCCAAACCTCCTTTTTTGTTCAGTAGCGCGAGTCTGGATGGCTTTTAACAGCTGGGACTCGGAGGCCAGTGAACAGGTGCGTATCCAGACTCTGTGAGAGGAATGAAACCGTTAGAAATGTCGAAATCTACGTGCTACGACGCGTGTACCACAGCTGCATTGTGGGTATCGCTCACAGTGGTGGCCATACATGCTCTTAGCCTATAGCATTCTGGAAAGAGCACCAGCTCTGCTCATGACACGTGTTCCTGTGCGTGATGCAGTCGCTCAAACATATTCTGGCAGAATTGACCCAGACTACCTTTGAACAGCTGAATAGTGGCTCCTGAGACAGTAACAAGCATAGCACTGTGGATCATGTGGAAATGATTGTGTGTGAGTACACACAATTAGCTATGCATTTACACACAGATACATGCATGCACCATATACATGCACAGGCACTAATGCACGCATGCACACACACACACACACATACACGCGCACACACTCACACACACACACACACGCACACACACACACACTCACATACACACGTACACACTCTCACACACACACTCACATATACACACGCACTCAGAGTCTGATCCTGTGGACTCTCTGATCTGCATCCTGACTGGGCTGTGTTAAGTTCTTTGCGGCTGTCAGTTTGGGAGATGCTGTCAAATTTTTCTCCCCTCTGCTTCCCAGAAATATTCATTTCAAGGACTTCATTCATCATTGATTCTCTTGTTTGTTTTCTTGTACGGTGATTGATTAAAAATAGATAACAAAAATCATATGTTATGTGGTGAGTTTTTTATTTTATTTTTAAGACTGAGCGAAAGAAGGCCAGACTGTCTTCACCAAAACTTCCAGAGACGTTGGGGTTTATTCTTAAATATTTGTCCTTGGCCTGAGGCCTGACAAATCTAAACATCGCCCCCTGGTGTGGGGGCAGGCAGGTGGAGGCTCTCCGGTCTAATCTGCTTTGCTTGGATCTGGATGTGATTTTATATTTTATATGAGCGTCTTCTCTGTGTTTCTACAGGAAAATGTTTTTTATGTTTTTATTATTTCCAACGGTCAGTTAGTGATTGGCTCAGTTCAGGTTCCAGTGGCAGATTATTAAGCCAATGAAAAGAGGGATTATTAGATGGCCTGATTGAGAGAGCCCGGTTTGGTGGTTTGCCGGGACACAGGGGAACCCCCTGCTGTGCGATGAGTAGCTACTGGGGGACCTGCAGTTGAACGCAGTGAATCAGGACCTCAGTTTCATGTCTCACCCAAAATGTAGTGTCTCCTACAGCACAGTGTCCCTGTTGCTACACTTGGTTTTTCTCTATTCTGTATACCCCCCCCCCCCCCCCCCCCCGACAGCCACAAGAGTATCATAAACCCATTGTCTGTGTTTTTCATGTCACAATGAATACTCATTCATAACAGAGAAATTTAGGTGTTATTTTGCTCATTTACCACCAGAAAGCAAAGCTCACAAAGGGGACCTGAATTCCTCTTTGCACATGAAATAGCTTTGGTGGTTTTTGGGGAACGCTATTTCACAGACTAGGGTGTTTATGATTCCTCCTTTCAGGTGGTTCTTTCAAAATGGAGACTTGGGAAAGGCTTTCAAAAAAACTTTTAATGAAAGGAGTAAGCATTCATATTTAATAAGCGTGATGAATGTCGAGCGGAGGCCTGGCAGCGCTTGAATCTCTTTCATTACCCAGAGATTCTGCGCCGGAAACAAATCTAAACGCGAACCCCGTGCTCCTCCGCTGTGTTCCCCCGAACGGCGTTTGATCGTTCTCTCAGGACGGGGTTTATTACAGCTGAGATTTCCCTCTTCATCTCCCCCTCTCTGTTCTTCTTCTTCATTATTTCCTTTAATGTGTTTAGACTATCGGAACAGGTAGCAGTCTCATTAAGCTCTCGCGCTCGTCAGACGGCGAATGAACAGTGATTATTTTCCCGCTCGTTTCTGCAGAGCTCTGAGGCGGTCGAGGTCTTCGTCCTGGAGAGATGTTACGTGGTGCCGAGCAGCGACGACGACGATGCGGCCTTAGTCATCAGTAAGTACCGTCGTCTCCAGACGTCTGAAAGCGTTTGCTCAGCGACGCCGTTTTTGTGCGCAGGAGTCTTCAGGTTCGCGAGCAGTAATTGCTGTAACGATGAAGCCTCTGTGAGCGGATGGTGGAAATGATGCAGGGACCCTCCTGCTGCCCTGGCAACGGCATCACAGTACCGTACTGTAAACGCCGCCAGCCGCAGCTTTCTCAATGGAACCGTCACGACTTAAAATAGCAATTTAGTAAGGACAGTACAAGCACACAAAAATAAATACAGGAATTCAGGAAGGATTTGAGCTGGGGAATTTCTCGTGGAGGACGCATGGCAAAGGACGGAAAGTATTTATTTCTCACTTTGCTTTTTTCCTTCCGAAAAACAGTTTCTTGTGTACCTCAGGGTAGTAGAGGCTGGATGACACTGTCAGCCAGGGAAACCAATGGCGGTGGTGTAAATATTCTCCAGCAGGAAGAGAACATTCAGTAAGGCAGGCAGAGGATGTTGTGATGATGAATACACCGGTTTATTTTTTTCAGTTTAAGTGCGCCCTGAAAGCAAGATAGAAAAAGGAACAACAGAAGACAGAGTGGAAGGATTTAGGGGCTCAAATTGCACCCCTGTGTGTGTGTGTGCGACTGAGCCCAGTGTTAAAATCAGCAGAAATCCCACTCTCAGCTAATGTTGCTATCACAAGCCTGACGCTTTTCAATCAGAGACTCTGATACTTCAGAGATGTGTCTAAGCTGATGCCCACCTGCCCCGATGGAGTCAAAGGAAAACAGAAATTTTGGATTTTTGGTCATATGGGGTTCAAAGACTGGTATTCTACGGCAGAAGTGAATTAATGGTATGAATTTTAGGTATGACTAAATTAAGCCCCAAACTGAAAACAACTTGATCACGTTGAATCTTCTACAATCTGGATGTAAAATAATGTTTGTCCTTTTGACCCCAAAAAATCTAATTGAAAATCTAATTTAATATAATAAAGCAAGATGTGATATGAATAATTATTTATTTAACCATTTCCTCTGTTTTTAGTTGAGAATTATTGTAAAATGGAGTCAATTAACAAATACCAGTTTTAGTCATTAAATGATAGACTCCTTTATTTATATGCGTCTTGGCCTACGGTCTGTGTCTCACAGTGGTACAGTATGTGTCTTGTGTGTTACTCAGATAATACAAATAAATAAAAATTCCATATGCTGGGAAGAACTCCCAACAAAAATGGCATGTTTGCATCCCCCCCACTGCCCTCTTCATCTCAGTCCTTGTCCATCGATCGTCCTCCTGCAGTAACCCTAATAGCAGTCAGCCTGCAGCCTTTAAGAGAAACATATTACACTGTTAATGGATCCCCCCGCACCTCTTCCCTCACCTACACGCCTGTGGGTCAGAGTCTGCTTCTCCACACACTTCATTAATTCAGAAACAGGACGCTTTCATCACAGCTGGATTTGTGCGTTTGGGGGGGGGGGGGCAGGGGGTAGGGGGTCGGGGGGGTTACGCGGTGGGGTGGGGGGGCGGAAGTGAAAACGTATTCATCCGTTTTCTCCTCCTCCTCGTCGCTCTGTGATCTTCATCTCACTTCAGGCTCATCTGTGTTTTGGGCACACCAGCGCTCGGCTGCAGCGGCTTCCAGGAGAAACGGAGAGGTGGAGAAGCGCACGCGGGCCCGGCCTGTTCCAGGCGACCATGCTTCACTTTGCAGCTTTTAATTACCGCGGTTATATCGCTGCACTTAATTGTTTATTCAACATCGTTTGACATTATTCATGTAGCCCTGTCCTGCAGCCCCATTCTCCCCGTGGGCTCGTAATGGGGAAATAATGCTGTCTGCAGCGTTAGAGCTCTTTCTCCTCTTCCACAGCAGTTCTGCGGGATGCCCTGTGTTCTCTCACCAATATCTCTTTGCTTGCATTTTTCAGGCAATTATAAATTTGAGCAGTTTTATAGCTGGCAATTTTTCATCTGAGCATTCATTTAGGGAGATTTTGCTTGATCATCATCACATTATCCTTGTTTAAATATCTCATCTTTAATTTAAAAAGGGGTGGGGCTGAGTGTTTTGATGTGCATCACAAACTTACATGTAACCATGAACACACTCTAACACATACATGCACATATACAAAGCGATGCTTGTTTAAATGAACACAAAGACACGTGCACACACATGAATGATTACATGTACACACATACGCATGCATGCGCACACACACGCACATACACACATGCGCACGCACACATACAAACACATTCTCACACACGTACACACAAACACACACATGCATGTACTTGCGCACACACACACAAAAGCAAAGACGCACACACACAGACACATGCACACACACAACTACACACACACGCACAAACGCACATGCACAGACACACACACACACTCACACACGGACACACGGACACACGCACACACGCACACACGCACACACGCACACTCTCACACACGCACACACGCAGTGACTTAGCCAGCGCTGCTGGGTGTCTCTTGCTGTGCTACCTGTTGATGTGTGGAGGAGTTGTCATGTTGCATTAGCCTCAGCCCCTGGTGAGCTCTGCTGCTTCCTGGATCCTCACCAGGCAGTCTGGAGGGTCTGACAAACCCCGCGATGGAGAACCGCCACTTCCGCCAATCCCTCCGGTCCCCCCGCTCGCTCCGCTGCGGCGGCCGCCACTGCTGCTGCAACCGGCCTGTGTCCCCCCCCCCCCCCCTCACCCACACACCCCCCAACCCCCCACCCCACCCCCCCTCCCTGCCCGTGCTCTGTCTGCTGCCGTAATGAATTGAATTCCAGCCCGAGTGGGCAGCCCAGATCGCTACCTGCTGAGTCGGAGATTTTCCACCAGGAGCGCCACAGCCTGATGAGCCCGACACCTTGTTCCTTTTAATGTGCTAACTGCACTCCGGCTACAGCGAGAGAGAGGGCGAGAGAGGGCGAGAGAGCTAGAGAGAAAGGGAGAGTGAGAGAGAGAGAGAGAGAGAGAGCGAGAGAGACCACTGCACAGCCTGAGTGAAGGACCGTACAGAATCCGAAACAACGGGTTTGATTCCAGACTATTAGGTGACGTGACTCTGTGACAGGGAAGATGGATAGGTGAAGGTCTGTACTATACATAGCATCAATCCTGCCTCCTCCCCCCGCCCCCTCCCCTCCGCATCAGCTCCTCCGCATCCCTCTCGCTCTCCCCTGCATCGCAGCCTGCTGAAGGCTCTCCCTGCTTCTCTCCGTGCAGAGTTTGAGAGCAGGGACAGAGATCTGTATCTGCGAGCCCCCAGCCCCTCCGACTGCACGTCCTGGATCTCCGCGCTTCGGCAGGCGAACTCGGAACGTCTGCGGAACAGAATCCGACAGCTCAGGAGGCTCGTCATGGAAATAACCGGGAACGCCGAGACGGGGAGCTCGGAGAGAGAGGGAGCGGGAGCGGGTGAGTACGTCTGTCTCTGCAAACATGCGTGTGTGTGTGTGTGTGTGTGTGTGTGTACCTGTGGGTGAGTGTGTGTGTGTACCTGTGGGTGAGTGTGTGTGTGTGTGTGTACCTGTGGGTGTGTGTGTGTGTGTGTGTGTGTGTGTACCTGTGTGTGAGTGTGTGTGTGTGTGTACCTGTGGGTGAGTGTGTGTGTGTGTGTACCTGTGGGTGTGTGTGTGTGTGTACCTGTGGGTGAGTGTGTGTGTGTGTACCTGTATGTGAGTGTGTGTGTGTGTGTGTACCTGTGTGTGTGTGTGTGTGTGTACCTGTATGTGAGTGTGTGTCTGTTAGTGCTTGCTTGTCTCTACGTGTGTGTGTGTGTTTGTGCTTGCTTGCTTGTCTCTACCTGTGTGTGTGCGTGTGTGTGCATGCGTGCACCTGTGTGTGAATGTGTGCACGTGTGCACCTGTGTCTGTGTGTGTATATGCTTGTCTGCGTGTGTGTGTGTGTTGCTAATGTACTCACTAGCAAATCTGACTCTGTACACAAACAGTAATTACAGGTACATTACAAACGCGCTTCATATCATACAGGCTGGAGAACGCACCTGGCTGCTGGAGTTCTCACATAGTGCACGGGCAGTCCGTGAACTCTTAGATTAACATCATACTTAACCAAATACATTTTCCCTTTTCAATTTGCCTGCTACAAACATATTGCTTTTGCCTGATGGAGATGAGATGGAGGCCTCTGTGTGGGTGTGTGTGTGTGTGTGTGTGTGAGTGAGAGAGACTGTGAGTGTGTGATTGTAAGGTGCTTTTCTATTCATTTCTGATGTATGTACCAAACTAATATAATTCACCCTCAAAGATATTCTACAATTGAAAAGGTTTCTAACTATGCAGTACAATCCTTGCTGAAATGTGGTTTTATGTGGGCTTGTGTTGCAGTGGTCATAAAACTTCATATTCTTTCTAATTATTAGTGCTGTCCATATTTTGCTTTCATAAGGCAATATTCATGAAGGCGAGAAAAAATAATTCCCTTCAGCAATGGCAGGCTCATATTTAATTACAGTCCTCTCTCATTTCTCTGACATTGAATCACAAATGTATTGCATTGTTCTCTTGTATTACTGTTTCTTACACATTCTTACACCATTGTTCATTTAATAAGTACAGAGCACATTTTTTGCATACTTTGCATATTGGGGAAAAAAGGTAAATCACTCACATTACATATCTGAGCCTATGTTTTCTGGCCATTCATTGCTTTGTCGTTCCCAATCCTGCTTTGTTTTGCTACGGTAAATATTGATTGGACTGGATACTGTTGCTGAGGGAGTGCAATTTTACATTTAAAAGCCAAAATTAAACGCATACTAAATGTATATTCAATGCTTGTTGGATGTTCTTAGGCTACTGATTAGTGTTCCTTTCAGTAAGTCCTTTCAAAGCAGACGTATTTGGAAATCCATCACTATTGCCAGAAATGCAGAACCACAACACCTGATTTTACAGCCCTTTTACAGAGCATATAATGCAGGTCCTGTTTTACATTAAAGAACAAGTTTTTGAGCACGTTTGACTTCTGTGATGTTACAGTGTCATGTTGAACAACCTGCTACTGTAATCACAGTGGTCAGTGAGGATGTATGAGAATGCCGTAACATTATTTAAAGTCCAGTATAACATTATCCACTCAGGGTGTGGGAAGGTGATTTTCCAGGAGCTGGCCATAGGACAGCCCATGGATCTGCGAAGTTAGGTGATGTAGATTACGACTCACTGCCTGCAGATGGTGGGTGGTTCTGTTGTCTGTTGGTTTGTAGTACCACATTCCACCACTGGGGGGACACTGAAGGAAATAAGCAAGTTTGGAAAACCTGACCTTGCTGCAGAGAAACCAGTAAGATGCCTGAAAGATTTAATTGATTAAATGGCATTATGGTTAGGCATAGCAGCAGGGGCTTGAGGCGTCAGACTCAGTTTGTGGTGTTGGGTCTGTGAACCAGTGGATGAAAATACGGAGAAGAAAGATATGTGGATGCTTTGGGAGGTTGAACAGAGGCAGCCATGTTCTGAATGAGCTGAAGCAGTCTGTTTGTTGAGGCATCATGGAGTCCACTCAACAGGGACCTACAGGAGTTCAGGTGTATTAGTATACCTGCACAACCAGTTCAAGGATCTGACCTAGAAGCTTGGAGAGCATAGTGTGGATGGGAAAAGGATGTGTGTTATATCATGCTGTTGAGGGAGATAGCTTGTGCTTTGGTTGTAGGTGGTGCAGGTATGTCTTAGAGAGACACCACTCCAGGAGAAGTTCATCACAGGTGCTGAAATCTTTGTAAGGATTTCACATATGCACACACACCTGTAAGTAAGAGGAAAGGGAGGAAGTGAAGTAGTGTATGTCATCAGCATTCAAGCTGCAGGAAAGATTAAGGATGTAATTAAAAACAAACCGAATGAGACCAAGTGCTGAACCCTGAGAGACTCCTGACAGACAGGCTTGAGAGATCAAGAGGACACCAGTGCAGCTCACCTGCTGCTAATGCTCACAGAGTAGCTTAGAGCAGTGATTCCATAGCCCTTTAGGGTGTACATGAGGATGTGGTTGATAAATATTGACACACATTGCTGGTCCAGAATGATAACAGCGGTGGTGAAAGGCAGTTAGCAGTTAGCCTTGGTGACTGGAGTGACCCGTTAGCATGTCTTGGGTGACTGATGATCAGCAGTAGCAGTGCCTGTGACTGGTGATCAGCAGTTAGCAGTTAGCCTTGGTGACTGGGAGTGATCAACCATGAAACTAGATATTGGCCAGTGGTTCCTTGATGCATTGGGTTGGGGGGGGGGGCTGTGAGGAGTTTTGGGGCGGGGGTACAATTTATGTACTTTTGCGAGCGGCAGGAAAACAGCCAGAGGAAAAGGAGGAATTAAAGAGTTTAGAGGAAAGCAGATCAGAGCGGAGTGCCTGAGCGGAGGGGGGGCGGGGGCGGGGGCGGGGGAGGGGGGAGGGGGTTCAGGGAGACGGCGTCCAGACAGCGGGCAGGTGGTCAGTTTGTGAGCCGGCAGAAGCTTCTGGAAACAGAGGAGGCAGTGACAGGTGACAGGGTGGAGCGGGAGAAACAGCCAGGTGAGAAGAGGTGTGATGAGGTAAGCAGGCTGAACAGCTGCCCACTTTTTAAAAACTGCACCTCTCAAAGGCTGTTGTGAAGCTAATAAGAAATTACCTCATGGGAATAAATAAAGCAGCATAAAACAGAATGTGGAGGAGAGAGAAGGGGAGGGAGCCGTTCTGGCTGGGCAGTTTTGGGGATGCTGGTGCTGACAGAGGAGGTAGAAATTCCCCTGAAATGAAGACATAGGAAGTGACACAACTGTGATTTCGGAGGATTGGGGCGGGGGCGGGGGGGTGTTGCAGGAGCTGCATTCTCCTGTGAACATGAGGTCAAGCTGCGTGCTTACCCTGTGCGTGGGAGGGCAATGGGACTGGGAGACTTCGAGGCACTGACACTGTGGGAGGAATCTAACAGTCTGGTGTCTTGCTGTCCGTGTAAACAACGGTCAAAAAAAAGAAAACAAGAGCTATGGTTCAGAATGATACACAGGAGAAAATAAAACTTATCCAGGATATTGCCTAGTAGACCTGGTGGGCAATAAAAATCGTCCAAAAAAAATCTAGTCTGTATCTCTGCTGAAGAGGGAAGTACAGAAGGGACAGAGGGAGGAAACAGATATTTCCAGGAACGACAAATCTGTGGCCCGATGACACAGGGACGGCTTCATTAATGAGGAGAAAGGGAGAAGAGATGGGAGGAGGAGGGTGCGGGAGTGGCTGTTACAGAACAGGGTGTGAAGCTCGCTCTGCAAAATGGCTGCAAAATCGTATTCAGTCCTTTCTGGTTCTGGCTCAGTGGTGGTTATTTCTAAATGCACATCATTTCAAAGGCTTCATTGAAATGGCCATAAGCCAGTCGCCTGAGAACATGAATTGAATATACATTTTGTATGTGGAGGAATTGTCAGGTCCAAACATTGAGAGCCAGGAACTAGAGGAAATATGATTCATAAATGAAGTCATGAATTGCTGATTCTGTGATGGTAAAAGCACTGTGATGGTCCAAGCGCTGACGCTTTGGTATTTAAACTTTGTATGTTATTATCTATGATTTTTGCCGGCTTTTAATGCTTTAACCTACATACCGCCCAGGGACAACAGATGGAAATTAGCTTTTAGCGAAATCTGGTGCAATATCTATTGTGCGCAGTCCCTGTGAAATGAATGAATACATGAATGAATGAGTGAATACACATAAAAAAGCAGAATATTTTGTCGTCTGGGACGGAGTAACCCCCGACTCTCCGAGGCCTCTTGGTGGTACAGAGCCACGTCACGCGGAGGGATCATTCACTGGGGACTTAAAAGCTTAACAACTCAACGGAAAACTCTGGAATGCAACCTAGATTTCTTAAGTCTGGCTGTGCTTTAATGGTTTTAAATAGTTTTGGTAACGAGCTACTATATGGCCAGGCCTGTTTTTAATAATTTAATCTTTGATTTTGTGATTCGGAATGCAACCGCGATGCCCGGGACCTGGAGGCGTCCGGTTCACCCTACGCTAAACGAAGCCGCCTGTTCTTATCCCAAATGCAATCCCAGCCTGTCCCCAGTCTCTTCGTGGTCCTAATTGCTTACCGAGCCGTTTTCTATGAAGTCGATGAAGGCTCACAGAATTGCCTGTAGTTGCGCTGAGAGAACAAACAAAGCCCCCCAGATAACACCGCAGTGAGCTTTGAAAGGAAACGGGAGAAAAATAAGTCAAAACTCGTTCTGCAATTCTATGCGCTCGCAAAACAAGTAAACATCCAACAAACCGACACATTCTTTTCAAAATTTAGCGAACGAGAAGAAGTGGAAAGAAAAATCTGTCCCGAATCGCCTTTTAAGTTAAAGTGAGTGTGTAAAGGCATGGGTATCGCTTTAGCGCTAACACGGCACTGTTGTAGCAGGAACAGTGGCAGCACACCCTCCATGGGCATGTGACCAATGCGCTGTTCGCCTTAATAGCCGAGGTGACAGTTCTCTTCTCCATGTCTGTATTTTTCGAAACCCCAGGTTGATGAGGAACAGCAGCGGGAGTGTTGGGCGCGTGCCGTACCGTAGAGAAGCTTTCGGATATTACTGCATTGTATCATCCCGGCTCGCGGTTCTTTTACTGCCAACCTTCCCGGAGAGCGAAAGGTGCCCAGAGTTAAGTATCCAGTCTAATTACAGCTCGCACCAGCCCGACCGGAAAATAATTATTTTCTTGTTCGTTCAATTGGTTTTCATGGACCAAAGTGTCCCTGTGCAAGCGGACTGAACAGCACTTCTGAAGATGGATTGTGTCTGTTCATTGATGAGCAAAATGCGAGTTACAGACATATATTGCTTTGTAGTACATTTTATGAAAGACGAGTGTGTGTGTGGTTTGCTTCATATGCAATCATAAAACCCACATACCTCCTCGCTCTTCTTCCTTATTCCTGTATTTAGATTAAAACTGAATTTTCTGTTCTTGTGTCCCCTACACACTAAAAGTGCTGCAGGTGTTTTGTATTCAGAATCATAGAAAGGCTTCAAGATAAATTTAATTTGTGACCACTACTGAAACTCACTTACCTCCCCGCACAAAACGGTTCCATGCCGAAGTTTTATTGGCCATATAAAAATGAAATTTTAAGTGCATCAGCATACTGGTCTGTCAAAACCATTTTATTTATATTTTCATCAAAGTATTATTCATACTTTTTTATGGTTATTTGAGTAGGACTAATAACATTTTTTATTAGCTTTGTACACGTTAACCCTGCCCAGATACTCCTGATGATAATGGGTCTGTAGGTAGCTGCAATGAGGAGAATTATGTTATGAGAAGTATTACACTGGTATCCCTGTTAAACTCTGCATGATCTATGTCATTTATCATATAAATAGATATGATCAAACCTGTTGCCTATTCTAAACAGCAGTCGATTTGCTTCGTTCTCCCCAGATGCCAGATGATTAGGGCCTCTATGCCTCTGATACATTTTACATCACCGTCAGCTTTTGATCTATAACGTGAAATGTGTGATACGGACGTTCAGACGCAACAAACAGAAGCCTGGAACGCGCTCTGCCTTTTTAAAATTCGTACCGCGCGGTTGTGGTTTTGGCTCACGTGATTAATTAGCGGGTGCTGGAGTTAAATCTACTCTCTGGCCGCGCGCTGCTGAAGCGGAGACGGGCAGTTTGAGGCGTTGTTTCAAGGTTATCTCTTAAGCTCTTAAGCCCTGTGAGCGGCTGCCAGGTGTGACGTGGCGCGAGATCGCTGGGAGATCGGTCGATGCCGCGTGAGAGCAGCCGGACGGAGCTCTGGAACCATCTCCATTACGCCCGGCTTTACCGGAGAGCGGCGTGACCGCATTACCTTCCCCAAACAACGTCTGGCACGGGGTTCGCAGTGATGGTAGTCTTAGTTTCTTAGGTTAATTTCTAATTAACGTAAATGCACTCATTAGCATCGTCACACAACAGTGCCCTATTAAATATGCGTGAAGTGTCAGGTCAGCAATGTGCAACAAAAAACTAATTTGGAGTGTAATTGTGTGTAATTTTGTTGTTTTCCCATTAGTTTGTTATGGCACTGAAACCACAGCAATCACAGGATCTTCTCTGTACCCAGAAATGGGATCATAGCTCAATATTGAGCTTTATTACTTGCAGCTTCCCAGGTTCAGGTACGGAGGCCCCAGGAGCTTCCTTTCATAACGCTGGACTCTTTGATAGGCCGACTCCGCTATCTGCTTGCATTTGAATCAGCGTTGGATTTACACCTGAAACACCGGATGAGATGTCTTCCCTCCTAATGACCTGAATTAAACATTTAACAGCTGATAATCAGGAGATGAGGAAACCAGCAGGCGTGGTGCCCCCCCCCCCAGCCCCCCCCCCCTCCCCAGAGTTACAGCCTCCATGGTACTGTGCTGTGCTCCTTACTGTACATCTTCAGCCACTGTGAGTTTGCACCTGTGCATTGAAGGTGTTGCTCAAAGAGTCAGTGCTTCAGTGTCACAGGGGTCCAGTGCAGGCATCTGCCACCTTTTAACCTTTAATTAACAATCTGGTAAAATGTTTTGTAAATGTGTTACTGTGACACTCTCGTGGAAAACCGTGCATTCAGTCTTAATTGATTGACAGGTGTGATGACAAATCACAGTCAGCTGTTGATAGTGTTCTTCCTCACAAACGTTAATCAAGTGAAGGGATGCAGCAGCTGAACTAGGACAGCTGGCAGTCAGTGCCTTATTACTCAGCTGTTTTTGTGCAGAGACTCCGGTTGCTCTTTGGATTTTATTTATTTATTTATTTTTCAGCCAGGATAATGTGAAATCTTTCGGCCTTAAAGGCACTGATGTGGTTCATTAAGCTCGAGTATCAGGCCACTGAGGTTAAACAGAGCTTCTACAGGCCATTTTTACATGATTTATTACCTCTCTGTGCTATTTATACAAACAACAACCTACACTTGATGGTGAACTTTAATTTTTCAACAATTACGCACTACCGACATTGATTTTTCTGCAATTACATAGATTTTCCAAGGGTTCAGTCAGTGAACAATTCAAATTCAAAGGCTTCCAATTTTTTGGCAGGTGAATTATCTGTCTGTCAGATACTTGAGAACAGTTCAGAATAAAGGAACCTGGTGTGAAAGAGAGAGAGAGAGAGAGAGGTGGATATGACGGAGTGTCCCACATTAATCCTCTCAGAGCTCCACAGCGAGCGTAATCCTGCCCCCCCCAGCGCTCGCACCGGGGGGGTTAAACACGCATCAGTGAGACAGACGGGGCGTCCCCGGCCGCCCATTAACACTGCCTCTTCCCCAGAAGACTCGCTCTCCGCCGCCGCGCGCCGTACTCCCTCCGCTCAGACGATAAATCTGACGGCCGCTGTTATTTCTAGATCCGTGTCGCCGGTGGGGCACACCTCATTTCATTCGCCCTTCAAGAAAAAATTTACATAGCCTGCCTCGCCGCGTCTGTCCCGTGTTCCTGGGAAGCCGGCAGACGTTCCGCGAGCCATTAATTAAAAACGTGTTTTAATTCCGCTCGGCTGCCGGGACCGCGGCGGCTTCTCCTGAGCAAACGGCTCGAAGTGACCAGGCTGCAGCAGACCCGCGCGCTCGCACCTCCTCTCCTCTCGCACCTCCTCTCCTCTCGTACCTCCTCTCCTCTCGCACCTCCTCCTCTCACACCTCCTCTCCTCTCATACCTCCTCATCTCACACCTCCTCTCCTCTCGCACTCCCTCCCTCACCTCCTACTCACACTCCTCCCTCTCGCACCTCCTCCTTCTCACCTCTACCTCTCCTCTCGCTCTCCTCCTCGTACCTCCTCTCCTCTCATACCTCCTCATCTCACACCTCCTCTCCTCTCGCACCTCCTCTCCTCTCACACCTCCTTATCTCGTACCTCCTCTCCTCTCGCACCTCCTCCTCTTGTCTCCACGCTCGTACCTCCTCTCCTCTCACACCTCCTCCTCTTGTCTCCGCGCTCGCACCTCCTCTCCTCTCGCACCTCCTCCTCTCACACCTCCTCCTCTCATACCTCCTCATCTCGTACCTCCTCTCCTCTCGCACCTCCTCCTCTCGCACCTCCTCTCCTCTCGCACCTCCTCTCCTCTCGTACCTCCTCATCTCGTACCTCCTCCTCTCGTACCTCCCCTCGTCTCCGTGCTCTCAGCGCCGCCGTGACCTCCGTTTAAAATGCTGCCTCTCCTTCAGCGAGCGCGTCGGTGAAGTCTGAGCGCGTCGGTGAAGTCTGAGCGCGTGCGAAGGCCGGCGCGCGGTACGCTGAGAGGAGGCGGCGTTTCCGTACCAAGCGAACGGCAGGAGGCGGTGAGCAGCCGGAGCGCGCGTGTGGAAAGTTGGGGACTCGTCTCGATGTTTAAGGCGTGACGAGCCTGTGCTCGTCAGGGAGGGAGGATACGCAGGCAGGTGGCGCGAGCGGGAACATCATCACGCACGTCCTGTCCGCAGCGCGAGCGGGAACATCATCACGCACGTCCTGTCAGCAAAGCTCCAGAGGCGGCTAATGTTTCAGCACTTTCCCTCCGCACCGGGCTGTCCCGTAAACAAACAGCAGCCGCTTCACCTAATCTGAGCCTCCACCGCTGTCAGTCAGCTCTCTCTCTCTCAGCTATTGTCTTCTGTCACTTTTAACTTTCTGAAGATGGATTATATTACCGCGATGTGTAGAGTCAGTTCTGCGTGACACACAATTCATTTGCAGCCTTGCTAAATATTGCAGTGCTTCATGAATTGCAGGTGCGCTGTACAATTCTGCCTGATGCCTTTTTCTGGGTTGCTGTTTTACGCTGGTGTGTCTTATTCGTGTAAACGTTCCTCCATGCGCTCAGCGCCCTGCGTTGCTGGAGGACTGTAAGGTGACTCTCGGCTTCTCTCCCCCTGCAGGCGCGGTTTTGGTTCCCAAGCTGCCGAAGGTGGAGTTCAGCCTCGGTAAGAGTCACTTTTCCTTTCGCCTCAGTTTCTGCCAGTGCTTAGTTTCCCACCCTGCCAGCGTAGACTCACATCGCCTTGTCGCCCGGCTGGGGAGTGATCGAAAGCACTGGGTTCCAGTTCTGGAGGGATGGAATTTGCTGTTCCTTAAGAGGGATTTCTTCATCTCAGATATACTCTCCTGAACTGAAGCTTTGATCTTGAAAATTGTAAATGGTAGTCATCTTTTTGGCCCCATAAAAATGTGAAATTCAGCCCTCATGGCCGCCCCTATTCTTTCTTCTCTACTTCAGCTTCTTCTTCCATTAAAATATACTGCCCCACTGTACCTCCTGCCTCCTGCATGCCTGAGTGTGTGCTTTCATTTAACCTTCCTACCGGCATACTATGCAGGATTTATTTCCTTGCTTCGCTCCAGTGTTTACAATCAAAAACATTTCCTCCCTCTGTTCTCAGCCCCTCCTACACCCCCAAGATGATGAAGCACCTGCACCAACAAAGCAACTAGATATTTTGCTTTGGCTTTTTGCTTTGTTAGGAGCTTTATGACATTGTATTACAGATTTCTGGAATCATGTCTCATTATAGTAATGATTGAGCATTGTTATTTTATAATAATTTCAAGTTGGAAATCCTGCATAGTATGCCTTTAATGTGTGTGTGTGTGTGTGTTTGTGTGCGCGCGCGCGTATATGCTTTACTTTTCATCTTCAAAAACGTGTATACTGTATGCTGCTTTGAGTGACAGTGCTTCAGAATACATCTGTGATCCACGGTCTGGTCTGACTGACAGGGCATGAAGAAACAAGCAGGATCCATAGGAGTGACGTCTGACATTCTGCGCTTCTATAACTTGCAGTGGCTGTCAAACTGGAGGGGGGACATTTTGGTTCAGGTCTTACATTAAAATACTGAGGCCTGTGCCTGTGATGAAGTAGGTCCATAAGTGTGCTTTACCCATATAGGGCGAGGATAGCTGATTTAGCCTGGCTATGTAAAAGATGGTAGAAGGAGCTCTTGTGTCCAATAGTAGTTCCTGATCATCCATCTGTGAAGTAGAAGGAGCAGTTAAAATTGTTTCGGCAAAGAATCAAGTAAAATGTACAGTTGCTGTGGTTGAGGGGAAACGTTTTGGGCAGGGTCCTCCCGTTACCGAGTCAGAGCACCTTTAGCCTTTGGGTAAACTGAGGCGGGAGCAGCCATGTTCTGCTCAGCATGTAAATGATCCGTCTCTACCTCTGGGCCTGGGAGTCTTCCATCAAGCTGAATTAGCCGTGTCCAGCCCAGGGGGGTGAAACCGGCTGCTTGCTTTGAACCTGGCTGGGAATATATTGCTTTTCTCGTGCTGTGTGCCCGTGTGGGGGTACTGCTGTCTCCCGTGTTTGGACCATCCAAAATGAGGCTTAGCAGTGGCTGCAGGGAGGCGGACTGCTCTGAGTAAGAGTAGTTCTGTGGACTCACTCATCCACAGCTCTGAAGCGATACCGTTTCATCTGGAGTCAAGTCTGATAGTGAGATGTACAACATCCCCGCGTACATACTCTGTCTGCAGCCCTTGGCAGAGATGCATTCATTACTGAGTGTTTTTTTTTTTTTTGTGTGTCTGTGAGTGTCGGGTCTGTTTTTACACGATGCATTTGCAGAAATAGACGGCTTCTTGCTTGGTGCTTTAGCTTCAGTTCCTAGCTTCTGTTTATCACATCTTTTTTTTCTTTTTTTATGTCCCTGGCTGTTTCCTGAAGCAGTTCTGTGCATTGAGCTGCAGTGCTGTGCCTAGCAGCCAAAACTCCAGCCTTCTGTTCATGAGTTCAGTGAGCCTGTGATCCATTTCCCCCCCACCCCCCTGCCCAGCAGTTGGCGGATGAAGGTTGCCATGGACACAAGCCCCACTTGTCCCCTAACTTTTGGGTTACAGGGCTACAGAGCACAAGCCAATTAGTTTACACCCCTCTAAAATATCGACAGCGCTGCGGGGGCGGGATGGGGGCGAGAGAAAAGGGAAGTAAACAAGTGAGGCCTTAGTGTGACTCCTCCCTCATACCATAGAACAAGACCGCACACGAAAATTACATCATGTCTCATCTCCACAATTCTCCTACCAACTATTGCTACACACACACATTCTGTACATCACCACACAGTTGTCGAAGTGTGCTTCACATTGCAGCAGTGTGTGTGGAAGTGTGCTGTTTGATGGATTGCGCAGTGTTGTGGAAGTGTGCTGTTTTGCGCAGTGTTTGTGGAAGTGTGCTGTTTTGCGCAGTGTGGGATTGGCGCAGTGTGTGTGGAAGTGTGCGGTTTTGCGCAGTGTGTGTGGAAGTGTGGGGTTTGCGCACTGGGATTGGCGCAGTGTGTGTGGAAGTGTGCGGTTTTGCGCAGTGTGTGTGGAAGTGTGCGGTTTTGCGCAGTGTGTGTGGAAGTGTGCGGTTTTGCGCAGTGTGGGATTGGCGCAGTGTGTGGAAAGGTAGGCAGGCCCCTGCCTGCCTCCTCCAGAGCCTGATGATGCCTCGGTAGTAGCCAATGGGGATCCACAGACCTGGGCGCCATGGCGATGAGACCCAAACAGAGCCAAAGAGCCACTTCCTTTGATGGGGGAGTCTGAGCGAAGGTCACATGTTCGCCGCCGCGGCGGGGCTGGAAGGGAGAGGTCGCACGGCTTTTCCCGCTAAGTGGGTTCCTCTGCATTGCAGTGGTTGCCGTGGCGTCGGTGAAAAGCCTTCCCGAAGCCGCTCCCGAGCCCCCGGTCAGCGCTTTCCTCCAGCAGCGATGCTGCACTGTCTCCTGTGATTCCCCTAACAGGCTGAGCAGCTTGGCCTGCACACTGATCTCTGACAGACTCTCTCTCTGTCTCTCGCTACCTCTCTCTCTCTCTCTCTCTCTCTCTCTGTCGCTCTACCTCTCTCTCTCTCTCTCTGTCTCTGTCTCTCTACCTCTTCTCTCTCTCTCTCTCTGTCTCTGTCTCTCTCTCTCTCTCTCTCTCTCTCTCTCCTTTCCTCTCTCTCTCTCTCTCTCTCTCAACTCTCTCTCTCTCTCTCTCTCTCTCTCTGCTACCCCCTCTCTCTGTCTCTCTCCTCTTTCTCTTAGTTTAACGTAATTGACTTTTTTTGACCTTTGTAAATATACTTTATTAGGCTTTAAGGGTAGTTGAAATTAGATCTGATGATAATTAATCTTGTTTAGGCTTAAGCAGAAAACAGCAAATTGAATTAGCATGTTAAACAATTCAGCATTTCAGCATAGCTATTAAAAAATTACTGGAGAATGTATGTGCATAGATACTGTTACTTGGAGAATATATTACGTGTAAATGGGCCTGGGAGTGTTTGTGTGATGAAGCCTGTTTTGAACAGACTGTCTCAGAAAATTAATTGAGAAATCATTAAAGCTTTGCACTTCTGACTTTACCTCATCAGTTTGAAATGAAGTGACTGAATACTAATAACACCATTTTGATCTTTTTCCTTAGCGTTCTTTCATCATTTGTGCATTTTTATTTTTTATTTTTTACCAGCGAGGCAGAGTACTGACAGAAATATCCTTCTTCATTCATGCTAGTCTGGGTTTCTGAGTCTGTTGTGTAAATCACCACTCAAAGGATTTGTGGCAGGCAGGCTAGATGTTAATTAGATATAAGATTGGTTTCAGGCAGTCTAACTTTGAGAAATAGGTGGTGGCTAAAACACTTATTGTTTAAAAGCACCAAAAAATACCATACCTTGATCTTCAGTCAAATCCAGTCTGAAAATGAAAGCGATAGAGGAACTCATATCACATGGCAGGCCCTGTGACATCCGTACTGTTAGGAGATTATTCTTACAGTTGAACTACTGTGGATGACCATTTTATTTTTTTAAATAATTGAAAATCTATGTATATTATGGACGCTGGGCTGAAATGTGTCAGCAATTGACCCTGATTCTCTTTGCCAAAGATTAGGTCAATAGGAGACTTTTTTTTCTGAAAAATAATTTAGCTGGAAGCAGGGGTGATTCTCATTATTATGCTTGTTGCTTGGTTACTGTGGTTCCACTTGACAAGTATTGAATCTGGAGATGGAATTATTTTCAAATTTGTTTCTATGGTGCTCTGAATTAGCTTCAGTATTCACAGTAATTGTGACTTGTTTTTTTTTTTAAGCAAAGCTTTATGGTTCTTGATACTCTGTTCCTCCATGGTTTGTAGAAGACATTCTGTTAAAGTGACAGTATGTCACTATCTTTATTGTTCCAGTGTTGCCACAACATCTCAAATGAAGGCAGGTTTTTCTCCATATTATCTGTGATAGTTGCTTGTTCTTATTTCCAGATTGTACACTAATTACTATCATTTGTTCTGGTATGTTATAATATTAATACATAATGAGGTCCCATGCTCTCGGAAGCTTGTATGTGTTGTTGAATTGTTGCGATGTACTGTTTTCACAGTTCTGCAGTGAGTTCATTTTAAAGCAAAATTTGGCGGAGCAGATTTCTGTGCAGCAGCTTTCTTCAGCTCTTTCACAGACTGTTGTTCTCAGGGAAATCCCGCTAGAAGGTCCAATGTCTCTGTGCAGCACTCAGCAGCTGAATCACGTTCACAAATCAGAGCGGCTGCATCCGTTCCTCTCACGCAAGGCGATGCTTAACTATCACAAACTAGACCATCATTCTCTGGAAAGACAAACTCAGTGCAATAGCTGCTATTTTCAGGGGACACTAAAAAACCAATAACACAAATCCTAATTACATATTTTGTTCCATTGAAATGGGGACCATTTGTTTAGCCGACGCTTTTATCCAAAGTGACGTACAGTAAGTGCATAAAATGGAGACCAGTCTGTTCCCGCGTTTTGTTAGTTAGTGCTACAGTAGCTACCTTTAAAACTCTTAAGCTGAATTCACCAGAACATTCGTAGGATCACAGCTATTTAAAAAATCCAAGGTTCCCCTTGTTGTGACAGTTTCATGTCTAGGCTGCAGTGGGATTTCTCATTTCAGTCAGTTATGGTGCACTGATGCCATTAGATTCTGACACGCTCATGCTCCACTGGATATCTTTTACAGGCCCTGTGCTGTGTGTGTTAATGCAGCAATACTCACTTTCACACACGTAAAATGTCATTTCCATTAATCAAGGGCAGATGTGCGTAGTAGTTAGAATCTATAGAGATTCTAACTGCTAATGAAGCGGTTGAGCACACCAGACTAATCAGAAACACTTATGAAATCATTTGTCCCAAGCATTATGGTGACCTGAAATGGGGAGGGAGTGATATATACAAAGTGCTTTAATTAAAGCTTGGAATCTGCACTTGAACCTCCATGAACTGTTTGACTGAAATTGAGGAGGACAGAGCCACACATTATGGAGCTCACTGATGCCTGGTCTCGAGCACTGAAGCAGTGTACTGTACACTGATATTAAAGATGGTGTGTGGCTGGTCTGTGGTAATGTGAGTGTTGGCGGGTGAGTTGCTGCACACGGGGGAAGGGACATGTTTTCTTACTTGATGTTTACCATCATTAACACACACGTGCCAATTCAAATAAGCACACTGAGCACTTCGCACGGAGTTATGCGTGGTCATAAAAGAAAAATTAGTTTTAAGTTGAAAAAAAAAGTCTCCTTGTCATTTCAGTGCAATTCAGTGATCCCTGATCTCCTTGTTTTAGTTAAATATAATGTAAATCAAAGGCACAAAATTAACCATGGGTTAAAAAAAATAATAAAAATGATATGGCATACAGTATAAATGTGCCTATTTGTAGCTTCCTGGCTGCCAGCTTGCTAATTGATGCTAGCATTCTGAGATCTCATTAAGAGAGAGGCTTGAGTGTGTGTGGGTGTCCGTTTTACCAGCCTCACTCAAAGTGTCAGGTTTATTTAAGTCTTTGACTGTTCCAGTCGTACCTTATTTTTAGCAGGTCGGGATTAAGCCCGCGGGATGCTGGGAATTTCCTCAGACGACCTCCCGCCCGGCCGCCCTTGAGCCGCTGTGAGACGGTGTTTGTTTCCCTGGCTCCCTGTAGGTGGCCCTCTGGGCTGCCGTCTGTCACACAGTTTAATTTCTCAGCAGCTCCAGCGTTTCTTATTTAACATTCTCATGGCAGGTAATTTTTTGGTTTTGATATGCATATGGCCTGAAGCAACAGCACTTGTGAGGAAAACTGGACATTCGTACACTGACTTGCTTATGTAAAGAGAAATATGAAAGGTTTTATCTGGTTAACCTGCAGTTCACATCACCTGGGTCCAACATCATGGTGATTCCAGAGAAAAGAGTTGACCTGTGATTTGACAGGCTAGCCGTCCAGGGCAGTGGCTCCCAAACTTTTTTTTTTAATGAGCAGCAGGGCAGCTGTGTTGTGTGACAGTGGGATGTGATCCCAGCTGATCAGCGACCTTTTCCCAAAAAACGATCAAATCCATCTCCCCGCAGTAGCAGTTCCTCCCCGATAGTCTGGGGGTTTCCCCGGTTTGCCAATCTGGTATGGAAGCACAGGAAGCCTCAACTCTGCTGCATGAATTTCCATGTTCCCAGAATGGGATGGGATTACTGCGCAATTTGCCGTCTCAAATGGATAAATAGAGGAAAAAAACTGGAACAGAAGTTTTTCGGATGGAACTGAAATGTAAAATGGGTGCAGAGAGACTGCGTGAGGGCAGCCCCTGGATAACGTGAGGGTTGACGGTTAGCCCTGAAGAGACTGCGATCCGCTGTGCTTCAGATCATACTGCCCCAGCCCTTGTGGGAAAAGCAAGTTGTTTTTCTTTCAAGCGAAAAAACATCTCCGCATAGCAACAGACGCGCACCCAAATGACAGTGCTTTTGCGTGATGCTGTGCTGGCGTGCTTTATCTGATCACGTCACGCCATGGCAGCTTCCATTGCGCTGAGCTGATTTGATAAATAAAGATTGTGTAGTTGATGGGAGATGCACAGCCGCATGCATTATTTCAGGAATCATCACGTCCTTTTCCTTTTGAAATGATTCTGCAGAGCTTTCGCGTGTCTCTGGTACAGCTTTCCTTTTTAATAATGCAACAACTCTGATCCTTTTTAAAGTAATCCCTGGACCTGCCGCCACAGCTGTTTTTAGTCTGGATTCAGTAGCAGGTCAAACGGGTTCGTCTCACTCTCAGTTTAATTTCGGGCAGAGAGACCTTGTGCTTGTGTCTCGAATAACGAATGCAGTTTCCTAAAACTGATACCACACCAAGCTTTCTTTCTACAGTACAATGGCAGGCGTCAGTACACACACTCAGAGATAAACCTTAGAATTTAATTTGTATTGGGTCACAGGCACAGCGAGGGGGGACACAGTTGTCATGGTGATCGCTTAAATTTTAGTGAATCACTCACCAAAATAACTAATTGCATCTTGAGAACAGGAGCCCACATTAATATTGAAACTCTTACAATAACAGTTTTTGCTTTGATGATTTTATCGTCTAGCTTGCCTTGGTCTGTTTATTTACTTCAGGAGCCTATGTGCTTATTTGAAAAGTAATTTTTTTCACTAATTCTGAATTAGAAATCAGATTTTTATCGGTGGAGATTTTCTTGTTTTAGTGCATTTTGCCAAATCAAGCAATTGTGCAAAAGAAAAGTGAACATGCTCTTCCTGGAAATATCACTCTACAGTTTCTCATTTGCCCGAACATATTTATCCATTCAGAAACCAAAACAATGCATTTGGGTCCTCAGTTGGGTTTTGCACTGGTGAAGAAAAGATTTATGCTTTTATATGAGCGTAATTACTATCAGCTGTCATTTTGTTTTTGTTTTGTTTGGTGTGATTTATCCAATAGAGTTGTGTGTCTTTCTGTTGGATCTGTGTTTCTGTGTTACAGTAACTGCTTTGAAAAGTGTGAAAAATGTGAGACAGCAATGCGACAGTTAGCACCTCTGCCAAAGAAGACTTGTGTTGTGCTAAGAAGGTGATGATGATGATGATGAAGTGGTCCCCTGGTCCATTACGTGTGTCAGCTACAGTAAGCAGTGAAGAGTTGATTAAAAAATCTAAAATATATATTGTCGTCTAAGGAAACATTTTAATGCTTTACTTTAAGAAAGAAGCCATAAACTAAAGTCTGTGAAATTATAACAAGGTACCAAGTGGCAGGATATTTACTGTACACAAGACTTTTTTAGTTCATTAAAATGGAAGGTTACATTTTTTTTAGTTTAATGAGCAGCACAAAGCAGCAAAGCTGTACTAAAATCTTGCCCAACCCAACCGTGTTCTGAAGCTTCGCCACGTTCATTTGCTTCGCAGAATCTTCAGCCTTCAAAGTAAAGTTGGGTATGAAGTATAATTAGAAATGACTTGAGCTTCAGGCTCAGCATTCTCTCTCCGGAAGGAGCAGGGGGCGCGTCTGTGAGGCTGAATGCTGTGAGCAGGGGGCGCGTCTGTGAGGCTGAATGCTGTGAGCAGGGCTGGAATGCTGTGACAGGGCGTCTGAGGCTAATCAGCAGGCGTCTGTTGGCTGATGCTGTGGCAGGGCGGTCTGGGTGATGTTCCTCTCTCTCCGCAGCAGCTGATGGTGTGAGGGGGGGCGTCTGTGAGGCGATGCGTGGCAGGGCGTCTGTGCTGATCTGTGAGCTTGTGAGCTGAATGTGTGAGGGGGGGTCTTGAGGGAAGAGCGGCGGGAGCTAAATAATGGCTCGGGCTAATCTTGCAGGCGCTGTGCTGTGCTGAGCAGGGCGCTCGGACTGAATCTTGGCATGAGGCGAATGCTGTGAGCAGGGGGCGCGTCTGTGAGGCTGAATGCTGTGACACAGATTTGCTTTCATAGGTTCTGTTCGGTGGTTTCGGCGGTCGTGGTTCTCCTCTCTCCCAGCCAAGCTGATGTGAGTGGGGGGTGGGGGGGGTTTGGGGAAGGCCAGCCATATATGGCCCATCTTGGCCACTGCTGCCCTTTCAGCTGTTCCTCGCAAATTGATAAAGCAAAAATTCTCCCTCCTGAATATGCTGGATGTTTCATACTCATACGTTCCCATGAATTAATGGTTCTTTGTGTTCTGCTCGATACCCAAACCCACGCAGTCCTTAAACAGCTTGGAACAAGCGAGAGGTTCAGCATTACTAAGCCATTAGTAGTTTAAAAGGGAATGTTTTATATGTGCAACATTTATCTAAATAGATGACTCAAATGCAATATTTACTCAAAGGCAATATTTCCTGTAATTACCAACTGTTTTAATGATTGACTACTTCAATTTCTATTACCTTGGTACTTGTGTCCTCCAAGTATGCGCTGCTATTTAACATTTACACATTGTAATATATCTTCCAAATCTGAAGATAATAGACATTTGAAAAGATCCAGAATTGGATAAAATCAAATCACCGCATTATCTTGAGTTTCATTGAAACGATCATAAACTCGGTTAAAAATTAAAGTGGTAATTCATTATAATTATCTAAAATGTAGTAATTTCTGAGGAAAACATTTTCAGGATTCTCAGATTGCTGCCACATGCAGCTGCTCTAGATTCAGGGGCCAGGGAGCAACAATGGGATCAATCAGAAGCCGAATCATTCAGGCTGTTATCAGGGATCTTTGAGATCTATTTTCAACGGAGGAAATGTGGAAATTTAAGTTTAGAACAAGCGAATCCTGGAATATCCTGTCCTAGAGATGGCTGCTCTTTCAGTCTCACACGTACACAGACACACGCAGCAGCAGTCGCACACACACACACACACACACACACACACACAGCGGCAGTCACACACACACACACACACACAGGCAGTCACACACACACACACGCACACACACACTGTCCTCACGGCCTGTGTAGACGCAGGCGTGAGTCACTGTGGTGCGGTGGCTGCCGCTCTTGGGCTCATTGTGATGCCAGGAGGTTGAATTGCAAACATGAGGCTCCAATCAGGCTGTTAGAATGTCAAGGCTGGCGTTCCACAGTCTGCTGCCGGAGGGCGATACTCCCGCACTCCCGTTCCAGACAACACCGCAGGACACAATAAGACGGCTTTTATTAAACGCCGGTGAAATAGGCTGGGCCGTTAGTGTCTAATCCTCACGCAGCCTGTGGGTTCCAGCGATGCGGCAGATCATTGTCTGCATTTCTGTTTTTGCAGTTTCTCTTGCTGTGAAAACATGTTCATTAAGGGTTCACTGAAAAGCAGTAGGTTAATGTTTGGCTAATCATGCACAGTGAACGGAGTGAGTATCACCCGGCGACGTGCTCACGCTCTGTTGTGCTTTAGTCTCGGGGTTGCACACACGGTAAGAATAATGCACTGGACTCCTTTTTAACTTCTCAGACACATTGTCCTTTATTTCTTTCACATTGTTTTTATTCCGCTTTGATTGGAGAGCTGAGTCCATCGCTTTGATTGGAGAGCTGAGTCCATCGCTTTGATTGGAGAGCTGAGTCCATCGCTTTGATTGGAGAGCTGAGTCCATCGCTTTGAGGTTGCAGACTACAGCACTCGTCCTGCCCCTCCTGCCCTCCCCCCTTCTTTTCACGCTCCTGTGAGCTTTCTAGCCGCTGTGTCAGGAGCTCTGTGCTGTTTACACAGGCTGCTCTGGTAGGAGCTCTGTGCTATTTACACAGGCTGCTCTGGTAGGAACTCTGTGCTGTTTATACAGGCCACTGTTTACAGGAGCTCTGTGCTGTTTACACAGGCCACTGTTTACAGGAGCTCTGTGCTGTTTACACAGGCCACTGTTTACAGGAGCTCTGTGCTGTTTACACAGGCCGCTGTTTACAGGAGCTCTGTGCTGTTTACACAGGCCACTGTTTACAGGAGCTCTGTGCTGTTTACACAGGCCACTGTTTACAGGAGCTCTGTGCTGTTTACACAGGCCACTGTTTACAGGAGCTCTGTGCGGTTTACACAGGCCTCTGTGTCAGGAGCTCTGTGCTGTTTACACTGGTGGGTGAGGAAGAAGCTATATGCTGTTTACACAGGCTGCTGTTTACAGGAGCTCTGTGCTGTTTATACAGGCTGGTGAGGCTGGAGCTCTGTGCTGTTTACACAGGTCGGTGAGGTAGTACCCCAGTACCCCAGAGGGGGCGCTGGTGCTCACTCCCTGGGTGACCCTATGACTAGTTAGCTGCGCTGAGGGGACATCTATCAGTGCTCAGCCTTTCTGTGCTCAGGATTTGATTCTGAACGAGGCTCTTAATCGTCCGCTGGGCAGGTCAGCCGGGCGCTCAGAGCACACCGGTTCTGTGCCTGCTGGCCCTGATTCGGACAAACTTCCCTCCAGTGGGCTCGTGTAAGAGCACCCACACCGCCCCTGTGAGCGCTCTAATTCGGTACACGCAGCACCTCTCACAAAAGAAAGGAGTAACGCGCGTAAGAGTTCAGTCGCTACGCAGATATTTTCTGTGCTCCGCCATGGCCAGGAGCGAGCCGCCTTTATGGAGCTGCTCGTCCCGTTAGCCAATCAGAGGTGATGCCGCACACGCAGAGAGACAGCTTGCGTCGTAATACTTTGAGTTCCCCGTCCCACTCTCAGTTAGCACCTTTTTTTCTACCCCGGTAGAACGCCATAAGGCTCATCATTTTAGGGAATTCTGAGATGTGCTCTGAATCTGAATCAAGTGTGTTTACACAAGGACAGATGGCGCAGAACTGGATTTACACAAGGGCTGCGAGTCTGCGGTCCTCTCGGTTATTTCTGTTAAACCCATTTTGTTTAAAACCCTGAGAAGTGCCTCATATAGGCCTGCGGTGAGCCCTGCCAGCCTGCTGTGTGACTTGGCAGATTTCAGTCTCAGCCCTTCTGCAGGGCTTTTGAGTGAATATTTTATGGGATGACGCGGTGTCCACTTGTTGTGTTCGTTACTGGATAATTAATGGAGATTAGTTTTATCACCTGTCTGGAATGTGGGGCCATCGGGCCGTCGTTCATCCTGGGGTAATCAGCGCAGATGTTGCCGATGGATACCGGGGCTCCAGCGCACAGGAAGCACACGAGCTGAAACCGCAGGAAGTAAGATATAACATTAATTAAATTAAATCCAATGTAACCGTTATGGTTACTGCTGTAGCGAGCTTCACTGTACTGTGCTGCAGCTCAGGAGCTGCTCTGCCTTTCTGTCCAGGGGCAGGATAGACATCCTGCTTTTTATGAACATAGCAGCTCTGCATTGAATCTTTTCAAGATGGCTGACCTGGTAACCTACATTGGCTAGTGCCTGTGAAAGTGTCGACACTTTCTTGGCTAGCTCACTGCATGTCCTTCTTGTGTATGTCCTTAAGGAAAATATGTTTTTTTGGAAATGTTACAAAACATGTTTTTTACCAAGTTTTAATCACCCAGTGTAGTGTAGCAGTGTAGTTCGATGTTAGTGAATAGAAAGAGTTTATGTGCTGTGGTTTCAATGCAAATGACAGTAGAGAATGTTCTCTCTCTTCTGCTCTAACACCTGGTGTTTGCGGGTTAATTAGCCATAACTAACTTCCATTAAATATTTAAATGATTAACCAGACAAAGTGATGATAAAATATGAAAACATAGCAGTATTGTTTACAGTAGCTGTAACTCAGCTGTAGCATGAGCCAAAATAACAAAGGCTTTAGGCAGTGAGCGACATTTTACTTTGTGGTTTCATGTGAATCGTGAAGTCACAAGTTCCCACAGCTAAATTCATGCCAAAATATAATTTTGCATAATTACGGTGTAATCTATCCTTCATATTTGCCAATCCCCGGGGCTGGCTATGGCCTCAGTTTTTGCAGTCTGTTGATTAGAAAACTTTAATTGATGTAGACGTGAAAATTAATACAAATGTGCACCACATCTGCACAAAATAAAAAGGAGACAATATCAAGTTTGAAACAGAAAGTACCGGATTCTCCCTGGATTATGTGGTTATGATAATTCTGTTCAGTTAACACTATTAACATTTCATTGGTAATTCATTGCCTGTTAAATATAGTTCCATTCGTGATAATGAAATATAAATATTTAGCCTTCATTAAAATGTCAGTACTGTACTCACATCTCCTGCAATTATAAAAGGTGAGTGTGTTGAGCCCACACTGAAGTAACTGTGGATCGAGGTTAAATAAGTGAATAAGTAAATCATGGTGGTGAAATTTAGTAAACTTGACATGGAGCACGAAATCCGCAGGTTTGAAATCAAGACGCTTGAGCAAGGAGCACACACTGACATATAAATAAGAAATGTTTTGGAGTAGAATTACTGATGTAACATGTTGTGCCTTTTTTGGATTAGCCTCTACCAGCTTAAAACAAAATTTTTTAAAAAAAATAAGGTTTTTAGAGTTTCCCTAAACATTTCCCCCATTCTTCCTGTCTAACTTCCTCAACTTCCAACACAGCTGTCAAGGATCATAGATGGACTGTATTGCTGATATCTTGCCATACAATCCCACGTCTCTGTTTGACTTTTGAGGTTGGGGCATTTTTAACTTTGATTGGAGAAAAACTTTTTTGTTTTGTCTTGTGACTAGAGCCAGTGAAATGGGTTCCATGTGAAAGATGGACTGGATCAGAGATGGACTGTCATTTTCATATCTTGCCATGCAAAGTTTTTGCAGGTAAATTGTAGCAAGGAGGCAGCATGTTAAATGCCTGTTTGTGTCAGTACTGCTGTGTTTGGGACGTGATGAAGAATACGGTTCTTTCAGTTTTTACGATCTTTGAAGCAATGAACCGCGTCACTCCTGGCTGTGATTAGATTGGTGATCAGATTGTCTTGCTAGTTGGGAAATTTGAGAAGGTGGATATAAAGTTTTGCTGAAAGGTAAAGAGAGATGCAATCACCTCCCGCTACGCTTCCATTACGAGCCACTGTCCTTCATCACGTTTCCGTCTCGTTTGCGCGGCAAAACCGATTTATGGTGATTACCGTAGGCCTGCTTTCTGCAGGGGAGCCTCTGGTACCCAGAACCCTTTTAAAATCATAAAAATGAATAATTTACCGTAGAAATAGTTCTGAAAGTGACTCGGGCCCTGGGATAAACGCCTCTCTCTTCCACGTGTGTTCATTAGTGCTCCACAGCCTGCTGAGGTGATGGATAGTTTGGTCTTTTGTGAGCAAATTATCTTACGGTTAGCTCAACACCTTCACGACCACTCTGCTTCTTTCTGTTGTCTGTGATGCAGTTTTTCTCTTTGACAATTCTCTCTTTTTGTCCTGTACACTTTACCATGCCTGTCTCATTTCCACATTAAATGAAAATATATACTTTCATTTTTTGTTTTTTTGACCTTTTTTTTCTTAGTTTCTTAGTTTTTTGGAGTCTTATTGTTTGACAGTCGAAGTATGTCACAGTATCAGAAACTGAAATGATTTGTGTGGGCAGACTTTGCGTGCTGAAGCATGCAGTTAATGTTGGAGAAAGTGTAGTTCAGCCATTTGACCTGCTGCACACAGTACATGATTCTTTTCTGCTCATAGCCAAAGCGAAACATTCAATCTGCAGGTATAGACAAGATCCTCCTTGTATCTTTGGAAAAAAATGGCCATCTTGCCTTAAGTCTGAACAATGGCAACGTATCTTTAGCATTGACAGGTCTGCCAAACAGCTCATTCATTCAGTGAGTTCTCAGATTAGCGTGTCTAATGTGTGTTGATATTCTACCCAACTACTGACATAGGAATTCCATATTTATCATTGTGCCTGGTTCCCTGGTCAGTTCTCCTGTCTGTGGGACTGTGTACATTTCAGCAGAGTCAGTGTTCATACATTAACATTATTTATCTGTTCCTCCACAATGCTGCTCTGCACTGTGCAGTCTGAGAGAATGCAGAGAAGGGACAACACAGTAAAGTGTTCAGTGTTAAATCAACTCTTACAGAGTGCATGCGCTGTGAAAATGAGGGTACACTGGGAGCATTGTGTGATGGGGATGGTTCACACAGACCGCGTCTGGAGCGGGGGGGGGGACATGGTGGAGGGGGGTCAAAAGTAAAGGCAGTTATGGAGGAAAAGCTGCTCGAGTCGGCCGAGAATCTGGGACAAACATTTCACACATTTCAGCGTGGCTGTGCTCACACGCCACAGACACACGTGCCCCTGAGTTAGAAATGCCCCAGCCTCAGCCAATGGAGATATGGGATTATAAAATATGATGCATTACTGTCCATCTGCAGTGTGTTCCTTGACAATCATGTTCTGGAACTCGTATAATAATTTAGCCAGGAAGAATGGGGGAAATGTTACTGTAAAAACATCACTTAATATTATTTTAATCTGGTAGAGACTAATTCAAAATTATTTAGATTTACACAGGGAAATGTAGTCATTTTAAAATTTGAATTAAACAAAAGATCCGTGCTTCTTACTCAGGGGTCCTGAATTTGAACTTGCAGCTCCATGTCCAGCTTACAGAATTTCTCTCATATTTCAAATCATATTTCAAATGATATTTCCTTATTTAACCTTGAGCCACAAACAGTGGAGCCACAGTTATTTCAGTGTGGGCTCAACACACTCACCTTTTATAATTGCAGGAGATGTGAGTACAGTACTGACATTTTAATGAAGGCTAAATATTTATATTTCATTATCACGAATGGAACTGTATTTAACAGGCAATGAATTACCAATGAAATGTTAATAGTGTTAACTGAACAGAATTATCATAACCACATAATCCAGGGAGAATCCAGTACTTTCTGTTTCAAACTTGATATTGTCTCCTTTTTATTTTGTGCAGATGTGGTGCACATTTGTATTAATTTTCACGTCTACATCAATTAAAGTTTTCTAATCAACAGACTGCAAAAACTGAGGCCATAGCCAGCCCCGGGGATTGGCAAATATGAAGGATAGATTACACCGTAATTATGCAAAATTATATTTTGGCATGAATTTAGCTGTGGGAACTCATGACTTCACGATTCACATGAAACCACAAAGTAAAATGTCGCTCACTGCCTAAAGCCTTTGTTATTTTGGCTCATGCTACAGCTGAGTTACAGCTACTGTAAACAATACTGCTATGTTTTCATATTTTATCATTATGTGTATTGTTAATCATTTAAATATTTGTTGGTAGTTGGAGGCTAATTAGCCTACAAATACCATCAGGTGTTAGAGCGGTGAAGAGAGGACACTCTTCTTTAGTGTCATTTGGGAATTAATTTGGAAATGCGTGACCTCAAGATAATTATACTGAAGGCAGGCTATGTGCTGCAGGTCCCGTGAGTATTTTATTTTGCAGATTTTCTGAGGTACTGTATATGATTGTGACCTAAAAATGCTTTTCATTTTTTTTTTTTCATTTTTCACTCAAATTCTTTTACTTTGTCTCCCTCCCTCCCCCTTCCATTACATATAAACATGTATGCTGTTTGTTAAGCTTCACAGGAGTGAGAGAGTGGATAAGCCAGGGTCTGTGGGTCATAGCTAAAGTGGCCTTGCTTATGAGCGGTGTGCCGGTGCCCTCGCTCAGCCAGGCCCAAACGCCAGATGAGCGTGAGCAGAGCCGTGATCAGTACTGTACCTCTGATCCGCTCCAAACTCTAAAGACCAACTTTGCTTGTTATCCAATTATCCCTGATGGTATTTTCCCAGCCAATCACCCTCCAGCCAAACAGACTTTGAATTTTAGTGAGTAATGCCTTCTGCATGCTGATTGGAGGGCGTGAATAAGCTCCTGCCCGTGATTGCTCAGTTTTACGTGCGTACATTAGCTCAGATGAGATCGTGGGTTTTCACCAGAGCCCCTGCCTGGCCTCACCCGAGGCTGGCGAGGATGTGGCATCGCTTGGCATCGCCGACTGGCGTGGGGCACCTTCCCTCTGACACGGGGCCCTTCCCTCTGACGCGGTGCCCTTCCCTCTGACACGCTGCCCTTCCCTCTGACACGCTGCCCTTCCCTCTGACACGCTGCCCTTCCCTCTGACACGCTGCCCTTCCCTCTGACACGCTGCCCTTCCCTCTGACACGCTGCCCTTCCCTCTGACACGGGGCCCTTCCCTCTGACACGGGGCCCTTCCCTCTGACACGCTGCCCTTCCCTCTGACACGCTGCCCTTCCCTCTGACACGGTGCCGTTCGCCAGCAAGGCAGTGCCAGCTATCAGAAAGTAATTCACCTGAGACACAACAAATTTATACCCCTCAAAACCAGCGTGGCAAGCTCTTCTTAGCCTGGGGCCGTGGCATTCTGGGACACGGCAGGCTCAGATGCGCTGACAGACAGGACTGTGAATGTTTTACGTCTGCGTTTGTTTGGTAATGTTGTGTTTTCTTAGAATGAGGAGTGAGCTGGCAGTCAGTGCCTAGCCCGCCGCTGGCTCAGACTGCACCGCGCGGCGCTTATTCCTGTGTTGTGTAGGTGAACTATAAAGCATTTTATTTCATGCTAGTTTCCATTACTTGTGAGTCATTATATTGTTAGCGAAAAATTGCAGTGTTGTAAAAAGTGATAATGTTCTGCGCCCTGCTGAGCTGTTACAGTCTGTCGGTGTTTCATGCTGTGCTGTGTGTGTGTGTGTGTGTGTGTGTGTGTGTGTGTGTGTGTGTGTGTGTCTGTGTGTGTGTGTGTGTGTGCGTTAAAAAAGTGAAAATAATGGGAGTGTGGTGTAGAGGAAACGTCGGCTTCCCTTCTCTCTCTCAGCAGAGCAGGGCAGTGTCTTCCTGTTGTAGCAGCCCCAGGAGACCGAGCCCAGCCATGCTGGGGGAAATTAGAGCCTCATAAAAATAAGGCTTTTTCACACAACCTGAGAGAGAGGGAGAGGGAGGGAGAAAGGAAACAGGAGAGAGAATGAGGGAGGAAGAGTGAGAGAGAGAGAGGGGGGAGAAGGAGAGAGAGAGAGAGAGAGAAAGTGAGAGTGAGAGAGTGAAGTGAGCAAGCTCCTAAGCATGTGAAAGAGGAAGGAAGGATGGAAGAGAAAGTGAGAGCTCTTTGGCGGCGTTGACGCTGCAGTGAAAATGAAAAGTGCTTTTCAGGTGTGTGGCGTGTGACTTCCTGTTTCTTGAGTGCGTGCTTGCAGGAGAGACTTCCTCTAGCGCTGAACGGGATAGGCGAGGGGGTCCGCCCCCCTCCCCCCAACGTGTACTCCAGTGCCTGAGCACGCCTCATGTCCATGTCCTCCTCTGTCTTTCAGCATGCAGGGAGCTGTGCACCCCGGCACCGGAGAGGCACCTCAACGTGGTGGTGCACATCTCCGTGGTGAACACGCAGGAGCTCAGCCTCGCAGCCTACTCCTGCACTGAGGTCGTGGAGGTGAGTCACCTGAGCGGCACGCTCCTGCTGTGTCCCGCTGTCCTTCTCTCCCTCTCCACCTCTCCTTTTCTCCCTCTCTCCCTCTGTCCTTCTCCACCTCTCCTTTCCTCCCTCTGTCCCTCTCCACCTCTCCTTTCCTCCCTCTGTCCCTCTCCACCTCTCCTTTTCTCCCTCTCTCCCTCTGTCCATCTCTCCTTCTCCACCTCTCTCCTTCTCTCCCTCTCCGTCCCTCTGTCCTTCACTCCTTCTCCCTCCCTCCCTCCCTCTCTCCGCACATTTGAGTCTGTGTTCAGGAAGCTGGGGCTCTGGAGGCTGGGCTCAGACCACAAGTGTTCAGGCAGCAGCTGCTGCTCTCTGAAGAGCAGACCTCAGCAGGTTTGTCGGTGCTTGGCAGCCGCCTTCCTGTCATGATTAAACTTGTCTGTCGGTGAGAGCTTTCTTTCTTTCGCTCCCCTTTTTTTCCATGTAGGCATACCGTCTCCCACGAGTGCACAAAGAAGGGCTTCTTTGCCGCAGATTTGATTTTCCAGGGTGTTTTCGTTAGCTATGGAGCTGGGGCGGCTCGGGGGCCGGTCTGTGGCGAGCGCGGGCGGCTCCTGACCCGCTAGCTAGCGTGCGCGGGACCTGTGCCTGCCTGTCCGCCCGCGGGACCTCTGCCTGCCTGTCCGCCCGCGGGACCTCTGCCTGCCTCTCCGCCCGCGGTATGAGCAGACGCGTTCTCCCGCCCTTACCGCGCTCAAACGCGTCTCCGTCTCCCGCTGCGTGTGAAGCTCCGGACCGGTGCCGGAGCGGGATGGCCTCGTGTTTACGGTTCCCCAGAAGGAGGGTAGGTGGCGGTGTTTTTTTTTGCCTCTCCGGGGTCTGAGCTAGCGTCTCTGCTGGATAACCGCGCTCACCTACAGGAGCGGTGGCGCAGCGTAGCGCAGGAGGAAGTGGCGGGCCGCCGCGGACGTGTTCTCGCTCCTGTCTGACTCACCCGCGCGCGCGGCGTTCTGTAAGCGCCCCGCGCCGCCTCTGAGAGGGGAACTGGGGCCGTTTCGTTATGCGCAGTCCAGCTCGGCCGCTGTTCTGGAAAGTCCTTCAGCGCTTTCGTTATTTCTGTGCTTACCGCCACGCCCCTTCTGCTCAGCGGCGGGCCTTTCAGCTCTCCTGCCCCCCCCCCCCCTTGGGCTGAGAGAGGGCCTGTGAGAGAGGGGGCTGTGAGAGAGAGCTGTGAGAGAGGGAGCTGTGAGAGAGGGCCTGTGAGAGAGGGCCTGTGAGAGAGGGAGCTGTGAGAGAGGGAGCTGTGAGAGAGGGAGCTGTGAGAGAGGGAGCTGTGAGAGAGGGAGCTGTGAGAGAGGGCCTGTGAGAGAGGGAGCTGTGAGAGAGGGAGCTGTGAGAGAGGGAGCTGTGAGAGAGGGCCTGTGAGAGAGGGAGCTGTGAGAGAGGGAGCTGTGAGAGAGGGCCTGTGAGAGAGGGAGCTGAGAGAGTTGTGAGAGAGGGCTGTGAGAGAGGGATCTGTGAGAGAGGGATCTGTGAGTGTGAGCTGTGAGAGAGGGAGCTGTGAGAGAGGGATCTGTGAGAGAGGGATCTGTGAGTGTGAGCTGTGTGAGCCCTCTCTCACCCTCTGCACAGAGCCCTCTCTCACCCTCTGCACAGAGCCCTCTCTCACCCTCTGCACAGAGCCCTCTCACACCCCGGGCCTGCCCGCGGGGGCAGCCAAACCGCTGTACGGGATTCGGGGGGTCTGGCGGGGAGAGGCTGGGCTGAGCTGGGAGGGGCTGCGGAGTGAAACGCGGTTTCTGTAGTAAGAGTGGAGAAGAAAAGCCCCTTTAAGGCCTGGAGGCTTTCCCATGGCTTTGGGGAAAATGTGAGGCGTGCTGGGCTGGAGCTCCAGAGGGGCAGGGCCGGGGGGGAGGAGGGGGGCAGGGGAAGGAAGTTCGCCACTGCCATTTAGCGACATTAAGTGCGAAGCGGAACGTACCAGGGTGGAGCAGGGCGGGGAGCAGGCGGCAGGGGAGGGGGAAGTTGGGTTTGAAGCAGCTCGTCTGCATTCTCAGCTGCCCCTGTCCCAGACTGAACGGGACGTCTGCGGGACGGTCAGCGTGGGGCTCCGATGTCTGCTGGTTTTGAGTGTGACCGTGGCCAGTTGTCGTTACCCTCTCTGAGCATGCCGGTAAGTCAGGAGACCGTTATTTTGGGTGTGAGACCGCGCCAGACGCAAGGCGAAAGAAAACGTGCGTTCTGTTGATGCCGCTCGTTCTGGCGGTACGGTGTGCTGGCGGTAAGGTGTGCTGGCGGTACGGTGTGCTGGCGGTACGGTGTGCCGGTGTGGTGATGCCGCTCGTTTTGGTGGTACGGTGTGCCGGCGGTACGGTGTGCTGGCGGTACAGTGTGCTGGCGGTACGGTGTGCCGGCGGTACGGTGTGGTGATGCCGCTCGTTTTGGTGGTACGGTGTGCCGGTGTGGTACGGTGTGCCGGCGTGGTACGGTGTGCCGGTGTGGTACGGTGTGCCGGCGTGGTACGGTGTGCTGGCGGTACGGTGTGCCGGCGGTACGGTGTGCCGGTGTGGTGTGCTGGCGGTACGGTGTGCCGGTGTGGTGATGCCGCTCGTTTTGGTGGTACGGTGTGCTGGCGGTGTGGTGTGGTGATGCCGCTCGTTTTGGCGGTACGATGTGCCGGTGTGGTGAGGCTCCAGACGTGGCACAGCAACCACAGCTCTGTTCTCTGCAGCTTTGATTTTATTCCATATGTTTCCAAATCGACTGATGGACTGAGAAAAACGCCTTCCGGGGGAAGACGTGATAGGATTATGCAAATAAACACACCTTTGTTTAACAGGCAGTCCGCTCAGTAGCTATGTTATTACTGTGGTGAAGTACACCAGTAACATAAATTGAAATAGAGAGTCAAAATTAAATCAAATACCTTTACACGTTCACTACTGGATAAAAATGTATTTCTGTTTCTGTGAAACATTAATTTATTGCTGTGGATTCAGTGTTTGAGAGTGACATATATGTGGAGGTGTGTAGCTGGAGGTAATATTCTGTTCTGTGTAGAGAGCTGTAAGAACAGAAATGAGGGACACTCAAAGAATGAATTTTACCAAATATCAACTAGTATATGTCTGTGTTCTTGTGCGGAAGAATTATATAAGTCTTACTCGACTGACGTTTTAATTTCTAAATTAATCTGAGGGGTGTGCGTTTCGGTGGGTTACCATCGTTGGTGTCGATGACGTGGGAGTCATTATGTTGTTTGTGAAACGCTTCCAGTCATTTTCTAATTTTCTGATTAAATCACAGTTGCTCGTTATCCCCCCTCTCTGAAATCCCCGGGTGCCGCATTCCGAGCCCTTCCTGGGCGGGCGAACAGGAAGAGGAAACGGCGGCATAAACAGCCTGGCTTTGAACATGGGTAATCACGGTGGGTTACTGAGCGCCCGCCCGTGTAAGGGCATGGGGGCCCGTGTGAGGGCATGGGGGCCCGTGTGAGGGCATGGGGGCCCGTGTGAGGGCATGGGGGCCCGTGTGAGGGCCAGGGGGCTCGTGTGAGGGCATGGGGGCCCGTGTGAGGGCCAGGGGGCTCGTGTGAGGGCATGGAGGCCTGTGTGAGGGCATGGAGGCCTGTGTGAGGGCATGGGGGCCTGTGTGAGGGCATGGGGGCCTGTGTGAGGGCATGGAGGCCTGTGTGAGGGCATGGAGGCCCGTGTGAGGGCATTTTCTGGGTGCTATAGCGCCCTCACTGCTGGGGTACCCCGTTATCTGCGTGCGTTTTGGGGGGAGTCTCCAGAGCCGCATGGGCGTCGCAAGGTTCCACGCAGCTGCTGGCCCACTCAAGCGTGCGTCTCCCTCTTCTGTCCCCCAGGGAACGAGAGACCCACTGTTCCTGACCGGAGTGACCTTCCCCCCGGAGTACCCCCTCAGCGAAGACACGCGGGTCAAGCTGACGGTGTACGATGTGAAAGACAAGTCCCCCGAAACGGTGAGTGGCTGAGGGGCTCTTTAATCACCACTTTTTATTTCTGATTTCTGATTTTTCAAATCATTATCCCAACTTGCGCTTCTGCAGTTTCTGATTAGATATGAGGAAAAAGGAGGATAAAAAAACACCGTGGCCAGGTGCGTACGCGATGAGTGTTGCAGTGGAGGAGGGTGCTGGGTCTGCGCCGGGCTCTGATTGGCTGGAGCAGGCTGGGTAAATGGCCGTGCCGGACGTCCGGGACATCGCTGCCGCCCGCCCCGGGGGGAGCTCACACGGCGAGCGGCGGCCATGATGGCGCCTTTATTAAATGCGCCGCAATAAAAGTGTGAAAGGACTCTGAGCGTTTTTAAGATTAAAGGCTGTGACAGTGTGCTGTTTTAACCGTGTGAGAGGCCAGTTTCACTATGCCTGGGGCGTGCAGAGGACTGCCAGTTTCACTATGCCTGGTGCGTGGAGAAGACTGCCAGTTTCACTATGCCTGGTGCGTGGAGAGGACTGCTGGCTTCCTATAAACTCTCTTTAGAAAGCAACGTAGTGAGCAGGATGCGCTGGCCACATTAGAAACCAAGGAGTAGTTGGTATTCCTCCTGGCTTTTTATCTGATTGTACAGCACAGAAGTTTTTGGATGTAGATGCTGTTTTGTTGGGAGCACAGAGATTATCTGAAGGTGCAGCTCAGATAGCATCAGGCTAACGTGATCCCGGGAGCTAGGGCCTAGTCCCATTATCGTGATTCACCTTACTGTGATGAGTAAAGATTATTAAATGCACCTTTTAACAGTGTTCAGTAAAGCAGTATGATTTTCTCTTGGAACAGATCCTAATTTTCATAGCCATCTGGTCTACTATTCTTTTCTTTTTTTTTTTTTGGTCATTCCTCTTAAGTTTGGCACACATGTTAGAGGCACACAGTACTACAGGAGAGAGAGCGTGGCTAGGATAGCAGGCGTGTCTCTCGCTGTTGACAGCTGGCGTCCTGTGGGCACCTGGTGCTGCTAGGAGGCAGTGATGCAGCTGTAACCTGAGAAACCGTGACAAAATTACACCCCCCCCCCCCCGGCAGGACAAAGCCAAAAGTGTCTGCCAGCCGCTGCTGACCCCCGCCCCCAACGCGGCCAGCTCCCACAGCCCAACCTGCGCTTGTGTCCGGAGCGTTCGCCACCTGCTCTTTTCTGGAGCAGAGTTAACTGGCACTGCCGCGTGTGATACTGTGTTACTCATGAAGCCAGTGCAGACGTCTGTGAAGTGACGAATACTGACACAGCCCTGGTTCTCACTTTGAGCAGTGTAGCCTACCGTGCGAATCCTGAATCCTGATCCAGTTCGCCTGGCAGCCCTGCACTCTGGGGTTTAATTGGCTGTAATGTCTCTCAGAAACTATTGCTGGATGAAGAGGCTGTCTGATTCATCAGGTTGTCAACCTGACTGGTTGAGGCATTGGTACTGAACTGATAATTATTCCCCGTCCAGCTGCTACTGCGTGATTTCAGCCAATAGGAAAGCTATGACATTTTAATCTTTTTTTTTTTTTAAACCCCATCTCTTTAATTTTCAATTACCTACACTACTAACTACTTATAAGTACATTCAATTTGAGTCTAGCTTTTCAACATTTAATCTGTTAGTTTAGTAAGGAAAAAGTTAATTTCTTTTTTTTTTTTTTGGCGAAGGTCTTTATTTCCCCCATTGCATTTTGTGAGCCGGGCCAGATCACTGCGAAATCCTCAATCAGTTCAGACGGCTCCAGGCGTGCGTGTGCTCTGGAGCGAGCTCAGCTGAGCAGGAAGTTCAGACTGCCGCTGCAGTGCAGGCTGGGTACTCCTCCGGAGACACCCCGATCCGGAGAGACCCGATGCTCTCACTCCGCTGCGCAGCTTACACGGATGATTTATGCCGGCACATTTGGGCCCGTCGTGCATTTTATATTACACAGCCGCAATAAAGCCGCACATTTATCTCAATAAATATTCATATTCGGGCTCATATTCGGGCTCATATTCGGGCTGATGAATTCTATTTCAACATTTAAGCAACATTAGAGTGCTATACTATTCCTGTAAAAAAATACAAAATAATAAAATCACAGACTGTGTACCTAAGCGCTGTTGGTACCATTATAGTCTGTGCCTCCCTGGTTTTGTTTCTTTAGAATATTAGATCATATAAAAATGTAAAATGGACAGGGCCTCTCCTGGCAGGCTGCTGGAGGTGTGTTTGTCTCTGAAGGCTTCCTCTGAGTATTTAGACAGAGCGACAGCAGGAAGTCCTGCTAGGAAGCTCTGCATGACTTTCCACGGAGGAGACCTCACATCGCCACCCGCACACCGCCCTCCTGTGTGTGTGCGGTCACCTCTGCACACCGCCCTCCTGTGTGTGTGCAGTCACCTCTGCACACCGCCCTCCTGTGTGTGTGCAGTCATCTCTGCACACCGCCCTCCTGTGTGTGTGCGGTCACCTCTGCACACTGCCCTCCTGTGTGTGTGCGGTCATCTCTGCACACCGCCCTCCTGTGTGTGTGCAGTCATCTCTGCACACCGCCCTCCTGTGTGTGTGTGGTCACCTCTGCACTCCGCCCTCCTGTGTGTGTGCGGCTGTGGGAAGCTCTGTTTGGTGGCTGGTTGGCGGTAGTGCTATTCCAGCTATAGACGTCCTGTGTTTGGTCACATGCCTTCATGAATATTTAGAACACAGCAGTAAATAACACACAAACACAGGCTGACACAGTGCAGACTGCCTGTGCAGTGAGCGAGCACAGCCCGCTTTACCCCAAAACTTTTATATTTTTCATGAACGACCCTCTCGCCAGCAGCCTCCTAACCCCATTCATTGATGAGATAAAGGCGTCTCTCTCTCTCTCTCTCTCGGTGTGTTTATCGGTCCGTAACTTCTCTCTGAAGTGTATATATTGACATCGGCCCTAAAGAAAACACCTCGGATGATTCCTCGCCTTTACGGTCCACATAAATACGTTTATGTGGTTTGAGCTGGGTCCTGTGGGACGCAGGCCAGCGGCTGGGTGTGGCTCCTGATGGGGGCCAGCGGCTGGGTGTGGCTCCTGATGGGGGCGGGGCCAGCGGCTGGGTGTGGCTCCTGATGGGGGCGGGGCCAGCGGCTGGGTGTGGCTCCTGATGGGGGCGGGGCCAGCGGCTGGGTGTGGCTCCTGATGGGGGCCAGCGGCTGGGTGTGGCTCCTGATGGGGGCCAGCGGCTGGGTGTGGCTCCTGATGGGGCGGGCCAGCGGCTGGTGTGGCTCCTGATGGGGCGGGGCCAGCGGCTGGGTGTGGCTCCTGATGGGGGCGGGGCCAGCGGCTGGGTGTGGCTCCTGATGGGGGCGGGGCCAGCGGCTGGGTGTCGCTCCTGATGTATTCCCTGAAAGCTTTTTGAATGGTTCAGGTTGGTCATAAAGGATCAGTCGAGATTGTCTCTTATTGGTTGCTGTTGGCCGTTAAAACGTCCACAAATTTCCCGCCTGTTCCTGGTCCCATCCCCCACCCCTTTCTCCCTCCCTCTCCTCCTCTCTCTCCCTCTCTCCCTTTCTCTCCCTCTCTCCCGGTCTCTCTCTCCCTTTCTCTCCCCCTCTCCCTCCCTCTCCTCCTCTCTCTCCCTCTCTCTCTCTCTCTCTCTCTCTCTCTCCCCCTCTCTCTCTCTCCCTCCCTCCCCACTGTACTTTGCTCGCACAGCTGGAGTTAGTTTGAATATGAAACATTTTAAAAGAGCTCTTCACAGGAAACCTGTGCGGGACCGACGGTAGCACTGAAGGGGAGCAGTTATTTTATTATTAACGGCATTCTTGCGTGACCTCTAATTATTATTTATGAAGGTGCTGTATTGCTGTCTGGGATTAGTTTCTTATCGGATGTAAAACAGAAACAAAGGTAGGATGACAAGATTAAAGCAGCATAGCCTGCAGTCTGCAGTTGTAAAATAAAGCATACTGTATCAGCATCATTTAGTTAAGAGGCAAATCTGAGCTACCCAAGTGAGCTCCAGTCAGTTAAAATTGTATTTTGACAGAGTACATTGGTAATTCTTCCCCTGAGATAACAATCTGTCATGTGTGAGATCATCTCTGTTGAAGTGGAATTGAAGAGAAAGTTTGTTTTAATCATGGAGAGAGAGTCCAAGGTTAGGCCTTTATTCTACAAAGCGGTAAATCTGCCAATTAACAGTGGATATATTTAAAGAAAGCTTTGTGGCAACAGCAAACAGGCCATTTATATAATAGTAAGTGTAAATAAAAATCGCCTTTTCCATATTCTGAAGAAATACATTTAAAGTTGCTCTCACAATGCGTGTTGATTGCCTGTTGTTCTTCTGTAATTAATAATAAACGTGCATTTTGTCAGCAGAACTGATTATTTAATAGCAGTACATGACGTGTGAAGGTTAGCTTACCTTTGTAAATGAATTCAGTGAAACCTCTTCTGAACAAACATCGATTGGAATTCGGAATTCTCTTCTTAACGTTTTGAAGGAAGGTGAGTGAGCAGCTAATACACCCTCACCTTGAGTCTGTGATTTAAGTGCTTCAGAGTAACTTCTCTTAATATCGCCCTGAATATCTGAACAGCTGGTGGAGGTGGTCACAGAGGAAAGGAGGCGAACGTGTTGGGAGGAGGATGACAGAGATGGATTTATCTGATGCCTCGTCGGCCGGCCGGAGGCCACGGTGTCCGAGGCATCAGGTCGTCGCGCCCTTGCCCTCGTTGCGTTCGGGCCGGGCGCGCGCTGTGGCTCCCTGGGTGATATTTATATATGAAAATCCTTTACTGGCTGTGGTTTGCGGCGTCTTTGGTTCTGTTCCTGTAATCCTTATGAGAAAAACCCCTAGCAGGAAAAAGCAAGACATGTTTTTTGCTGTAAATTAAATGGATTTACATTTACATGTTTTCCTTATCCAGGGCATCTTATAGCATGGAGGGTATCGTACAGCGAAATGAACCTGGAGCACCAGCAGTAGTTTGGGGCGATATCTCTGTACGCAGTACAGGTAGCGTTGGCTGAGAGCTCATTTTAATCACCACAGCTACTCTTCTAGAAATGAAAGAAAAACCCAGGGAGGAATTTCCCCTTTAAGTACCTTATCTCTCAGTATCATAACCGAAAGACTGTTAAGTAGTGTTGCTTGGTAACAGCGTTCTGGTCTTGGAAACGGAAGCTGGCTGGCCTTAAAGTGTTAAGATAAGGCTCTCTAAGAGTCCGGTGGCTTTCACACGCTGGCCTGTGGCCAGGAAACGCAGCGTAAAGAGCGAAGCTTTGAGCGGCCTGGTGCTGGCTGTGTGCTGCAGCACCCTGGACGCGCTCCTTCTCTTCCCTACAGAGTACTAAATGTCTGCCGCTTGCTTGCAGGTGACTCATTTTCCTGTGGTTGAAAGTTTGACAGAATTATCTCTGACTCTCTAAGTGGTAGGCCCCTCTTTTGACTCCTTGTGCAGTGCTCATAAACAGGCCCTCACCTTTCTGTGCCCGGTGCGAATTTAAAATGTCAGTTACTGTAGGGGCATTTTAAAGATGCTGCTGTATATTCTGCTCAGTGGACTCGCTGGTCAGAATCCAGCGCCTCAGTGGATCCCTCCCCCCTCCCCCTTCCGACCCCCCCCCCCCCCGGTCAGCACGGAGAAAGGGCAAAGGCTGTCTGTGGGTGTGACTTCCACAGCACTGCGACCGACCGTCTGCATTGTTAGCGCAGGGTGTGTGTGCGTGTGTGGGTGTGTGCGTGCGTGCATGCGTGCGTGTGGGTGGGTGTGTGTGCGTGCGTGTGTGTGTGTATGTGTGTGTGTGTATGTGTGCGTGCGTGCGTGCGTATGTGTGTGTGTGTGGGTGCGTGTGTGTGTGTGTGCGTGCGTGGGTGTGTGCGTGCGTGCGTGTGGGTGTGTGCGTGCGTGCGTGTGTGTGCGTGCGTGCGTGCGTGTGGGTGTGTATATGCGTGTGTGTGGGTGTGTATATGTGCGTGTGGGTGTGTGTGTGTGCGTGCGTGCGTGTGGATGTGTATATGCGTGTGTGTGGTTGTGTATATGCGTGTGGGTGTGTGTGCGTGCGTGCGTGTGGGTGTGCGTGTGTGTGCGTGCGAGCTTGTGGGTGTGTGAGTGTGTGCGTGCGTGCGTGTGGGTGTGTATATGCGTGCGTGTGGGTGTGTATGTGCGTGTGTGTGTGTGTGTGTGTGAGCTGCTGGACAGGGTGTGGGCGTGTGTGTGCGTATGTGTGTGAGCTGCTGGACAGGGTGCGTGCGTGTGGGTGTGTATGTGTGTGTGGGTGCGTATGTGTGTGTGCGTGCGTGTGTGTGTGTGTGTGCGTGCGTGTGTGCGTGCGTGCGTGCGTATGTGTGTGTGTGAGCTGCTGGACAGGGTGTGGGCGGTTTTCCGCGGCCTGAGTGTTTTACGGAGTGCGCAGGGCAGTTAATTCCAGCAGCCGTCGCCGCTGAGGGTAATGGCTCCGTGGAGGAAGCGCGGGAGCCGAGCGCAGGTTTATGCTGATCAGTTACCTGAACAGCTCACCTGGGGCCGGGCCGGGCTGCCGGATCTGCGCGAGGAGAGGAAATAAAGAGTGGGAGACTCAGATCCACGCACTAATGACACATCCGTCAGGTGATTAATGAGCTGGAACAGACAACTGGAACTGGCGTCTGCATTTACATAAATTTCCTGCTTTTTACGGCTTCCTCTTACTGTGCGGCGCGTTCAGGCCGCCTCGAGAACAAACCCTTTCTAAATCCCACTTCCCGTTGCCGAGCGCCGTAGCGGCCCAGACCGTATGTCACCACGGTTACCCGATTGTGACAGTCGCGATTTCTGTTTCTCTCTCACACAAACGACGACGCTGGTGCTCATCCGAGGCAGCGCCAGCGCAGCAGCGGACAGGAAGCCCATCGCAGCGCTGCCTCGATCTCCATCGCTGTTCACAGCGAGCAGAGTCAGTGTGCTGAGGAAGACGAAGGGACTGGAGAAGAAGGAAGCTCGGTGATACTGCGGTCTTTTTACTTCGTCCTGAGAAGTAAAGAGGAGCAGTGGAGGTACATTTCAGTTCTTTAGAGAACAAATTTGCCAAATGTACCCCGAAAGTGCAGTAATGCTCTGTTTGGGCACTAATGAGTGTGTTTATGAGCAGAAAAGGTACAAATGAATCATGTATTGCTGGCTAGGGGTGTAATCTTATGTACCTCTTGGGTACCACCCACCCCAGTCACAAAGTGTTTGTGCCTCTGTGGGCACCTCTCTGTGTGTTCTTTTCCGGGAGTGTGTAACGTGTTCAGCGAGGAACCCAAGTCTTATGAATCCTGGCTGTAAAACGGCTAGAAAACATGCATCATAAAACTCCAACGGTTGTTGAATTTAAATGGCGTGGCACAGAAATTTATCAGTATATTCCTTCTAGGGTATTCTTTCTTTTAATCTTTTTATTCTTTTTTGCGTTTTGTTGTAGTTCCAGTATAGCGCAGCATATCACTGTAGCATGTATCCCACACGTCTCTGTGTGTCCAGTCCCTGCATGGTGATCTGTGGGGAAGCCTGCTGCTGGTCCTGCTTGTCCGTTAATGTGGGGTGGGACAGTGAATAAGTTAATTATATCAAATGCTTTTTATGATTTCTGGACTGACATTTCATATTGCTGCTATATAAAGTGGGAAATACTGCTCAGCATTGCTCCGTGACAGAATATATTTTACTGAAATTGTTTTATGGCAAAAAAACATGCTGTACAGGAAAGATTGAGCTGCTTGTTTTTGGTAATAAAAAAGAAAGAATATTTTATTATAGGTAGCACAGTCCTAGGCAGGTCACGCAATGTGCAGGTAATGTTCAAAACAGACAGACAGCCACACTTGTAGACTAAAGTTTGTTGCAAGATTTTTCTCTTCTAGGTATATATCTGAAACTGGAAATATTTTAGTACTTCGAGACGATCCTAAATAACATGGACACTTCCAGTCTACAGTACTGCAAAAAATAAAAAATACAAAAGATAGAATGAAAGATAGGATGCGTAATTTACATCTCCAGTGATTTTATTTTCTCTGCACCTTATTATGGCTGGCCTTATATTAGTATTTTTGTTCATGCACAGACAGACTGCAGTCAACCAGAGGAGGCGCTGTTGTACAATTAGCCCAGCCAATCAGCTCCCTCCCTCCCTGGGTAATGCTCTGGCTAATCAGACTCGGCCCTGCACTGCCGCATGCTGACAGGGTCAGATTTGAGTGGCAGACTGTGGGCTGAGACTCCACACTGAAGCGTATTGGCAGGATGAGCAGGCTGGGAGCATGAATTTATGTACAATTAATTATGCAGATGCTTTTGATTACTGCTTTATTAATGCTGCTCGTTTCTGAGAGGAGTTTCATACCAGACAATTACTTCTGACAGGGTGTTGCCAGACAGGAAAAGCGGCATTGCTGCCATTTTTTAAAATGTCCAACAGGTTTGGTAAAGACAAAAGGGGCACTTCTGTGATTGGTGAGATGATTAACACGCGTGTTTCTGAAAGGGCAACCTGCTGAAAGTGGAGTATATCTGTCCTCTGCCATAAGAGCTCTGTCCTCCAGCCCCGCGCGAATGTCAGGGGAACTGCCGATGACGTGCATTAAATTTGTGGGCATAACTCGGGCTTGTATGCGGAGGAATGAAACGCATTAAAGATCCGGCCGTATATAATAGAGTTCTCGCCCATAAAACTGCGACAGCTTTTCAATTACTCTCCCTGCGCTGGACGGTGCCGCTCGTTTACAGGACGGGGAGACGTCCGTTTCCCTCCCGTGTTTTTACGGCCTGTCGGCCTGAGCGCCGCGGCGGGTTCTGTAGGAGAGACGCGCGGTTTGGCGGTTCGGTTTCTGGGAGGCCCCAAGGTGAACGCAGGTTTCACCTGTCTGCAGGTGGAGCACAGCATCTGCTCCGCCTTCCTCCCTCCCCCTGCAGGGCGACTGTTGCCTAGCGATGGCATCAAAATCAAAACACTTCCCGGTTCCTCAGCGATTTAAAGTGTTCCCTCCGTGTCGGGCGCAGAAGAAAAGTCATATTTCAGAGAAGTGCGGAGCACAAATAATTGGACAGGCTGGCACGGTCAATTTAACATTCGGCTAATGAAAGTGGACTCTTTCTCCCCCCCCCCCCGGCTCAGGGCTAAATGGATTGTATTTAAATTGGAGCTTACCTGCAGGCCTGCTCCCGGGCGCGGGGGAGGTCAGGGACCGTTACAGGCACGTCGGCCACAACCCCCTCTTACTGTCATTGGGCTGTCAGAGATAACGCTCCAATATTAAAGCAGGAAATCAAAGGAGGTCAATAGAACCAATTACAGAAGTTATTTGAAAAAGGGCTCCACTTAGATTGTGGAAGCGTAACAGTTCCGAGCCACACAAGTGCAAATCCTGATAACAGGTTGCTGTCACAGCTGAACTAGCAGACTTTCTCTCTCTCCTCTCTCTCTCTCTCTCTTTCCCTCTCTCCCCCCTCCCTTTCTCTCTCCCTCGCTCTCCCTCTCTCCCTCGTTCCCTCCCTCTCTCTCTTTCCCTTTCTCTTCTCTCTCTCTCTCTCTCCCTCTCTCCTTCTCCCCCTCTTTCTCGCTCTCTCGCTCGCTCTCCTCCAACAAGCCAAATGGTTCTCTAAGGTTTAAATTTTTAATTTATATTTTTTAAAATTTCATCATCTTGTGGGTCCTGGTGAGGGCAGATTTTGAGGCCTGTGAGGGGGTCCCCCAGTCTGAGGGGGAAAAGCTGCCTCTAACAGCCCCTCACTGCCGTTCGCATGGAAATGCAATTTAAAGCTGGCAGCCTCTTTTGTCAATTTACAGATATGGAGAATGGCAGGATTTTTCATATTTTATGATTTGTTGTTAACAGGGAAATGCAAAGGACAATGAAAGCCCGTGGCTGAAAGTTTTTTTTTTTCTTGGCATGAAAAGCATAATCTAAGCACAAAAAAACCCCCAGAATTTTATTCTTTTAGATGTGTGCTCCATTCAAAGGCTTCTCGCTGGCTGCACATTCACACAGAGCAGTTCTACAAACCCTGACGCACCTTCAAGCTCATTTTTTAAACCATGATCGTTTTTTGCCATCATTACTGAACAGTAACTAATGCTGTGTCATGTTGCTCAGCTCTCTGCCTGCGGTTACAGTGATTTCAGGGTCCCTGGCCTTGCAGCAAGAGCATTCTCTTTACCGGAGAGAGTCTGCTGGTTCAAACTCCAGCCCAGCCATAGAAAGCTCTTAGATTAATGGGAGAATTAGGACGACGAGGTGTGCTTGTAATGGACGGTCGTCCTGAGCGCATCCCTCTGGTGCATCCAGTTTCCCTCCTTTTTTCATTTGGGTTCTTGCCCTGATGAGTCACGGTTTGTATTTTTTGTTTGTGTTGTGAGGCCTTTGAAGTTGACAAATCCAATTTCATTTATTTTCTGCGCTGGAAAGCTGTGGGACAGCAGCGGTAATGTTTGCTGCTAAGACCATGCCAGCTTACACTGTGACGGCTGCGTGTACTGTGCAGGAGTGATCGAGGTCTCGCACGTTCTTCCTGTATGGGACCGTTGGCATAGCGATCAGATTTGCTGTACTTACAGTAACTTCATGTATTGCGCAACAGGAGCTGCCGATATCCCATTGATTTATAGAACTATTAAAAATCTGCTGTGCTGTTGTTTTCGCTTCTGATTTCAACCCGTTTCAGTGCTGCTTTTTCAACAGTTTAATCTATTATTTACCCATCATGCCTCACAGGATGAATTAATTCTACAGCCCACTGTGATCTCTGCTCATTAATCCTCCCCACTTCTCCATGTTTACTTTATATCTTCCCGCAGGTGATTTATTTTTCTGCTTATGGGTATTTTTGTCATCCCGTGCCTGTTATTTCCCCAAATCCATAGTGTTTTATCTATAAATAACAAATGGTTTAAAAATGCACTCTGGGAGAGGAGGAATCCGATAATTTGCGCCTTAAATTATTCTTAATTCACACTTTAGCTTCTCATTGATCTTGTCCTGTAATTTAAAGGACAGCCTGGGGAATCTCTTAATGTTTACATGGGCAATAATGCGTATCATGAATGCTACATATATTTTAAGGGCACCCTGACCTGCTGCTCAAAAATCCATATCCTCCCTCGCATTGCTGCTCAGAGTCGCTGTTCAGTTCCTCATTTTTTAAACTCACCAGCGATTTTGTTGAGATGTTCTGTAATTTGAGCACCAAGCTGTTATTTACTCAGCATTAAATGTGTTATTTTAGCGCTATTTTATTTTAATTTTAAAGCGAAGCTTTTTTTCTCTCAGTGAACAAAGGACGTGTGCAGTGTGAAGTGTAACCGTAGAAACCATCAAGTTCAAGAGTGACAGAAAAAGCGGGACAAGGTCATTTACATATAAATTTTAATTGGTTCTTGGAAAACTGCCGACAGTTTTCTGCCCTGAAACCACGCTGATGAGATATGAGTGTCACCATATTTATAGTGACAGTGATTTTATGAATAATAAACACCCCTCCGACATTTCATTTACCAGGCAATTTAAAAACACTGGTCATTTTGATTAATAACCCCCCTCACACTGTGCAAAAGGAAAGGTTATTTAGGTGTCCATTTTACCCAGGGAGCATGACGGTACCTTTCAAAAGACTTTGTAAGCCGCCATTGATTATTTTTAAGTTGATAATTTTTCACGGGTTTATATTTAGTCGTGGGCGCAGCGAGAAAGCTTTCAGATCATGGAACATTATTCAAGCTGACAGAGGGAGTGGGGAGGGCCGCACAAAATTTATGTCAAGCAAGTCTGGGCAGAGTGTAATTGCACAGTAGTTAGGTAAGTACAATCTAACTGCAAGCACACACTGGATTGTTTTGCAAGTGCACTCTTAATATTTCATATTTGGAATTATTCAGATGTCTGTGGTTGAGTGGTGACGCTTATCATAACTTATGGTGTTGGAATGGAAAGAGAATGCAGGGCAGAAATAAAGAAATATGTATAATAATAGTATTATTATTATGATATTAGTATAATTGTACACAATAATAACAGTCTAAAGACATACAGGTTAGGCTCATTTGGGAGTCTAAATTGCCGCTAGTGAGCGGTGTGTGTGCCCTGCCATGGACTGCTGAACTGTCTAGGGTGTATTCCTGTCTCTCACCCAGTGCATGCTGGGATAGGCCAGGAATAAGGGAGTATAGATAACAGATGGATGAATAATGATTATAATAATGATGATTATGTGCTATTAGGAAGGCCAGGGTGACCAGACTGAGAGAAATACATTTTGAGTTATTGCGATTACACATTACATGCATTACTTACACACATTGAGCGCAGTGTGGTCACAGCAGTGACTGACTGCTGCTTGTAACTTAGCTTTGTTCAGCTTAATGTGTCATAATGACTTTTTAGTTATTTAAATGTGGACAGGATATTTCTGGACACACAATAAAGCGTTTGGCTCTGAAGTCTAATTAGACACCCGCTCGAGCTGCAGAAGGGTCTCCTGTGCCTTCCTATCCTGTCTGACAATCCCATTTCTCACAAGCAGGGATTTGCGATGCCTTCAGTTTCATAATGCAATTTTCGCAAAGAAATTTAATTACAGACCGCTTCTTTTTTTCCGTGCCTCTGGTCTCGCTGCATATTTGATTGCCACAGCATCACCTGCTTTACAGGATTTTCACCAGATAAAATGTATTAGCCGCCTGTATGTACAGATTAAATGGATGACCCGGCCTGCTCTCTACCTGCTGAAAAATAGGATTTTTATGATTTTTAAATTTTATTTGTTTGTCTTGCCTTTTCTTTTTGGTTCATTTTTAAGTTGGTTAGACTGTAAAGAAAAGAAGAAGGGGGTGAGGCTGTGGCGCGGTGGTGGAGCTAGTTGGGCTGGTGCCAACAGAGAGGGTACAGGGCTGGCGTGTGCTTGGCGTGTGGCTGGCGTGTGCGTACAAAGCCAACACAAGAAGTGGGCCCATGAGGCTCTTTGATTATAATATATTTTGCGCATGGTGGCAGATGGCTGCTGTCTGGGCTGTAGATGGCGGAAACAGATAAAGTGAACAGTGTATGAAGTTTTTAATGTGAACATATTGTTGCATAAAGCGCTTAATTCTGAGGCGGCGGCTCGGCTGTGATTAACAGACGACGCGGGACTCTGCTCGGCGTTCGGGAGTGACGTCTCGCTGGGGCTCTCTCCCCGATTCACAGCTGCGTCCCGATGTGCTCGCTTCAGCTGATAACACGTGTGAATGCTATTTTAATTTGCTCTGTGATCCCGAAATGTTTTTCCCCTCATTCAGAACCTGAAAGCGCTAACCGGCTCGCGTGGTTAGCGTGGTTAGCGTCGTTCGCCAGCGCGCTGATGTGATCAGAGCTGTTGTTATTCTCATCTGGGATTCGCGGCACACGCACCGACATACAGACCATCCAGATGTCGTATGACAGCTGGTAGATGAAATATGTCACCTCAAACAGGCCCTTCTCCCTCATATTGCAGGGCTCGTGATTAATAATGTAGATGTTACGTACACAAGCAGTTGTCCATGAAAAGCTCTATAAAATGAAATGCGGTGTTCCTTTGAGTCCAGTTCTTATTTTAGTTGTAGATAAACAACATCTTCGTCCTTTACCAGATGTAGCACTGAATCTGGATTAATGGGCAACAAACAGAGTCTCAGAACAAGCATTCTGTTTTCTCTTTTGAGTACCGTTTCTATTCAAGGAAAGGCTTTTGGTTTTGGTTAGGCTGATAATTACTAATAATTCCAATCTGTAAAAGTATTTGGACAGTAACACAATTTTTTTGTTTTGGCTCTCCTTGATGTATTGATAAGAAGCAAAAAAAGCACTGATGAGCTCGGCAATGCTGTAGCAAATGATCTGGTTGACCACGACAGACCACTGGAGTGGATGAACAAAGAATATTTTCAGTTGTGTAGAAAAACCCCTTTTCAGCTGTCAAGAACACACTCCAGGATGTGGGCATTATATTTATATATATATATATATATATATATATATATATATATATATATATATATATATATATAGTTTTTGTTTTTGACACGACTACACCAGCATAACTTCAGGGTTCACTGTCAGATATAAAGCACTCTTAAGCCTGGAGAACAGAACAGCCAGGTGAGTGTTTGCTAAATAGTACCTTTAAAAGAAACTGTACAGTTCTGGAACACAGTCTTATGGACAGATGAGATGAGTATTAACCTGGAACAATGTGTTAAAAAGAGGAAAGTTTGTCCAAGTACTTTTGATCGCCTAAAATGGGGGGGGGGGGGGTTTAATTCAAGTGCCGTAGACATTATAAACATTAACATTTATTCAGCAAAATCTAGTCATCACTGCAGAGTTGTAGATGAATGCTTCCAACACCCTAAAACAGTATCTTAAATGTGTAAAACCTGTTGATTGCGTAATTGCTGTTTGTGCTTGTTATAATGACCTAAGATGCTGGTGTGTCCTGCTTACTGATGGAGCAGTGTTATGCGTTTGGTATTTAGTTTGTGTATGGTGGTATGCACAGTTTGTGATATGTGCATTCCTTTAATGCAAAAATGAATGCTGTACCTTTGACTTGTGCTGCTAATTATTCTGTGTGCCTCGGAGTACAGATGCATTACTGGGTACGAGTGATGAAAGACTCCAGTTTTGTGTCAGACTGTGGCGTGGAACGCGTGGGGTCATTTTAGTGTGCACTGTGACACATATCCACCATTAACTGTTGCGTTTCATATTTCAGAAGTAAATGGCCATTTGACCTGCTCATTATGAGCTACACCAAAGGAAACAAACCCACACAGAAAAAGCTGCTAGTTGTTCCATTTCAGAACTACAAAGGAAGTGCCATTGCTGTTTGCAGAGCTGTTGAAGGAAGTTGATAACAGCTATTTGCAGCTTCGAAAACCACTTTTGACCTGTTGCTGTACTGAGGCTTTCAAGCCCAAACATTGATCCGCCTCTACCACGCATCCACTCCGCTGCATGCACACTCGTACGTGCAGCCTCTCGCTTATATATATATAGAACTTATACGCTTCACTGAGTGCTGAGGTTAAAAAGTTGTGCTTTTTTAAGTGAGGCGACCCACGTCATAATGACGAGCTACAAAGAGCCCAGTAGCCGGAGTGTTTCCCCTTGCGGTCTAACTAAATGAAGGGAATGTGCTTATCTGTTATGCGGGCAGTACGTCGTTATATTAAACGTTCCGGACCGGGGTTAGCCGAGCTGACAGCCTGAGCCGGGCACCTAAAGCAACAGCTAACACCGGCACTGGGACGCTTTAAAACGGCACCTCTGACACCGGGAACGAAACCGAGCCGCGCCAGGGGGGGGTTCACGTCAGTCTCGCCTCTGCGGCCGCCTCTCTGGGGGGGGGGACAGTGGCAGCTCCGGAGCACTTTTAACGCCAGTGTCGTTTAAAGAGGATTTTCGCTTGGCGCCGACTGTCGGGAAGGGAGCATGGCCTGCTGCGGTTGCTGCCGTCTCCGTGGCGGCGATTCCACCGCCGCCGTTCAGGTAATGAACCTGAGTCCGCTCGCTCGCTGTGTTCTAGCCCAGCACGGTGCGTTTCTTGGCAGTAACAAGGGAGAAACCATCAGGAGTTTGTTTGGTTTTTTTTCTTCCCTCGGTCGATTGTTGTGCTCTATTCTGTCACCGAAAGGAATACAAAGTTTATCGCGAACCGAAACACAATTTGGCCACCAAATTACTCAGGTGTCGGCTTCACTCAGCGAAGCGCTTTCTGTGCCGGTCTCAGATCCTTTCCTGGATTATAGTCTTGTCCTTTACGGTGCTTCCAGGCCTTTTTAGTCTCAGTAAATTGAGGAAGACACAACATGTGTGCCTGTGGTGTTTAAATTGGGACATGTAAGAAGCAGACTGAATTGCAGTTTCATTTCGTTTTGGTTGGTTTTGTGTGATGTCTGCGCAAAGCAGATTGGCTGCGGATTGGTTTTCTCTTTATTTTTAATAAGAAAGGGTACGGAGTGTCTCTGAGGGCAGCGTGAAGATAAAAATGAATTTTCATGAAAAGCAGATGCAGTTCTCAGCGCTAATGGCTTTGCAAAGGAGTACAGCTGCTGCAGAAAGAGATGGACCCCCTTTGCATTTTTATCGGTCAAATGGGATTTTATGGGACATAAAAATTCTTGGCCGTATGTTCATTGGATTGATTCATATCTCTGCATGGTGTGAAGTAATCATAATTCAAAAATCACCATCATAATTGTGTAGATTAATGCTGGGACCCCTCAAGAATCGATTTGTCCTCAGATGACTACATATGATGATTTTTTTTTTTTTTTTGTAAACCAAATCCACTACTCTTAGAATTCATTTTTTTAATGTTAGGTTTCACAAGCGAGGTTTAAGGCGATGATTCTGAATCTTTAAAAAAGGATGGATTTATTGGTAGTTGTTGCTATATATTCATTTGCAAAATATTATTTCTTTTTATCTCTTTGGCGCTGTGTTTTCAGAATTCCATAATTCATAAACTTTGAATAATCGGCACTTATGTCCATTGTTTGTGAGCGTATCCAATGGCGATTTTAACCAAGTACTTTCCATTAAATTAGAAAAGGATCATTGTCTAATCGCAAAAGCTTATTTGAGCGCCCCAGGGGGGTAAATCAAACAGCTGTCTGGATATTAGCCTCTGACTGTGTTTTAGATTCAAAACGGCTACTGGCTGTGGAAAACGGAATATTCAAACCGAATTTTATATTGCTTTATCCATCTCATTAAACCTAAACTGTAAATGTATGATGGAGAGGGAGAAACTGAAAGCCGACTCCTAGTTTCCACTCCGGCTACCGCTGGGCTCCAGTGTCAGTGATGTAAGCGAGGAATTATGCAACCGCGGGGATGATCGTCTACTTCTGTCTGGACCTGTTATTTCAGGATCAAATAGGCAGGAATGGTAGCGGATCTGGCAGAAGCTGGGGCATAGCCCAAAGTTGCCTGGAGACAAAGTGAGAGAATATTTCATTTCCAGTAGTGTTATTCCTATAGCAAATATGATGTAAGTGCATGGTATATTATCATGCTTATGGTTATTTATTTATTTATTTATTTATGTTCATATTACAGTTAATGTCTGGATGTTTTTGTCCTTTGAGAAAAGCCTTTTGACAGCAGGAGCCACAGATACCCCCAGAGTTTAGTGAGATGGCACAAGCTGTGCCATTTTACATTCGTCTACTGAAGGGACTTACCTGTGAGTTTTCACAGTGCTGTCACGGCTTATGATTGAAGTGGCTGAGCCTTTTTTGTTTTAGCATAGAATGCAAAAAGCGGTACAATGTAGTGATAATTTATTCATCTGTGGACATGGTAACAGCTGTGTGTGCGGGTTCCTGTGGACATGCGCTCTTGTGTTTACATGTAGGGAGTCACGAAATCGCTTTGAGCTGGTGCTTATCTCGGTGGTGGGGGGGCAGGGTAATTCTATAGGCTGGGCTGTGACGGGATAATCTGATCTTTACGTCGTGAGAGCAGTTCTGAGAGGCAGAACTGTGAAACGGTCCACGCGCAGCACGTGTGTAGCTGTGTGTAGGGTGTGTGTAGCAGGGCGTGTGTAGCAGGGTGTGTGTAGCTGTGTGTGTGCTCACATGCACCACCTTCTGCGGTATGCACCCAGCTCATGTTCATTCAGATTGCCACACGAAGCCGGGATCTGACTCATGCTGGAGACAAGAAGTGTCTCTCCGTTGCTTACTACCTCTTGCTCGCCCTCCCTCTTTCCTTGCCTCTCTCTCTCTTTCTTCCTATCTTTCTGTCCCCCTCTCTTACTTTCTCCATCCCTACTGCTCTCTCTCTCTGCCCGTGTCTCTCTCTCTCCCAGTCTCCCTCTCTATCCATCTCTCTCCTCTCCTCTCTCTTGCACGCTCTCTCTCTCCCCGTCTCCCTCTTTATCCATCTCTCCTCTCCTCTCCTCTCTCTCTGCCCGTGTCTCTCTCTCTATTCATCTCTCTCTTCTCCTCTTGCACGCTCTCTCTCTGTCCGTGTCTCTCTCCATCTCCCACTCTCTCCCTCTCTCTCGCTCACTCTCTCCCCCTCTCCCTCTCTCTCTCCCTCTCTCCCCCTCTCTCTCTCACACACGCACACACAGCTGCAGCAGCTGCGGCAGTAGCAGTAGCAGTAGCTCTCATTAGAATCTGTTCCCAGGCGCGGTGCGGACGCTCGTGTGCTGGCAGCGGTGCAGGACAGCGGAGTTAGCGGAGTTACGTAGGATAACCGCGGAGCTGCCGGGTTTTGACCCGCGAGTTAGCGGTAGGCCGGGAATGAGACCCGCGGAGCGAACGTCGTCTGGAGCTCCCAGCAGCGGCTGCCTCCGCTGGCGGGAAGCCATGGAGTCGGGTCCTCAGCGCTGGCGACGGGTCTGCGCCCGACGCGCTGGGCGGGCGTAGTCCTGCGCTGAGGACAGGCCCTGGGTCTGGGTCCGTCAGCGCTGGGGCGGGGCGGAGTCTGGGCGGGGACAGGGGCTGGGGAGGGGGGGGCTGGGCGGACGGGGGCTGGGGGGGGGTCTACGCGGCGGATCAATAAGTCAGCAGCGGACTAGGCTATTTACCACCAGCGTGGTAACGAGAACACAAGCGGCCCTCAGAACTATGAAAACAACCTCGGGCATGGGGGGTGTGTGCGCTGGGGAGGGCACCGCCGTGTGCGACTGTCCGGGGTGTGGGGGCGGGGAGGGGGGGCGAGGTGCGCAGGGGGGAGGATCAAGGTGCGGTGCTGTTGCGCTCTTTATTTATGTACCAACGGACAGGTGAAAAACCAGCACTTCTGAAACGGGGAGGCAGAGCAGACAGACTGGGGCAGATCTCTCAGGAAACATTTGTCTTCTCGCTTCTTATCTTACCAGAGCTTTTAATCTCGCATTAGAAGGGGCCCTTTGAGCTGTCATTAGCTTCTGAGCTGCAGTGAAGGGCTTTTAAAAACCATGCAGAAATACACAGGGATTTCAGGAGGATTGATAGATTAACATTAGTAAACGGTGACAATGCCATTCTGCGGTAACCATGTCGTAGTGATGTTGTCCAGGCTCCAGAAGATTCTCTGATGAGAATGCTGTCGCACTAATAACTCGAGTTAATACTCAGGTTCCTAATAACAGAAGTGTCTGGTGTTTAGTGCTGAGAACTTGCACAGGAAGTTCTGTTTGAGGGGGCCTAGGAAGTTCCCTTTGAGGGGGCACAGGAAGTTCTGTTTGAGGGAGCGCAGGCAGGGAGTAATCGGATGTCACCAGGCTGGGTGTCCTGAACGAGAGGCACAGCCATGTCGGGAGAAAAGCCGGATCGCAGTCAGAGCCAATGCCACGCCTCTGTTTTCCAGGGAAAGCCTGATTGGATTGGATGGCTGACCCGGGGGGGGGGCGTGTCCTCCACATCGCACGCTGCAGGTGTGGCTTTCAGAATCGCTGCTGTGTCGGCCTCAGGGTTCCCGGGTTTGAATCCAGGCTTCAGCACTGCAGCTGCTGTCTGCTTTGAGGCACAGCTGATTTCACTCCAGCGTTTCAGAGATTCAGGAGCAATAAACCTGTTACTCTGTGGGAATAAATATAATTGTCCTTGAATTAGGGATGTCTGCTAAACATATCAGTGACATTGGTTATCTAATATGTCCTCTGACATGTTATGAGCGCCATATAGTGTCACATGACCGATGAGACCAGCTGCCTGAGAGAGACGGAATGTAGACGGCATCGTTAGGGCGGCTGCAGGTCCTGTCTAGCTCTTTATTCACAGATCTGCACTTTTACAGGTCTGTTTAGCATAAGATCTGTTTAGCATAAGATCTATTTAGCAGTTTGCAGCCGTCGGGCAAATAGAATTATTAAATTATGTGAAGGTTCTAAGGATAACAAAAGCCAGCTGAATCCTGTGGGATTTATCTTTAATACTTTGTCATTAAGATCGGTGCTCTCAACACAACCCACAGAAAAATCAAATGAAACTCGAATATATGTATAAAAAAACAATATTGTACTAATTAAATCGTGAATTGTCATTTTTTAAAATAGCACTTAGTTTAATCTCCATGTTTAGTGATTAAATCGTTGAAAGTCCATCACAGGGAAAAAAAAATGGAATATGGAAATGTGAATAATGATGACAAAATGATAGAGTGGAGAGCTATTATTTTCATCTCAGCAAAAAGGAAGAAACATTTCATATTTAAGAGGAAAATAAAGGTCACAGTAATAAAAGAATTTTGCGCTATAGCATGACTTTTTTCTCACGATGCCACTGTGCGGCACCTCCCTTTGTGAAATGCTGCAGGCTCACAGTCGCTGTGTCTCCGGCTGACCCCAGTCCCGTGTTTGTACCGATCGGGTGAATCACCAGCATATGCATGCGTGTGGAGCTGCCAGACACAGCTTAAACTGTGTCATGCTACAGATAGGCCTTGCCTAAGCTAGCAGCGCGCAGTTTGTCTGTGCACCGGACAGTGACTGCACAGAAATTCCATTTACCTGCAGTTTACTGTTACTGCTACTCTGTGACTGGTCTTTGACCTTTTCATAACCTCTTACCTCCCAGTAGCATAAGTACTCTTATGTATTCATTGCAGTAGCTGGTTATGCATTATATGTATAGCTAGCTAATTCAATGCACACACATTTACTCCTTAAGGGTCAAAACGATATACCAAAGCAGAATTAAAATTTAGTTTGTGTGGTGGAGTTAATGAAGTAATGCTTATGTTCTGTTTCAGCTTTGCTTCCTGAAACACAAATATACCAGATTGCTAATTTACATTTTGGTGGCAGTGATCTTTAGTGAGAAAAGGTGAGGGAAGGATAAGGGCTATTTTTGGCTGTTGCTTTATTTATTTATTTATGTTCTGTGAAAGGTGTTCTGGGTGCTCTGGGCTCTTTATGGTGGCTCTTTAAATGCCTCTGTGTCTATTTGTGAATAGAAGTGAGTTGGGAATGGTTTCTAAAAGCGCAAACGTAAGTAAAAGCCGAAGTCTAAATAGACAAGTACAGATAAATGTAAAATCAATTTCAGCAGCCAGCTGCAATACCACCTCAGGAGGTAGTGCAGGGGATGTCAGACCTGCATTGATGAGAGATTTATACGAGTGGGTAGAGAAACCTCTCCAAGGTAGGCTTTCATCTCTTACGGGCTGTATCCAGCGGTACCGGTCTCTGTGCTGAGCCGGGGATGCACCAGGTTCAATGCATAGAGCGTTACTGAGCTTTTATGCAAATACTACTTAATGTTCTAAACAAGTTAATGTACCATACTTTAATAAGCACTCCAATAAAAAATAATAATCAAAATTAATCTCCTCTCCCATTTAACTGGCGTTTCAAAATCACAGTTAGCTGGAATCACAAAAATGCAACACTTCGGTTGTGTGAGATCCACTTAAAGAACAACATAAAGTTGGATTTGTGGATTCTACACTGCTAAAATGGTGTTTAGATTAAATCAGTATCTCAAAATAACCACTAAAGCATAACAGGAATCTGTCCACTAATACATGTGCAACTCGCAAAGACAGAACAGTCGTTTTTTCAGCAGTCTGTGCTGCTATGAATGCACTAAATATTTTATTTTAATCTGTGTGGTGCAGTCCAGAGTTCTGGCAGCAGCGGAGTCTGTTACACCCCTTCATCTCGCTTTCTGCTGCGCGTCTGTGGGTTCCGCCTTCACATTCACGTCAAACGGAAAACAATCGAGTTTCAGTGGCGCGTCAGACGCATTTGGGACCGTTCGGAGTCTGCTCAGCTACGAGCCGACACAAAGCAGGACTCTGATGGGTTCTGCCGCTTTGTTTTCTTTGACAATCAGGCGCTGCCGGTTAAAATACTGCGGTTTGTGAATACCCCCCAATCTCCCCTTATTGTTAGAGCTGTATGATAACGTCTCCTCATACCATGAACTGGAGACCAGTGCAGTATCTATGGCCTGACCCGGGCCCAGTGGAGACCAGTGCAGTATCTATGGCCTGACCCGGGCCCAGTGGAGACCAGTGCAGTATCTATGGCCTGACCCAGGCCCAGTGGAGACCAGTGCAGTATCTATGGCCTGACCCGGGCCCAGTGGAGACCAGTGCAGTATCTATGGCCTGACCCGGGCCCAGTGAGCCAGTGCAGTATCTATGGCCTGACCCGGGCCCAGTGGAGACCAGTGCAGTATCTATGGCCTGACCCGGGCCCAGTGGAGACCAGTGCAGTATCTATGGCCTGACCCGGGCCCAGTAGAGGCCAGTGCAGTATCTATGGCCTGACCCGGGCCCAGTGGAGACCAGTGCAGTATCTATGGCCTGACCCGGGCCCAGTGGAGACCAGTGCAGTATCTATGGCCTGACCAGTGGAGACCAGTGCAGTATCTATGGCCTGACCCAGGCCCAGTGGAGACCAGTGCAGTATCTATGGCCTGACCCAGGCCCAGTGGAGACCAGTGCAGTATCTATGGCCTGACCCGGGCCCAGTGGAGGCCAGCGGACGGCTAGCCCAGGAGATGGGCTCTGTTAGCCATGCATGCCGGTCAGCAGTCAGTAAACATCTGAGCTAAATCTGGAAAGATCTCTTATACCAATTTGCCTTCACTGCCATGCCTACGTCTGCTGTTTGCAGACGGTGAAGTAAAGAGCGAAATTCTCCCGTTGTTGTTTATTTTCCCCGCGTTGAGAGGATTGGAGCTGAAAGCTGTTTTTCTGCTTCTGCAGTGATTATTTCTGTTCTCCGTGCGGAGAGGAGATGGACAGACTGGCCAATTTTACCCCGGTGTTCCGCCACAAGCCGCCCGTCCTCGGTTGAGAGGATGTCGGTGTCGGGGGGGCGAGAGTCGGGTTCGGTTGTGCGGGGATTAAGAATAAAAACGGGCTGCATCCTGGAGATCTGCGCTAAGCCAGAGATCAGAATCTCTTTGTCAGCGAGGGGGCTTTCTTTGCGAGTCGCATTGAATTTCTTGATAAACAATAATCTCCTCTGCATGCTGACGGAGGGGAGGGCTAACGGAGGAAACGGATTTTGCAGTAAACCTCAGACTTACTGTCAGGTTTTGGGTATTTGTTTTTGTGTGAAGTGGGCTGTCCTTCAACAGCATTTGGGAATTCCAACAGACAGTGATCGTAAACTGCGCGTGTAAGAACGTTTCCAGAACATTTCCTCATTCATCATTTCCTTCTTGTCTGTATTTGTTTGTGTTTGTTTCCTTATGCTAATCGCATGAACAGGATTGCGCATAAAATTTACAAACAGCCAGCATTCATCATCTCACACACCTGGGATATGGACAGAAACTAAAAAGAATAATTTAAGAAAGGTTTTGTGAATGAGGCCCAATATGTTTTAAGTTAAATGCATTATGTTATGTAATGATGGCATTAATCTGGTGTTACTGACTGTGGTGTCCTTGGTTTAAATACTCTGGAGAGAACCTCGGACGTGCTAGACCTTTGAGAGTGGCAGTTGTATGGAACTGTGAAGTGTTCATAACTTGAGACTGAAGTCAAATAACATAAGCTTTCATTTTAATAGTTAATTGGAATGGTTTCTTAAATTACTTTTGCCTTATATTTAACAGGTTCTCGTTTTGCAGCTGTAAATCACTTTATAAGTTTATAATGAATATTCACGCAAGCAAGAATTATATACTACATCGGCTTTCACAAAGATGCAGTATAATAAAAGACAGTAATAACCTGTCTATTATTAGTTGGCAACCACTTCTTAAAAAAAAGAATGTAATCCACATTTGTTTGCTCAAGATTTAAATATTTACTGGAAGTTAGTTGAGTTTATGTTGTAAAGAATGTACTATAGCCTACAGTGAGCTGTTCTCCATGGAAACCAGGAGAGGGATGCGTGGGGTGAACTGCCAGTTCCAAGCAAGCCGTTGGTGCTTCTTGCCATGTCATTAACCCTTTGAAGTCTAGGGTTTTTTTGAAATTTTTTCTTTCTTTCCAAATTTCAAGTGTTCTAGAACTCAGTCACCAGCAGTGATTGTTACATCGTCAGCATTGGAATGTTCACTTAAGAACATTCTAATCACAGCTGCGTTAGTGAGGGCACATTAAGAGGGGACTCATGGGTGACATCTGACTGCACCGCTCCAGTAAAGCTGCTTCTAGCACTGTTAGTCAATGCCTGTATCTGTCAGTGTGTCAGGAAACACATTAAAATGCCTTTTATTGTACAAAAGAAGGTAGCGCTGTTTTCCTTTCATTTTGCCACTCCCTTGGAAAATTGCTCCCAGCTCATGGATTTTTGATGGCCCACCAGAAAATTACTGAAAATTCCTATTGGGATTAATTCTGTTCTTCTAATATTCACATGACATTTTGAACATAGGAAGAAAAGCTGTCAACCCAGAAATGTTTTTATTTTCCTTCTACGCAGGAGACTTACACACTTCATTCTACCCAGACTGAAATCAAAGCACATTGCAGTTAGTTTCCACACTTGAAGCACCAGATGGCTTCAAACCCTAATACGCAGTAGATAAATATGGCAGCTCAGATGACTGTTTGATTAGGAGGATGGTGCCGTGGAGTCTTAGAGCAAAAATAATAATAAGACTCCTGTGCTGACATTAAAGGAAATCATCACACAGCAGGGAGCAGAGGGCCGTGCACGGCGCTAACGTACACGCGTGCAGCTAGCATTCCACCGCTGCTACATTAGCTGCTAGCATTCCACCGCTGCTACATTAGCTGCTAGCATTCCACCGCTGCTACATTAGCTGCTAGCATTCCACCGCTGCTACATTAGCTGCTAGCATTCCACCGCTGCTACATTAGCTGCTAGCATTCCACCGCTGCTACATTAGCAGCTAGCATTCCACCGCTGCTACATTAGCTGCTAGCATTCCAGCGCTGCTACATTAGCTGCTAGCATTCCACTCCCACTGCTGCGTTAGCCACTAGCATTACACACCTGTGGTTCAGAGGCCGCTGAGCAGATTTGCACTGGAACCAAACCAGCGTTTATAGATCCGAGGGTAATTAAAGAGGAAAAATATGAATCGTCTAACTAACGTTTTACTTCTGTCTATGGTTGCTTTGGGGGAAATTCTGTGAAGCAAATTTTAGTTTTATTGGACCTAAACTCGTTTTATTATATGATTATACCTCCTCTTTCCTTTTCCACAGAAGTGTTACCAATCTGTTCGGTGGCTAGTCCGCGCACTTCAAAGCTTATCATGATATATATAAAAGGTCAAGTCACTTTAGTGTATATGAAAAGGCCACCCACTCGCCTTTCCAGCATGTATCAGAGACATAATTGTGGCAGTGCTCTGTCAATTGAACACTTTCATGGAATAAAAGTTTTCAGTCTGGTTTTTTTATCAAGTACCAACTTTTTATTAGCCTGAATCCATACAAACCTGTAAACATGAAGAGACTATACACGTGTGCTTTGCTGTCAGCACTGCATGAACGATTTTTTCCTCATATTTTTATTTCTCAGAATAGGGGGATGTGTCTCAGAGGAAGAACACGTGATACAAATTCAGCCGATTATTGTTGTTTTTTTGAACACCCCGTGCCGGCCATGAAACTAAGAGTGGCCTTTCTCTGGTGCAGGAAGTGTGTTTCTGTGTCGTGTGGCAGCAGCCTGGAGGCGCGGCTAACACTGGGCTGTATGTGTCAGTAAGACTGCTAATGAGATACTTAACATGCAAGGAAAATATGTCAATACTCAAGTGACACTCACTTGCTAGGCATATATATTTCACGGCAAAAAAACTTTGAGAATAGTAATATTCCACAATAATACTCCGATGCCGAGTTGTTTCAGCAACGTTTATTTTCATTCTAACATGAAAAGCCACAAAAACCAAACAAGGTTGTTCGCTTGTTCTTCTGAGTGTCAAACCGTTTCCTGCAGCGTGCGTTTGATGTCTGATGTCACATCCAGGCTGGCCGTTTGAGTTCGGCGCTGATGTGGGTGAGTTCTGCTCTAATGAAGTTTTTCTTCTTCCTTCACAGAGAGGCTTCCTGGGCTACTCAACCTTTTCTGTCGGGGACTTGCTGAAATCAAAGGAACAGCAGCTAACCCTTAGCCTGAGGTAAGGTGGTGAAATCTCTCTCTGATTTCTCTTGAACACTCAGACTGGCATTTATGCGGACACGTAAAAAATGTCGACTTCTATAGAGCAATATAGTCATATATAGACTTCAGATAACTGATCAACACTTACCACTTCTTCACTTAAAATGGCATCAACAAGGACAAGTGCCTCAACCGGATTTATCTGACTGCATTGCACTCTTGGCCTAGACTGTGCCTTAGCCTTTTCTTTATGATCTAAGGAGTAGTCTCCCCTCGACATGACACAGCTCAGCCACCCGTCATGAGTAGCTCTATTCAAATCCAAAGGAATGATTTCAGAGGGAGACTGCAGGCTTTTTTTTGCATCGGTGGCTTAAAAGAAAATCTTGAAAGGATTGTGCTTTGCTCAGATCCTATTGTATGCGCAATGAAGGATGTGTGCACTGGGATGTGCTTTTTTTGACCAGCCATAAAGTCAAAAGTTTTATTTCTTATTCGAAATTCCCTCCCTCCTCCAGAATTAACCAAATAATTAGTTGATACTAAAGGATAAGTTGCTTGTATAATCACTTGATACTAAAGGAGAAGGTTGTAAAACATTTATGAGTAAAATTTATGTGGGTGATTTGAAATATCGACCTGCTGAGACAAACTGAGAAAAATGGGTGTGAGAGAATACAGTGGCCATTGAAGGTGAAGGAGTAGAGCCTGTTCGGTGATGCTTCAGTCAGAATCTGGGTCTGTGTCGGTCCCCATTTGCCCCGTCTCTCCGTCTCTCTCCCTGCCATCCCCTCTTCCTCACGTCTCTCTCCCTGCCATCCCCTCTTCCTCACGTCTCTCTCCCTGCCATCCCCTCTTTCTCACGTCTCTCTCCCTGCCATCCCCTCTTCCTCACGTCTCTCTCCCTGCCATCCCCTCTTTCTCATTTTCTAGGGGGGCGCGAGGTTCCCCTACTCTGTGATTGTTGCCGGTGTGATTGACGGGGGAGAGCTTGCGCTGGCTGCTCCTGTTTCTAACAAACGTAAACAGCGCAGTGCTCCGGAATCAGAGGCTCCTTCCGAGCTCGCCCGTCCCCACGGTAACCGCGTTTCTCGCTCCGCTACGGCGCAGGTTCTGCAGCGTCTCTGAAGGCTCCGAAACGCCTGCGTGGGGGGGGGCAGTTATCAGCAGGGAGCTGCATTAGACCGGCTATTTGGAGCAATTTAAATATTTCATCCTTACAGTAATCACTGCATTACCCAGGATGCATGAACCAGAGTGCTGAGTATGTAATTTATGAAATATGGAAATGCAATTTATTTTTCGAAGACAAAATACTTTCTCATACTTTCTCTCCCTGGGAACCCCTGAATCCCTGAACCCTGAAAAAAATAAAAAGGTTTCAGCAATGCCCGTTTGTACATTCTCTGAGTAATTTACATGCATGGTGTCTGAATTTAATAACCATATTTCCCGCTTCAGACAGTTCCAATGTAGAATCTTTTATTTATGAGAGTTAATTTTCCTGCGTAACAAAAATCCCCAGTGTAAATCCCCAGTGTGTTATCAGTGTCACTGATAACACATTTCTATTGATTAAGTCTGATTACAGGAAAGACGTGTGTGTGTGTGTGTGTGTGTATGGGGTGTGTGTGCATGTGTGTGCATGCATGTGTGCGTGTGTGAAAGAGAGAGAGAGATCATTACTCATAGCTTTAGTGGTGTCATACAGTGTGTGGGCTGTGTTGAGAGCATGTACCATATGCAGGACAACACAGGAAATGTTCTGTTTTCATACCTGAATATGAAGGTATTTGCAATGACAATATCTGGGATTGACTTTAGCTCAGTTGTAATTTGTAATACATCAGCTCAGAACATTCAGTTGTTGAAATGTCCTAAATAAATATAATTTTCTACGCAGTTTTTAGGTGAAGCTGCTTGTGTAAATACCTCCTGATTTTTAAAGCCTCAGAATCGGAGGACGGCCGGAGGAGATTCTAATCAAGGCTGGCGCTGCGGCGAGATTTCTCACATGTTTGGAAATTTGCTGTCCTCACAGTCTGCATGCTGAGGCTGTTTAATGAGCTATTTCTGTTTGAACATCTGTTCCTCGGCGCAACAATGCATGAGGCCTTCAGGACAAAATGACTGAAAGCCGTACGTATTGTTTGTGCATTATTCCCAACCTGGCTCCCCCATCCTGGCCAACTAATCTTCCCACGTTTTAATTGGCTTAAACCCCCCCCCCCCCCGCCCACACCCCACCCCTCCGCTGATGTGTGGTGAGCATTCGGGCATGCAGTGGCAGCTGTGACTTCTGCAGGTGTGAGCTGCAGGAGGGGGGGGGGGGGGGCTGGGGTTGGCCTCCTCCCTGTGCGTTTCTCTGTGATCCTCAGGTTAAACGTGTTAGCTGTATCGTGTGCTCACGGCGCTGGACGGGTAATGATTAGTGCGTGTGGCAGGTCAGCAGACAGAGGCCACTCCTGCCTGCATGTTGCTGGGATGCTAAAATGTGACCCGCAGCAGTGCGACGGGTTCTCATTCCTCCCCTCCAATCAGGGACTGACTTAGACCTGACGCTCCAGATGAGTGCAATCTCTGGCCAATCGGTGGCTTTATTGGACTGTGGACAATCAGGCAGCAGCACTGCTGACCTCGAGGGCCAGATTTGAGTTTCCCTGGTATAGTGCTGGTCATCACATTCCTGTCCGTGAATATCAATAAGAACTACGATATCTAGGTCCTCCAGAAGGCTCTTCAGTGGCTATGTTTAACACTGCGGCAGATGTAGTGTATATTTTATGGACTATAACAAATTTGCTAACACATTCTATTGAAGTCTTATACACTTCAAGCACTTACAGCTTCTGCAGCCTACCCAAATTGGTAGATGCCATGTTGCTGCTGCGCGCTTCTCCTAATGTTGTGTGTACGTGCAGCACGCTAGGCAGCACTCTAGGAAACACGCTAGCAAATAGTAGATGTGTTGAGTATGTGCGTTGGAAGAGTGCACATCTCAAGTACCGTGGTCACGCGGCGTGGCAGCCTGGCAAAGCAATGAAAGGCACGACTGGCTGTTTAAGTTCTGCAGGAAACTAAAAGAGGAGAAATTGACAGAAAAAAGCCAAAGTGTGTTCAGATCCGAGCCACGCAGTTTACCCGCATGGACCGGCACGTATGAAACCATCCCGTGAGAGCTCTGAAGTAGCGCTAATGTGCAGTTTACCCCTGTTCCTGTCCACGCAATGAAGGGTTGTAACATATTCTCAAGAATGATTGCATTGGGTTTAACAATAGGTTTGCTTTTTTTTTGACCTGATAACAGTTTGGCAAATTTGCACACAATTTTATGGAAGGCTGTAATCACTGTGATTATGTGCGAGCGTGTGTGTGCGCATGCATGTATGTGGAGAGAGAGAGAGATTTGACAATAGAAACATTGTATTTTCATAAAATACATATTTTTCATTATAGTTTGTCTAGCCTGGTGTTGAATTCAGGAAAAGTCTGGGGTGGTCTTTGCTTGTAAAGTAAATGCAGTACACAGTAGTTTCACTTTAATCAATTCATTTGTTCTCAGGCCTTTTGTTCTGTGAAAAGTAAACGCTGCCTTTGCAGCCTTGTATTTTGGACTATGTGGTGTTATCTTCCCAATGAGCCCCCTGCGTTTATGCTAATAATAATTTTTTTAAATTGCATCTTTGAAATCTCGCCGGGGATGATCATTCCTAGCGTCCAGAGCTCTGCGTGTCAGTCCCCAGCTGCACGTCTGCATAGCTTTTATGGCCCAAAATACACAGAAGCAGAGAAACAGATAATAGTCTGGACAAGGCGCTGCAGTTGACGAAAAGGAATCTAAACAAAATGCTCACTTGAAACAAATTAAGGTGGATAGTTATTGACCAAGAAATAATAAAAAAATGAGAGATTGGTATTTGGCCACGGTTGTGCACATTGTTTAACATTTACTTAAGTTATCTCCTGCAGGAGCTTTTTGATGATGACTCAGCAGGCTGCTGGCAGCTTGCTGTTGGCTCTGTCACACTGCTGGCACTGGCTCTCTTTTGTTTTAGAGTAATATTCATTGTGTGAAGTTTGTGGCTGGGATGTTATCCTGCTGAGCGCAGTCCACTTTTCCTGTGAAGCCTTCTTATTTGTTTAAGTGCCATAGATCATGTTGTCCCAAGTATGAGGAAAGCACTTATCAGTGCTGGAGAGAGGGTCTGCAGTTTCCATGGTGAATCCAGCCAAAAACAAAAAAGTTTTTTTTTTTCATAGCACAACTTCCTGATATTAGGGTTTTGTAAATCTTCCATATTTCCCTTACCCACATGGAAAAGAATGAGAGACTGCATTTTTTAACCCTTTGTGGAGTAGGTTTCTTGGAATGTTTCTTTTTTTGAATTCTACGTCAGTGTTCTAGAACTCTGTTTTCAGTCACCAGCAGTGATTGTGACATCAGCATTAGAATGTTCAGAATGTTCAGAATGAACATTATAATCATATATATACATACTTTTTAATTTAATGGTTTGTTACTGATAATGTGCTGGTTGAACTACAGCCCCTTGGCACCATTTTGAGCCTCCTGCTGAAATCAGGCTTAAGAAATGCTTTGGCTGAAATGGGGTGTATTTGGACTGAAGCTGTGCAAGAGCATCCATCCACAGTCTCATCCAACACATCAAGGAATTGGCCCTTAAATATGAAAATTGCCATGACATCTAACATCTGAAAACTGGAACTAAATTATAATCCAATAATTCATATAAATGTGAGACTGTATTTTTTTCTTTTTTACTGATGTGAAATGATTCATCTTATTGCTGAAATGTCATCTGTCAGTTTTGACATGCGTGCTGGCTGAGCTCCTCTCTCCCCTGGCATGAGGGGCATCCTGGCACATCTGGCGCCCGTGGCACAGGCGGGGTTCTGTACCACGCTCTTTACTGCTCAGCAGGACAGGTGACCTGGCAACCCCAAAGCGTGCTCAACAGCCAACTCCGAGCAGCTCATTATTCATGCATAATAACTCATCATTTGCTAAATAATTGATTTAGTGTGTCTATCGCTGTGGGAGAATGAACTAGAAAGACGAGATACTATTTTTATTTATTCTGAATTAACTTTGAAATATGAATCCACATTTTTCCAGGGAGTTGGGAGTCAGTAAAGCGCGGAGGGGCCGCAGGGTTTTGCTCTGTTCGTCTGAGAGAGCCGGGTCAGCGGGTTGCCATGCGGGGGTCTCGGGGGGTTCTTTCCCCCGGCCAGGGGTACAAATAACCCGTCGGTCTGTGCTGTTTGTGCACCCCAGAACATTGCCCCAAAAAGAATAACCCTTCGGTCTGTGCTGTTTGTGCACCCCAGAACATTGCCCCAAAAAGAACAACCCCAGTCCAGGGCGGTCGTCTCAGTTCTGACTTTAACATGCGATACCAGATGGGAAGTACAGAGAGTTCCTTGCGGCTGGAGGTTTACTCATATGTAGACTCATATGCAGTTTTCTCTTTCTTAATCTTTTCAGTGAGAAAATAAAATATGAGTGCGAGTACAGTCATGTGAACTTGGAAAGTCTTACTGGGAATATTTAAGAGTTGTGCATGCATTCAGCCATATGATCTGGCTGTCTGTAACTCTCATGGCAATGAACACGTTTAGCCTTTGCGACTGAGTGTTCCTGCATCATCATTTCTGTATGTCCATTGGCCGCTGTTCCATATCCCTTAATGATGCTCGTCTGGACCTGGTGAGGACCACTGGCATCATGTGACCTGGTCATGTGACGGTGAGAGAGAGTGATGGTGCTCTTTCTGCAGAGAGGACAGGGAGGAGAGGATGCGTGTGCGCAGACGAGTCACCTGGACGGCCTTCACTGCGCAGACAGGCTATTTAATTGGACAGAGCCCAAATGGCCTCTCTGAGCCGGCCGTGGCTGATGGTAAAATGGCTGAGCGGTTTCAGACGTTTCCTGCTGCTCAGCGTAAGAGAGCAGCGCTGCCGTTTCCACACCTCTCTGCCCCGAGCCGGCGCGTCTGAGCACTGCGCTACATCAGGCATCTGAGAAAAAGAGCAGAGAAAAGGGGCAGGGAAAGGTTTAGTTTCGTTCTCTGCTTCACACGTCCCCTTCGAATGCTGTAATCGCATTCCACAGTGACGTCCTGACCCTGCCGCCTCACACCTGAGCGTGCCGGCACACCAAAATTAAAAAGTGATGTTGAGCGGGACGCGATGTTGAGCGGGACGCGATGTTGAGCGGGACGGTTTGTGTTGCTCCTGCAGCCTGTCTGTTGCTCCTGTGAGAGTGCGTTTCACTTGTCTTTGCGATTCCCGCAGGTGCTGAGGAAATAAAAAAAGCTGCAGGATACATCAGCAGTCAGGAGCCTCGGTAATTACTCAGGCATTTCTAATGCGATTGTTGTCATCATTTTAATGGTGATGGCAGGGAGGGACATTGTGCTAAGTATTATGTGAGTTTTTTTTATTGACGATACTGTGGTAATATACAGTTTTGAAGCCCACACACGGACACAGACAGACACACACACACACACAGGCACATACACGCGCACACACACACACAAAGACACAGACACACACACACGCACACATATGGGATGAAAGGAAGGTGGTGTACAGCCTGAGATTGTGAAAGTGTTTTAGCAGTTGTCACTTGTTTGCGCAGCATACTTCTCTGTTGAGAACTGTAGGGACATGTGTACTTATTAGGAGATGAGACGTTTTGGAAAATGAGGTTTAAATGAGGGGGAACAGCCATGACTCTGTTTGTCAAAGAGGCTAATTACCTGGTAAGTGCTCCCTGGACTGACAGTGCATGTATGCACTCAGCAGATAAACTGCAAGAAATGCCTCACTTTTAATTTCATAAATAAAATAAAAAAGAACTTGGAGCTTGAGACTGACGCTTGAGAATGTTTCTGTGGTTTTAGGCCCCAGAGCACAGTTAGGCCCCAGAGCACAGTTAGGCCCCAGAGCACAGTTAGGCCCCAGAGCACAGTTAGGCCCCAGAGCACAGTTAGGCCCCAGAGCACAGTTAGGCCCCAGAGCACATTGCCCTGAAACTGAAGGCCGGGCCTTCTTTATTAAGCGGTTTCTGCCATTTCAGAGTATCCTTGTAAAATGAAAGCACTGAGGAGTAGTCAAAGTGCAGTCTGTGTGAGAATTTAAGAAAAATAAAAAATAAATAAGTAATGAGAAGTGTGAATGTAATGTGACCCCTCCATCGGTGGGTCGCTGGGTTACCCTCGCTGTACGGGGAAGAACGCTGGGTCCACGCTGGGTCGCTGGGTTACCCTCACTGTACGGGGCAGAACGCTGGGTCCACAAAATCGATTTCAAAATGCTTATCTTTTTTTTTGCTCCTCAATCTTAAACGCCCTTCAAAGACTCAGACACGACATGCGGTGGGACAGCCCCAGGGAATGCTGGGAGCAAAGACAGTACACAGGACGAGCGATACAGTCCGAACACGAATGAGGTGTGGCGGCTGCATGACTGAGAGGTGCCAGCGTGGTGTACGTTCTTTAACCTTAACGAATATTTAGGAGTAAAGCAAAGGGGATTAGTTTGAATCGCCAAATAGAGAAATGGATATGAACGATCAGTGAGTTAAGGGTGGAATCCTTAGCATTTCTTTTTTGCTTCGTTGCGAGTGCAGTGATCTAAAAGAATCACCTTTTGGTTTCCCCGCTGGGTCAGTAAAACAGTTTGCCCTCTGAATCTCTGGTTATCCAGCTGCAGTCAGCGAAGACGAGTGGATGCAGTTTTGATCTTTTCTGGTATCGAGCGCTGACCTGCTCTTCCTGCACGCTCATCGCTCAGAGCACTTTCTGTTCTGCTGAGATCAGAAATATCTGAAGTTTACTGTTTCTGTGTGTACAGACAGATATCGACAAGTTAGGTGTACAGAAAATCCTGAAAACATTTTCAGCGAGGGAACATATCGGTTTTCAAAATGTTCACTGGTGTCTGAAACGTCTGAAATTATCAGCCTAGGCATCAATGTTTGAACAATATACTTCACAAGACTGCGGGCAAATTGATCAGCCGTTTGATTAATTAATGCACAGGCTGCAGTGAGTTAATCGATATTAAACACCGTGGCCACGGTTTCGCCCACCTGTCAGTGGTGCAATGCAGACTCATCAGAGTCGTCTTTATCGTTGTTTTATATTTATTTATATTTCTAGTTGAAATCATAGTTATAATTAAAGGGAGGCGGGCGATGTGTGGAGTTACCCTGACGGAGATCTCAGCCAGGCAGAGGTTAATTGAGATGACTTTTGGCGGAACACAGTGAGGTTTTGATCAGCTCGGTCCCCGGTGCCCCGTTTTTTTTCTTTCTCTTTTCTTTAGATTAATTGAATCCCTGTGACTTTCCAAACCTTGAAGAGGAGCGCGCTCAGAATGTAAACAACCTGCGCTGTCAGTACCAATGTCCCACGCTGCCAGCCCCAATGTCCTGCTCTGCCAATGTCCCACGCTGCCAGCACCAATGTCCCACGCTGCCAGCACCAATGTCCCACGCTGCCGATGTCCCACGCTGCCAGCACCAATGTCCCACGCTGCCAGCACCGATGTCCCACACTGCCAGCACCGATGTCCCGTGCTGCCAGCACCAATGTCCCGCGCTGCCGATGTCCCACGCTGCCAGCACCAATGTCCCACGCTGCCAGCACCGATGTCCCGCGCTGCCGGCACCAATGTCCCACGCTGCCAGCACCGATGTCCCACGCTGCCAGCACCAATGTCCCACGCTGCCAGCACCGATGTCCCGCGCTGCCGGCACCAATGTCCCGCGCTGCCAGCACCGATGTCCCACGCTGCCGGCGCTGGGCCGCATTGTTTAGCCCCTTATTTCTCTCTCCGAGGGAGAGAGGGACAAAGAGAACCAGCCGCGGTGTGAGGGGGCCGGGCTGTGAAGGGGCCGGGCTGTGAGAGGGCCGGGCTGTGAGAGGGCCGCGGTGTGAGGGGGCAGGGCTGTGCCTCTAAGTCTGTATTATGCAGGGTGTGAGAGGGCCGGGCCGTGCCTCTAAGTCTGTATTATGCAGGCTGTGAGAGGGCCGGGCCGTGCCTCTAAGTCTGTATTATGAAGGGTGTGAGGGGGCAGGGCTGTGCCTCTAAGTCTGTATTATGCAGGCTGTGAGAGGGCCGGGCTGTGCCTCTAAGTCTGTATTATGCAGGGTGTGAGGGGGCCGGGCTGTGAGAGGGCCGGGCCGTGCCTCTAAGTCTGTATTATGCAGGGTGTGAGGGGGCCGGGCTGTGCCTCTAAGTCTGTATTATGCAGGGTGTGAGAGGGCTGGGCTGTGCCTCTAAGTCTGTATTATGCAGGGTGTGAGAGGGCCGGGCTGTGCCTCTAAGTCTGTATTATGCAGGGTGTGAGAGGGCTGGGTACAGAGGGTCTGTATTATGCCTCCGTTTTCCATCCTTAGGGGGGAGGGGAAACGGGGCTTTGTGGAAGTGTTTGCGAGTTCCAACATGAAAGCAGCGCTCCCGAAATAACCCGCCGCTCGGTTTCTATACCTCCTTATTTCTGTGGCCGTGAAGCTGGCGTCCCTCCTGTCGGGCGCTAATCAGCGTTAGCGGGAGGCGGCGCGCGGGCCCTGTGGGCCGGGGGGGGTGGGCCGGGGGGGGTTTGCTGTTTTGTTGATGCAGCGCTTTGTGCCGAGTTTAAAAGGGGCTCGGCGATAATCCGCCTGTGGTTTCGTGCATCTTTTTTGTCCTCTCTTCTGCCGTGAGATCTGTTGTTCCGTTCTGTCCATGTGGAGTTAACTGTGCTGTGTGGCAGCAGGCTGTGGATGCCCTGCGGAGTCAGTCTCAGTGTGCTGTGTGGGCCGTGTCCATTAATGCCCCACTAGTTACTGCCTAACATGCTACATAACATTTCAGCTTAATAGGTTTCTTACAACCTGAGCAGTGTTTAGGCTCAGTCCAGCGTGCCTCCTGTCTTTCTCTGCCGCGTTAGTCGGCTCATTTTGAGCTCAGGCAGCTGTTACTGATTTCTGCTGAGCTGCTTCTGCCATTTCCTGCGTGACACAGCCGGGCGCTGGCGGGCTTGCCAGCTTCAGTCCGCTCTCATACCCTCGCAGTGTGGAGCTGAGAGAGAGCTGTGAGCTTTTCATGTGGTCAGAAACCAGCATGACTGCCGGTGTGTACAATGCAGTATATTTATCAAAAAGGTGTCATCTAAGCAGCAGGTCACTGAAGAACATGTTCATAGTCACAGTGTTTAAGAGGAGAGCTCTTATAGAGAAGCCTGGAGAACATGCTCCTCTGCTCTGCTCTTCTCTGGAGCTCCCCCCCCGCCCACCCGAATGTGCACCAGCAGCACCAAGTCTTTGTTTAGATTAGATTTCTCTGAGTGCCCCCCCCCCCCAGCATGCCGGGGCCCCCGAGCAGCGTCCGGCCTGCAGGTCTGGTGCTGATGCCGGTCATTGGCATGCGGGGCGGGGGGAGGGGGGCGGGGGCGGGGGGCGCCAGGCGGGGGGTGGCGGGCGCCGCGTCGCTCCCGCGCTCGTTAGCATTCATGGTGCTCGCTGGCCCTAATGATGCTGCTCGCCCCAGCGGCAGAGTGGTTTGTTACTTCACACCACCGAAGGAATACGCGCTCAGAGAGCGCTCCTGTTGGTCCCCGTACTGCTTCGTTAGGACGGTTTAATGAAACAATCTGAGCAGTAGCTTTGGGCCTTTGTGCCCTGAAAGAGCTCTAGCCCAGGGACGGCCATTTTCTGCTCCGCCCTGTCCTAGCGGGGGCTTGTGGCTGCTGGGTTGTGTCAGTGTGAGCATGTGTTTGTGTTTTTAAACACAGGATGTGGTTTGCTTGCTAATTGTATCTATATTTTAGGTGTCACAAGACTATGACGGTAAGACTAAATGAAGCCTGTTTAGGTGGAAGTACTTCTGCTTGTGTTGGATATAAATAGTTTAAACACAGAAGGTTTCTGAGAAGAACCTTTCAATGCGGTTTGCCTATTCTTGGTACACTACTGCAACTTGGATAATCTTACTGCTCTTTGTGACAGGTCCTCAGTGTCAGAACAAACCTTGTGAAAACCTTGTTAACAGCATAGAAGAATCAAAGCTTGTTAACAGCTCAGAAGAATCATGGATGCAAGTGGGTTTGGAAAGGAGTTTGATACGTGTTTCATCAGTAGCATTGGTGACATGGCAGTAACTACAACTCGGGCTAAAAACATCCCGATTTTTTTAAAATTGAGGTGCAAAAATACTGAGAGTGAGTTTGTGACTGGCTTTTTCATCAGATGAGATTAAAAGTGCTTTCCTTTTAACATCACCTAATAAATAAAATAAACTGTAGAAAATAAACTTTAAAAAGCATTTACTGTATTTCTTCTCACAGCAAAAAGGCACTAACTGCCGGACCGCTTGCTGGCTTGCAAGTGAACACAAATCTGCGTGTTCCCGCAGTTAATCCACAGATATTTCATCTTTTGCTCCTTTGATTGCTTATGAATGACAATGAGTCACATCTTTAGGTTTAAAAGGCGTGAAGGCTTTTGTCAGCTACTCTGGCAAGTTAATTGAAGAATGAAATGTCCTCAATGACCTCCAAAATGGCGCTCGGAAGTCCCGTCATACAGGGAGCGATGAGACTCAACCCGAGAGTTCAAACAGAGTCCGGGAAGCATGAAGAGCTTCTCGCCCACTTGCTGCTGGTTAGTCTGTATCTGTGTTTTATCTCTATTTGAGCGCTTCCTGGCACTGGCTGTTCACCACGAGCCTGCGCTCTCCTGGCAGACTGTGTCCAGCGAGCCTGCGCTCTCCTGGCAGACTGTGTCCAGCGAGCCTGCGCTCTCCTGGCAGACTGTGTCCAGCCATCTGATCTATCCGGCCTGTTTGTGACGCAGGGAGCGTTCGCGTGCCTGAATGATGCGGCCCTCGAGCCCAGCGCTGGGTAATATGATGCATTCATCCTCTGAATAGCGTGGGGGTCCTTAACTCCCCATGTTTTTGATGCGACTGCTTTTTATCTGAATTGTCTCCGTGCTTCACTGCTGAGCGGCTGCATCTAGTCCCGGAGTATTGGTTCTCCGCTCCGTGAGAGATTTATGGAAATGAACAGGTATGAATCTGAATGGGAAACCAGGCCGCATTATGCTAAATGAAAAGAAGGGAATGGCAGCGGTGTGTAGAATAAAACCTGTGATGCCAACATCATCATCTGCATGATAAAATGAACTGGAGGACTGTCCGCAATTCAGAATATCTATCTGATCTGACGTATTTTCACTCTTGTCTTTTTGGCTTTTAAATAGTTGTATTGTCTCAAGTCCAAGCTTGTCCAGTGATGTTTTAATAACATTCAAATTAATTAAAATGTAAACATAAAAAAGGCAGTTCTTCTTGTTACATTTTCCATTTGCAATTCATTAATAATTCGTTTTTTTGGAATGTTGTTTTAAAAATTCTAAGTCAGTGTTCTAGAACTCCTCTGCTTTCAATCACCAGTAGTATTTGTGACATCAGCATTAGAATGTTCAGTTAAGAGCGTTCTAATCACGTTTGTGATGACACACCTCAAAGGGTTGAACAGGACGTAGTTTCCTCCCACCGGAGTTAAGTGGGAAACTCTGCCGTCTGTGTGGACAGTGGGGAAATGAAGTGGCTCATTTTAACACGACCGTTTACAAGCGCAACCATCATCCATCAGCTGCTCTGTCCTTCTTAATGGATAACTGATGGTGGATGAACGGGGTATGTTGCCTGGATTGGCCTTGCCTATCAGTAGCAGAGGTATACTCCATGTTTGATCACATTATGCTTTTAAAATTAGCTTTTTCTAAAAAAAAAAAAAAAAAATATAAAAAGAAACTGCATAGAGGGCTCTCTAACGGCTGATGTCCGAATTAATTAAGCTGTGCCTTTTCTTTTTTTTCTTTTTTGGACATGCAGGCCTGCTCCCGTGAGTCTGGGAGTTAGCCGCTGATGTGGATGGATTGCACTTGTCCAGATTTGATTTATCGGAAGCGGTGCAGCTGATCTGGCGCCGGGCCCCGTGGCAGGTGTGATTACCTGGTGAAACTGAGCATGCAGCGCTGTCAGATTGACTGAGGCCGTCCTGAAAGCGTGATTACTGGGTGTGGGACGCTTGTTTCGGTAAAAAGGCGCACGCTTCCTCAGTGCCTCGCCCCGTCTGATTAAACAGACCTGATGGGCCTCGGAAGCGTGCTGCACCCACACACCTGCTCTCTGACGAGTCCGCGCTACGCCCAAACCTCGCCCACCTGTGTTTGGGCCCTGAGTCTGAGTCAGGCTCACATTATGACCACACGGCTTTCCTCAGAGCGGGTCTGCTGAACGCCAGCTGTGAAACCGACCACTCTCCTTTGCAAAATTGGAAATAAGTAAATAAATAAATACATTTATAAACTAGTAAGTAAATAAATGAGATAGATGAGAAGGCTGAATCCTGGAGAGCTTTCGGTTTTGGAAGGGGAGAAACAGAGCAGCTGAATACATGGCGCACTGCGTTTATTTGGGTTTTCAGTGCTGAGGCTTCAGGCCCCTGAAGAGAAGGCTGTTACTTCCTCCTTCATGTAGCTGTCAGGCTTCTCCCTTCAGGGGAGCGCTGTGTGTCGGAGCCTTTGAAGCTTTCTGCAACTTTCCCACCCTTGAGCTCCCAAAAAAACTCCCAGTTTTATTTTCCAAGACGTCTGAAGGAGCAGATGCTTTTCTTTCCCTCCAAACAGCTGAGTATGTCCTCTTCAGCGCTTTGTACCTCTTATTTCCTGTTTAATCATCAGTAGCTGGTTTCAAATTTCCTCTCAGGACCCGGGCGAGCCGGCTGTCTGCGTCTCTGTAGACGAGCCGTCCGGGTTTGGGGGAGCAGCCGTCCGGGTTTGGGGGAGCAGCCGTCCGGGTTTGTGGGAGCAGCCGTCCGGGTTTGGGGGAGCAGCCGTCCGGGTTTGTTTGGGGGAGCAGGAGTGAGAATGTGAGCAGGAGGCAGCCGCTCCCTCCGTTTCTCTGATTCATGCCCCACTTCAAAGCCTGCGCTGAACATCTGAGTCTGCGTCAGAGGGGCACGCGTGCCGAAGAGACAGAGCTCCGCGCTGCTTTCCCCTCCGAGAACGCTCCTGTCTTTTTTTTTGTTTTTATTTAGATTTGGCTCTAGAGTTTCTAGAGATTCCCTTTGCATGTAATCTGTGTTGGCTGAACTGTTTACTTAGATATAGCCTACTGTGATACAGTTTGAGCATGTCATATACTATTGCACATGCAGTACATATGGTGGGATAGATTGAGTAAAGGTGTAAATGGGAGTAGGGTGAGGGAGTACCTCATTATCAGAGCTGCTGTAGATAGTATGATATGCGCAAATTGCTTAGGGTTGTAGTGTAGAAGTGGTTTATGGGTAAAAAAAAATGTGTATGCTTTTTTTGATAGCTTATTTTTATATTTGGAGATGAATGGTCTTACTATTAACTTGAAAGCATTTCAGAGTACTTGAATTTATCTGTGACTTATCTCGGCAACTTCATCATTGTTTGATCTTGAATGATTGAAAATTGGCATTTGAATTAAGGAATGTTGAGTACTTGGTACTTAAGGAGCTGTGAAGCTTTAGAGTTCCAGTCAAGAGTATGGCTTTTCAATCAGGCTGTTCAGTCGCATGTATTAACAGAAGCACCCGTGACTCTCCCTGAACATAGAAAATGGACATCAGTTTATGATATTTATTTATTTATTTATTTATTTAGGCTCAATTAACTGTTGCTGAAGATGAAGCTTCAAAATATGATTTTACCACACCAGCTCAAGTGAAGCTTTTGAGCGTAGCAGTTGCTCAGTGGTGAGGTGTAGAGCTGGAGTCTTGCATCAATTTGCCTCTCCTTGCTTGAGCTCTGTTGTGCTTTTAATGCAGAGAGCGACGCGCGCGCACACACACGCATACACACTTCCTGTCCATCTTCCTCCTCCTGTTAGTGAAGCTGCCTTTTCAACTAATTTCAGGCTTGCTGTAGAAATGTCCAGAGTTGAATTAAAGGTAAACACAGTCATGTTCTTGTTATGTGTACAGTACAGTATATACTGTATGCTCATTTCAGAAGCTATGGCTAGTGTTACTACCCACTTCTTAGTCCACTAGTGCGTGTGTACATGTGTGTGTACATTTGTGTGTGTGTCTACTAGAATATTAAATATATATGTAACGTTTATAATACGCTTTGAATGTATGCCTCGTGTCCTGTCACAAAGTGTTTTATAATGTATTACTTATGTTTCTAATATCTTATAAAACCCCATTAAACACCTGACACTGACAGATCTGCTGGCAGAGACCGCTCGGGTAGTTCTGTACTAAAGCACCGCAGATACCCTACATGTAATCACTGAGGGAAAACCTCTATAATAGAATCACTTAACCTCTTCCTTTAGGTGTCAGGTTTCTTAATGCTTTCATTAAACATAGCAGCGCGTTCTCGGGGTAATCACAGACGAGGGAGACGACGACTCGAAAAGCCTTTCTGCTGCTTCTGCTGCGTGTTTCTGCTTCTGCTGCGTGTTTCTGCTGCGTGTTTCTGACGTTTCGGAGGGGAGACCCTCCCACCCCACCGCTCGATTTTATCTGTTTACCCCCCCCCCCCTTCACTCCCACTTCATTCATGCCCCAGTTGTGACGGGCGCGTATTTGAGAGTGAGGAAATGGTCGGGCAGTGAAGCACGTGGACTGCAATGGGGCTGGCTGCCCATTGAACGCAGTGCAGAAAAAAACAAGCTGCTTTCACAACCAAAGAAAACCTCAAATTTGGTCAAATTTTTGTGATATAAATGTCGTTATTATTTATCAGTTTTGTGAAACAAGGATTGTTTTGGTTCAAAAGTTTTGGGAAAATACCATCTTTACATCTGAGCCCTGTCTCCAGTTTGTTGTCTATATCTATACCCCAGTGTCTTAGGGGCTTAAAATGCTGTTAGCCAACCGGTGGCATTTTATCATCAAACTCAAGTTCATGGCTCTCTCTGTGGTTTGGTGGAGTCCCAGAGCCTTAGAAATGTAACCCTTTTCCAGATTGATATATTTCAACAACTTTTTTTCCTTGTCTCTTCTGGAATTTCCTTTGACCGTGGCACAGTGTGCCTGTAGAAACTTTGTAGTGACTACCTGACACAAGGTTCAGTGAGCGAGGTTTACATTCAGCAGGGCTGTCTGCAATCAATCCTGGCTGTATTCAATCAGCCTAATCTATACATTTGGTTAATTGGTTGATTGAATAACTTAGGGGGCAATTTTTTTCCCCTCATATGTGAGATGGGTGTTTGATAACTTTTTCTGTTAAATAAATGTAATATTAGTTTTAGAAATGCATTTTCAGTTTACTCTCTTTTCCCTGTCTTATATTACATTTTGTCGTAAAATCTGAAACCGTTCGGTGTTACAAATATGCAGTAATTGAGCAAATCAGGAAAGGTTCAAATACTTTCTCACAAAACTGTAGCTGGCAAGTCATTATATAATAAATAGGCATTGCATTACATGGCTTGGCATTCACAGTAGCAAAGGGCGGCAACCTATCCCGGCATCCAGTGCGGAATACACCCTGGTCAGGGTTTCCAATCCGTTTCTTTCATGTGCTTTATAGGCTATGCGCCGAAATATGTACGCATTATTTATTTACTGTAAATTTGCCAAAAACTGAATTTCACACAATATGCTTTTCATATGAAGCCTAAATATCGTTAATGGAGCTTCAGAACACAAATGGGGAAGTTTTATTTCGCTGTCATATGTCTGGTATTCCTCATTCACCTTTATCGGGATCTCCAATGTTTTGCGCTGACAGCCCAGACATGCGCGACACAGGCGCACTTCCGGGTGCTCCGCAGGTTAGGTAGGCTGATGTCAATGCTCTGAAATGCTGTTTGCTTTTCAGGATTCTTTCTTTCACGTGTCTTAGCAAGTAGCCGTCCTGTTTATATGCGTAACCTCGACAGTTGGCTTTCTGGGAATTTCCGACGGATTTGTTTGGTTAAAACTTGTTCGTCAGTTGACAAATTAAGTTATCGTTTCCATGACTAGTCTGCGAATACCTGATTGCGTGACGTTGGTTTCTTAAAAGCGAAGCGTGTGTGTATGAATTTATATTAAAAGAAGCTGGAAACAGGACTTTTCATTTAAAGTTTTACGCGAACAATGCAGCTGTCGTCTTACACAAGCGCGAGACTGTCTTGCTGGCTTCGGCAACGCAGGTACGTTTACGTGCGGACGTCATGTTTAAAGGTAAGGCGCGTTGCATATAAATTATGAAATCATACAAGCCCGTGCACAGCTCACATGAGTACCGGCTGCTAATGAGGTCAGAAGCCCATTGAACGTGTCGAAGACATCGCTCACACGGAAGCAATCTGTCGGAGTGCTCTAAAGCCGACTGTATCCGTGTGGAGTGTGGGAGTCGCTGTCCTTTACATCACTTGACAGACTTCAAAGTTAATTTGAGGTCATTCACAAAACTTTACCCCGTTATCTTCAGGAAGCCAAGCTTTCTGCCTCAGTGATCAGTGGAATATAAGCCAGAACAGGACGGATCTAATTTTGTGGATGCTCTTCAAGAAAATTAAACCTGACTGCTGACTTTACCTCTCTCCCATTGTGGCTATTTTTATTCAGGGGGGCGGGTGTTATGCCAACAATTATTACTGTGGTTTCACAGTTGTGATGGTCTTGCGCATTCTCCTAAGTAAGCATGAGAATAATACTACGACCAGTCTATTTCAATGGCTGATTTAATGAAGAAGCATTTTACCATAAAATAAAACACTGGTGAACAGAGAGCTTGCGGTGTCACACGCAAGGCCCTTAACGGTCTGTCTGCCACATCCAAATCGAGCAGTGTAGGCGAAATGGCAGGCATGTCGTAGCCAATCCCTGGCCACTTCATAACCCCCCCCACTGAGGAGATGTGTTCTGCAGCCTGTGTGTTCATGAATGAAGAGCCACTCTGTGTCTGAGCTCCTCCCTAATCTGCTGCTCTGTCCCTGCTCCTCCCTAATCTGCTGCTCGGTCCCTGCTCCTCCCTAATCTGCTGCTCGGTCCCTGCTCCTCCCTAATCTGCTGCTCTGTCCCTGCTCCTCCCTAATCTGCTGCTCGGTCCCTGCTCCTCCGTAATCTGCTGCTCGGTCCCTGCTCCTCCCTAATCTGCTGCTCTGTCCCTGCTCCTCCCTAATCACTCAGTCCCAGAGGGGGAGGGGTGCAGCTCTAGAGCAGTCGGAGTTATCGCAGGTGTTTGCTGGATGCAGAGTGGTGATTTTTCTTCATTTAAAATGGCCGATGCTCCGGCATGGATTTGTCATCACCGCGCGCTCGCTGACGATGATTAGAAAGTGATGGGGTCTAATGTGAGGGATGGGAAATCATCTCAGTCCTGACGTGTCAATTATATTGTTGTGTTGCCCCCCCCCCCCTTTCCACCCACTCACCCCCATTCCCCCCCTTTCCCAATCCACTCCCACCACCCTTACCAATCCACCCACCACCCCCTCAACCCCACCCCCCCCCCCCCTCCTGCTCCACCCCTGTGCCCCCTCTCCTGTCTGCAGAACCTCCGATGGTGCGGACTCTGCGGGGGTAGTGGTGGTCAGCCGTCTGAGTATGGGGGAGATGGAGGACGGCGGGGTGGACCACATCGCGGCAGACGCGCGGGGACAGACGGTAGGGCCGCCGCCGCTAAACCGCTCAAATTACCTGACAGCTGATTGGCTCGTCCAGACGCTCTGTGTTCAGGCTGATGCTAGGGGGCTTTGAGGTGTCATTAGTCAGGTAACCAAATGAGATTCATCCGACAGTACCGACAGTACTCAGCACCTGTGTGTGTGTGTGTGTGTGTGCGCGCACCTGTGTGTAAAGGCACTCTGTCTGAGGCTGGAAAGTGTGTGTGTGCGTGCATGCGTGCGTGTGTGTGTGTGTGTGTAAAGGCTAGGTGTCTGAGGCTGGAGAGTGTGTGTGTGTGTGTTTGTAAAGGCTATGTGTCTGAGGCTGGAGTGTGTGTGTGTGTGTGTGTGTGTGTGTAACGGTGCTGTCTCTGAGGCTGTAGAGTGTGTGTGTGTGTGTGTGTGTGTGTGTGTGTGCTTGTGTAAGCGCCTGAGCTCTCGGTGCTGTGCCTCTAGAGGCTGAGAGTGTGTGCCTGCCTGCTGAGTGCTTGTGACGTGCTGTGTCCAGAGCGTGCAGTTTTTGCCATGACTGAATTACACTCAGTGTCGTGCCTCCTAGCGCACTGTCCGTGTCAGGTGATTTAAACGGATGCGCGCAGTTGGTGTACAGTGCAGGAATTAAGCAGTTTTACACAAAGACACGGCGAAGCTGCAGAGATCCTCTCTCCTCTGGCAGCTCTTTAATGAAAACAGGGAAATTATGTGTGAGTGCATGTGCTTGTGACTGATTGATGACAATTTTCTTCTTTTTTTTTTAAAAGCTTTAGATGCCTTAGGTTTACAACAAGCAAAGGAGATGCAGGTGCAAAATGTAATCAGGCTGTTTTAGAAAAGGAGATTTTTTCCCCCTCATTTGATCCAGAAATTAAAAATGAAATGGTACATTGTCGGAGATACTTCACAGCACTGAAATGAAAAGTTCATATGCATATTTAACAGGGTGACTGTCAGAATCCTTTGTAGTTTCCACTCTAAGTGTGTGAGGCACCCTTTCTTCTTTGAAACTAATTAAATTCTGTTTTGCATTAGGTGAAATTGGGTCATGACAGTTTTTTTTTTTAATTTTTAAACCAGAGATCGATGAAATTCTAATGCACAGGAACGGGTGGGGGGGACTCTGTTTCAGCTTTACTTTTGGCTCATAAGATGTGATGTTAACTGTGTTTAAAGCTGTGGACTTAATGTGCTATTATAAGAGTCATTGTGCCAGACCTGGGTTTGATGGCTGAGGCACGTCAGACTCCGTGTGGCTCAGTCCATATGGAATATGGAATATGATGTGAGTCCAGGAATCTTCAGAGCCGCCTCTAGACAGCTGCACAGGTGCACCCCTGAGGAGATAACAGCGGTCTGCATTATGATTTCCAGAGTTTCTGACGAGCACAAAAGTACTTCTACAAATGGCAAAGCAATTTTTTTATTTTTAAACCTCTGGCACCGACTTACTTTACCACAGAGCTGCCCGTATAAAAGAGAGACCGGTTCACTGTGTGTTTCTCATGGAGATCTGGGGTCTGAAGATGCTCAGTGTTGGGCTCTCTGCTTGCAGTGCACGCTGGTGTGTGAGTCTCTACACGGCACCGCCAATGACAAGGACAGCAGCCCTCTGGTGAACGCGGGTGAGTTCTCTTCTGCTCGTTCGCAATTTCACACAGTTTCACACTCTGTTGTACAATATTATTTATATTTTATACACTACGCTGTTTACTAGCTAATGGATACTAGTGCATTTAAAATGTAGTTTTTTTTTCTTCTGACAATGTTGTGCATTTTACGTTGTTATTTCCAGATGCCCTCGGGTTTTCAGTGTGTACAGAGGCCTTTTTAAGAAGTCGCCCAGGGGCGTTCTCTAAAAAATGGCCGATCATTTACATTACAATTATAATTTAGCATGTATGTCCAGTCGAAGCTTGGAATTTGATTAAAGTTGTAAAGTGATGTGAATGAACCCCGGGGGTGGGGGGGGTGTGGGGCGTTGGGAGGGGGGGGGTGTAGATGGATGTGGCAGGAGAGCCCCTCGCCGCCGGGCCTCACGCGTTTATAATCGCTGGATGCCGCGGGGCCGGCGCGGGGCCCCGGGCTGCGTTTGGTCCGCCTGGCCCAGTGCAGGGACACGCCACTGGAGCTGGGCTGTGTGACCTTCAGCTGCGGTGGAGAGGGGTTCGAGCCGCGGGCGTCGCTGAAAAGCTCTCATTCTCTCAGTGAGCAGCGCAGCGTCGTTCCACAGCTGTGCTTACGGACCGACTGAATCAGACGGCCTGAAAGGCTTTTCACACTGCAGCCGTCCCGCAGCCAGTTAGCGGACGCAAGGTCGCTCACAGGGGCAAGAATGCTGTCTACTGAACGGAGATAGAGCTCATTGAGGGGATAACGGCAGATTTATTTTTTCTGTTCCTCGTGTTATTGTAGACGCTCCATATGCACCACCGTATACACACACATGTTTAAAAGGGTTGTATTATTTAAAAAAGAAGAAAAAGTTTTATATTCTGAAATATTTGACAAAATCTATGTGTAGTCATTGCATATCAAGTCTGGCCAGGGACCACCACCTGTGACCTCCAGGGGTCCACAGATCCCCTGTTGAGAACCCAGCGTGTAGATCTCAGTATATTATAATGACCCGTTTAATGTTTAGGCTATTGTTTAAACGTCTTGGTAATGAAGTGATGCTGTGCCAGTTTGATTTCATCGACGCTTTGCACACGTGCGGTTGCTCGATGTTGACAGTGCAGATAATCCGTTTAGGTCACGTCTGCCTAATGAATTGCCTTTCTGAGTGGCGGTTCACCGATGACCTCATTAAGAGCTGAGCAGTGATTGGGTGCTGCGGCCTGCTTGTGCGTCAGACCTGTGGCGGTTGGAGGGCAGCCTGCTTCGGTAGGCTTGTCCCTGCTGGTCTGGCACAAAGACCGAGAATTCAGTTTGATATGGATTATATGTCCAGGATCTGCTTAATAGCAGGAAACTGTTTGGCAGACTAAAGGGTGAACAGGCTGGGACCCCCCGCACCCCCATTTTTATTGACGCCAGTTAAAATTTGAAACATCCAGTGACTAGAGGTTGTCACAGTGCTGGCAGTTATATATGGGAGTCTCTGCATCCTAAATAAGTATTAACTCAGTTAATTTGTGATGCTTTAGGTACCGACTGACCGGTCAGCTGATCAGGGTCCGTGCCCTGGAGCAGTCTCTGTTATTATCATGGATGATAAAGGTGTTCATTAGAAACGGGTCTCATTTTTCATTGATTAAAAAAACTGGAAATATTCATTCCCTTCCTAGCATCGCTCCTAGCGCCGTACCTAGTAGCGCTTTTCTCCATCAGTAGCTTTCAGATTTTCTCTGAAGTTTTTTTCTAAGGAAGAGTCACTCCAGTCTTCATCTTTTCTGCTCAAGCAGTTGACATTTGAAACTGCACCTTGTCTCAGATATCGTGGCACAATTATTATTCTTTTTATTTTTTACATGACAACAGGTCTTGGCATCATTCAGTTATCTTTGAACGTGTAGATCTTTTAATGTCTTAAATATGTCTTGGAACAACTTACTATCTTGGGAGTTGAATTGATTTTCATAGAACTGGACCAGTTTGATTGAATGATGTTTATTGAAGTAACATGTCAATTGGTTATGTTTGTCTTCACACAGTGCAGTTTTAAATTGCTGCGGGTTCAGTGTCATATCTTTGTCATCAAGCAATTCTGGTTTTGCGTGACTCAGCCTGTAATGATGAATAATTTGTCTTTCTGTTCATCCGAATGCATCCGCATGCCCTGGTGCAGGAGGTGTGAAGATACGCACACATTATTCAGTCGCTCATACGCTTTCTCGTTTTGTTAAATCCTGTTCCTGCTCTGTTTCTGGAGCCAGCTACTCCAGACAGAGTGTCTTAATCTGCTGGTTATCCTTAATTTTACCAAAAGTAGACGACGCCCATGCTTTGGCACTATTGCTAAGCCAACAGTGTTTTAAATAGAGAACGTGGTAAAATGGATTGCGGAAGGAGACAAAGATTTAGGTTTACTGAAGAGGAGATAGGGGCTGTAATTGGGAATACAAGTGTAAAAAACACAGTGTGTTTTAATGAGATTTTACTCGCGGTCTTTTGGCTATTTGTTAAGCCAACTTAAACTGTGATTTGTACCTTCAAAATAAAATGCGACGTGGTTATATATATTTATTTGGCTTACCTAAGCTGCTTCAGTGATGTAAGAGCCTATTCCAGTGAAGGATAAAAATTAAAATGAGTTCCAAATGACCCCCTTTCCCCTAGTGTTTATATCTGTGAGGTTCTATTTTCTTTGGAAACCCTGTTAAACTAATTAAATTAGCTTTGTTTCCCTGACATTATAAAATACAAACACCCAAACCGTAGTCATTGATATTCAGTAGCGTTTCAAGAGGGAAAAAAAGATCTTCATAGAGAAAGGAAAGAAATTATCATGTTAAAAAAAACGGTAGTTTGCTCCTTGTATTGATAGATAATCTTGTCATGAAAAAGAGTGTAGAATATTCAGCAGTTTGATTTGAAAGCGTATTCTATAGCTCTATTGTTGAGCTTCAGGCTGGGACTTGCTTTGGGGAAATGACAGTGCGTGTGTAATTATGCACCATTGAGGACGAGTTTAACCGAGTCAAGGTGCGGGGGGGTAATTTTCCTGGACGGAAGCCGTTCCCGGTCACACTGATTTGGCAGGGGCCTTTATTGGTGTGATTATGTTTTGACTGCCGCTCTTGCTGCAGATTCCAAGCTTGGCCCAGTTATTCATTAAAGAAGGTGCTTCCTGTGAATTGTAGGGGACAAAAGAAGCAGGAACCGTTTGACAGTTTAACAGCTTAGGCACCCCGGCACCCCCACCCTGCTCTGCTCCCCCCCCCACCCCCCACCCCCCCGCCTCCTGCCCCCCCGATTCTCTTCACTGTACTGCTCTCGCTGATAAGAGCTTAATGCTCTCTTCAGCCCCGTTCCATTGATGGGTTTTTTTTTGCCACTTTCAAAATTCAAAACTGCAGAAATGTTGAGTTTGAAAGTATGTTAATAGTACCACATTTTAATAACCCAGTGAAAAGTTTGAAATACGCAGTCTGAAGTTACACTGAATTATCATAAACATTTTCAAATATGCATTTAAAACCGGTAATGGCATGGTGACTTTTGCAGAATGACTTCATTTTCCAAACAGCCAAACAGAAACAAAAAAGACAGTGATTTATAAAAACTGTAGCAGAAATATGCTTTCGTATCATACAGCTAAATTAATGCAATTAAATCTATTTCATGAGAACAGTTGGGTTTCAGCAGTAATTGAGCCGTAATGGGGTCTACAGGAACAGGTTTGAGCCATAATGGGGTATGTAGGGACTGGTTTGAGCCATAATGGTGTCTGTAGGAACAGGTTTGAGCCATAATGGGGTATGTAGGAACATGTATGGGGGTATGTTGAGCACTCAATGCCTTGAATATCACCATGGCAGTGCTCCCTGTTCACGCTCTCCAAACGCTGATTTTCTGTCTTGCAGTGTTCAAGAACCCGGTGTGTAAAGTTTACAGATTCCAGACGGTGGACTGCAAATGGATGCTGGTTCGAGAGCAGATGGCCGAGTGTACGCTGTCCTTCAACATCCCCAAGCAGCTCCTCACACTGTACATACAGGAGGACATGCGCAGGTGAGACTGCTTACGCTCCGCATACAGGAGGACATGCGCAGGTGAGACTGCTACGCTCCTCATCCAGGAGGACATGCGCAGGTGAGACTGCTACTCTGTCATACAGGAGGACATGCGCAGGTGAGACTGCTCCCACGTCATACAGGAGGACATGCGCAGGTGAGACTGCTTACGCTCCTCATACAGGAGGACATGCGCAGGTGAGACTGCTTACGCTCCGCATACAGGAGGACATGCGCAGGTGAGACTGCTTACGCTCCTCATCCAGGAGGACATGCGCAGGTGAGACTGCTTACGCTCCTCATACAGGAGGACATGCGCAGGTGAGACTGCTCACACTGTACATACAGGAGGACATGCGCAGGTGAGACTGCTTACGCTCTGCATACAGGAGGACATGCGCAGGTGAGACTGCTCACACTGTACATACAGGAGGACATGCGCAGGTGAGACTGCTTACGCTCCTCATACAGGAGGACATGCGCAGGTGAGACTGCTCACACTGTACATACAGGAGGACATGCGCAGGTGAGACTGCTTACGCTCCTCATACAGGAGGACATGCACAGGTGAGACTGCTTACGCTCCGCATACAGGAGGACATGCGCAGGTGAGACTGCTTACGCTCCTCATACAGGAGGACATGCGCAGGTGAGACTCGTTTAACCGCTTAAAGGCCTGTGTACGAGCTGTACGCGCAGGAGCGCTGAATTATTCACGTCTGTTTAGCACTTCAAAGTGCTGGACGAGCAGACAGCCTCTTCTTCTGGCTGCCTTTGTGTTGTGTGTACAATCTGTGGGTTTACCCAGAGTGCACTTCTGCACACTCAGAAGTGAGAATGGCTGCCCTGGGACTGCAGAAACGTGGGGAACTGAGAAAGTTAAGAGTGAGCTTGGGGAGCTCCTCACAGCAAGGGCCCACTGACCCTTTAAAAAGATAATACAGGTCTGGTGTGAAAAAGCCCAAAAACATCCGAGCTTCTGCTTGGGCTTGACGCTTTCTTGGCTGGCTTGTGAGGGTGTAAAACATGGATTTGTTTCCGCCCCCCGATTTAGAGATCAGCAGCCGAGCGTCTTCTCCTCCGTCTCCTGTAGTGTTGATCGGCGTGTTTGAGATCAGCGTGTTTGAGATCGGCGTGTTTGAGATCGGCGCGTTTGAGATCGGCGCGTTTCAGATCGGCGCGTTTGAGATCGGCGCGTTTGAGATCGGCGCGTTTGAGATCGGCGCGTCTGAAATCGGCGCGTTTGATCGCGCGTTGAGATCGGCGCGTTGAGATCGCCGCTTTGAGATCGGCGCGTTGAGATCGGCGCGTTTGAGATCGGCGGTTGAGATCAGTGTTGAGATGCGCGTTGAGATCGCGCGTTTGAAATCGGCGCGTTTGAGATCGGCGCGTTTGAGATCGGCGCGTTTGAGATCGGCGCGTTTGAGATCGGCGCGTTTGAGATCGGCGCGTTTGAGATCGGCGCGTTTGAGATCGGCGCGTTTGAGATCGGCGCGTTTGAGATCGGCGCGTTTGAGATCAGCTGGTTTGAGATCGGCGCGTTTGAGATCGGCGCGTTTGAGATCGGCGCGTTTGAAATCGGCGCGTTTGAGATCGGCGCGTTTGAGATCGTCGCGTTTGAGATCGGCGCGTTTGAGATCGGCGCGTTTGAGATCGGCGTGTCTTCGCGTTTGTTCCGCGGTGCGTTACGTGTTCCCGGCTCGCAGACTGATACGCTACCGTCTCCTCACCTTCCTCCTACATCAACTTGAAGGAAAGTCGAAGGAAAATATCGCTGATGAAGTGTCTTCCTTCTCCACATTATTTTGCGGAATTGATGATGAATGTTTCGTCTGTGGATGGGGCATTAGCCAGACGTATGAAGCCAGATGCAAAACCAGGCATTTAAAAGGTTCCAATTGACAGGAGTTCAAAAGACAACATTTGTCTCAATTTCATATATTTTCTCCAGTCCGAAGAGGAAAATACAAACCTTTAGAACGGGTTTCTGTGCAAATATGTGTAGTCCCGGTCCTGTAGGGTTTACTGCCTGCTTCTGTGAATGTGTGTAGGCCCGGTCCTGTAGGGTTTACTGCCTGCTTCTTTGAATGTGTGTAGACCCGGTCCTGTAGGGTTTACTGTCTGCTTCTGTGAATGTGTAGGCCCAGTCCTGTAGGGTTTACTGCCTGCTTCTGTGAATGTGTGTCATGCATGGGTGTGATATTCCCTGTGGTGGACTTCAGGAACATCTTAATAAATGAGTTTTAGATCTCAGCTTGTGTTCTGCAGTTATTCAGCGATAGAGATGTCTGTTCAGTGTCAGGTCCTGCTGCTCATGCCCAGACAGCCTGATGCACCTTGGAGCTGGCTAGCCCATCTGAAGTAATGGGGCCTATCTAGCTCAGAGTCCCAGCCCAGCCCCAGGCGGGACTCCAGATGTCGGTGGTTGTTTCACTGCCCCGAAGGCTCAGCTCCAGAATATCAGGGGTTCAGGGGTCACACACGCATGCTGGGGGACGGGCTGGGCACAGTAACGGAACAGGCCTGTGTTCCAAGTAGGTCGTTTAACGTTGGAGAGAAAAAGGAGGTTAAATATCCACGGCTGTGCGAAAGGCAGATATGAGGGCGATGTGCACATCCAGTGAGTCAGATGAGCAGTCGGATTGCTGGCCTCTGATTGGTAGATGCTGAAGTGCATTGTGGGGAGGTTATTGACATCACGGACGCTGTGTTTGATTCTGCAGCACGGCTGAAGTGCGAGAGGAGCCGCGCGGCTGCAGATTACCGCTAAGTGGTTAAGATGTTACGCGCGTGCTGCTCTTGGGCAGGAAGGGGAGAAAAAGACACAGATTTTTATCTTTCTTCTTTTACAGTGTGAAGCTTTCAGGAGTTCCCTTTGTTCCCCTCGCATATCATTTATTCAGCCCCTTCGCCGCGACGGCGGGTGCATTAGTGTCGGGGTTCGAGCTGCTCTGCTGAGCTGCCACTGTGCCTGCGCGGATATCAGCACGGCTGTCCTGAGGCGGGGGGTGGGGGGGGGTCGGGGGGGTGGGGGTGGCGGGGGGGGAGTTGACGTCCTTTAGTGTCTCAGCCTCTCTGATGGTGCTCCGTCCCTCCCTGTCTTCAGTTCTCTCTCTCGCTCTCTCTCTCTCTCACTCTTTCCCTTTAAAGGCTCTTTTTTCCCCCAGAGTTTGAGTCTCTCTCTCCTCCCTGCTTCTCTCTGCCATCGTCCCGCGGCATCTCTGTCTCCTGTGAAACCATAACGAGCCGAGCAGACGCGTGCCGACCGGTCCAGACCGGTCCAGACTGGTCCATTTCGGTCCATTTCCAGATGTGGAAATGTAATTAAGATGGTGTGCTTCCTTCAGCCATGTTGAATGCCATGTCAATCCAGCACACTGCAAAGGCCAAAGATCAAGCCAGTCTCAACAAGTAGTTTATTTCTAGTACCTTTTTTGCTAAATAAGACACAAATATTGCCAGTGGGGTAAGAACATCTCACTTTGCAAACAAACAGTAATAGTAACAAGATAATATTTTCTACTTGAGAGACGAACAAAAGATATTATGCCTCATTGAAAGACTAAAGTACGTGTGAAGACAGACTTGTTCTGCAGGGCAGGCAGCAGAGATTGGAGCGATTGAGGCAAATCTGCATCATGGAAAGCAGAAGAATAAACAGCCACAGCAGTGAATCAACGCTCAAACAGCCTTTGATATTCAGCAGAGCTGAGAGAGGTGACCGAAGTGTGAGAGATCGTTATCTGAGGTTTTGGGAGAAAACAGAAAGGCATGCATTAAACTGTAGAAAATGCAATGTTGCTGTTTTTTTGTCAATTCTGTACTAATAATCCTACTAAAAATGTATCTCTGCGTGGTACCTGTTAACGCCTCTGTGTTCCTGCGTGATTCTGCTGAGAGGGACTCGGTGTGCTTACGGTGAGAGGAACTCGGTGTGTGTTTACGGTGAGAGGAACTCTGTGTGTTTACGGTGAGAGGAACTCGGTGTGTGTTTACAGTGAGAGGGAACTCGGTGTGTGTTTACGGTGAGAGGAACTCTGTGCGTGTTTACAGTGAGAGGAATTCGCTGCGTGTTTACGGTGAGGGGAACTCGGTGTGTGTTTACGGTGAGAGGAACTCTGTGTGTGTTTACGGTGAGCGGTTGCTCAGACAGACAGACAGAGCGCAGAGTTCGCCGCGTCGTGTGTCCGGCTCGGCTGTGGGGATTAAATGGCGCTCTGCAGGCCGGCTGGAGGATCGGAGCGGCACGCCGGGCTCAACCTTCTGCTTTGATCAGATCCTCCGGCCCTTTAATGGCCACGCGGAGTCAGCGCCTCCGGTTGAGTCTCACATCTGAGAGCCGCCGCAGATCCCCGCTGCTGCAGTGGGACGCAGAGGGAGGAGCGCCCCCTTCTGGCACCAGGTGCAACAGCAGCCTGGTTTTCCTCTACGTTCTGCCGTCCGGGTGCTGATCAGGTCCAGGCCAGCTCGGCGCGGTCTCTGTAGCGGGAGACTGCGTGGCTGCAGCTGTGATTGGCCCCAGGGGGAGGCCGAGAGCCGACTGCGGAAAAACCGCCACTTTCAAACCGCTTCTTTCTTCCAGTCCTCCTGCACTGTGATTGGGCGTGTCATTTCCAGGCCGGCTGGTATATGTGTGCGAGCTTCGCTCACCGTCATCATCATCATAACCATGTGCTTGTGCCACTTCATCCGTTAGCATATAATCAGCTATGTAATGCTGCCGGAGGCTTCATGGCTGATATCAGCTCACACAAACTCTGCTGGCCAATCACGCAGCACCTCCACGGGTGTGCATCCCTAAACGGCGTGCTTGTTCTCTGCGGCCGTTTTCACCCAATCGAAGTGGGTTATTCAGCAGCTCCTGAAGCCCAAATATGGAAGTTGTTTTTGCGATATTTTAAAAGTGAAGCCCATCTGTCCCAGTTTAAAAAAGCTGATGTGGTTCAGGCAGTCCGCACTGACAGATGTCTGTCCGCCGTTCTGAAGGCTATAATAACACAGTTCGGCTCTAACGACAGTTATATCACTCAAGCTCTCCCCCTGCAAGGGAGCCCAGAGTGCTTTTCAAAGAGCAACAGCAAAAATGAAGCTTCTGTAAGAACAGCTCTCCACAAATAAAAGCCCATTTTTTGCCAAATTATAAGGTGTCGCAGTAGTCCTGTAAATAGACTTGAATGAAAGTTGGTAAGACAGAGATGTAATGTTTTAATTACTGTGACAGTTGTGTCTCACTCGATAGCGTGTTTCATTATGTGCACTCTGTAATTACTTGGTCAACTGTATCCTGCGTTTTTTTCTCTCTTGATTAAATATATTTCAGTTACCTTGCTATGAATTACTGTCTTAAGTAATGATCGATGGCTTCATCCTTGTGCGCTTGCTAACTAGCCTGTCTGCTTATGCCGACAGCACTGAAATTAACATTTAAAATATAATACACATAACCTTATGTATCACCCCAGATAGACAACATAGTTTAATATTATTATGCTTCTGACATCACTCATCATGCCTGACTAACAGTCCAAATTAACTGTCTGGAAAAAAAACGTACAAAAAAAAGCCACTGTGCTTATGTCATCATCAAAACAGTCATAACATTTACTTAAAATACAATTGTCTTCTATCTTAATTGGAGAACATTAGATATTCAAGCCTCTTGTGAACAATATTAAATAAAATATCTGTGTAAAGTAAAATTAATTACCACTTCAAAATCAAGAAAGCTGAATTGAAAGAATACATTTTTGAAGGCACAGGCAAATACACAAATGTTTTCGCAGCTAAATTCCACACATGAAAATATCCCAGTGTAAAAATAGGTGCTGTTGGGTTCAGAACTGAGCTGTTGGATTCAGAACTGCGTATTCTGTAGTATTCATATGATTTTTCATTGCGTCATCCGGGCGTGTCGAGTGCGAGTTATGACTAGAACGTTCCAGGAAACATCCAGGTTAAATCCGTCATACTTATACAAACAAGGCACTTTGAATAGCATCACTGATATCATCTCTGCTACTGCAGGCGATCTCTTACTTTACCACCTCCCCCGATTGGCTGACGCTAACAGTGGACTAGCGAGCAGGCCCAGGTAGCCTGACGCTAACGGAGGCCTAGCGAGCAGGCCCAGGTAGCCTGATGCTAACGGTGGACTAGCGAGCAGGCCCAGGTAATGATAACGTGTAAGCGAGCATCCCAGGTATCCTGATGCTAACGTGGATACGAAGGCACAGGTACCTGTTCGCGCTAACACTAAATATCCCAGTGTAATCCAGGTGCTGTTGGGTCAAACTGGTGTGCGACTGCGATTCTGTAGTCATGATCATTGCGTATCCGGCTGCGGTAACAGTGACTAGAAGTCAGGCACCAGGTAGTACTTAAACAGCTAACATCTGGTACTCGCAGCAGGCGATCCACTTTACACTTCCCGATGCTGACAAAGTGGACTAGCGAGCAGGCCCAGGTAGCCTGACGCTAACGGAGGCCTAGCGAGCAGGCCCAGGTAGCCTGATGCTAACGGTGGACTAGCGAGCAGGCCCAGGTAGTCTGATGCTAACGGTGGACTAGCGAGCAGGGCCAGGTAGCCTGACGCTAACAGTAGACTAGCGAGCAGTCCCAGGTAGCCTGATGCTAACGGTGGACTAGCGAGCAGGCCCAGGTAGCCTGACGCTAACAGTGGACTAGCGAGCAGGCCCAGGTAGCTTGACGCTAACAGTGGACTAGCGAGCAGGCCCAGGTAGCTTGACGCTAAAGGAGGACTAGCGAGCAGGCCCAGGTAGCCTGATGCTAACAGTGGACTAGCGAGCAGTCCCAGGTAGCCTGATGCTAACGGAGGCCTAGCGAGCAGGCCCAGGTAGCCTGACGCTAACGGAGGACTAGCGAGCAGTCCCAGGTAGCCTGAGCTACATGTGGCTAGCGAGCAGGCCCAGGTAGCTTGACGCTAAGGAGGCTAGCGAGCAGGCCCAGGTAGCCTGACGCTAACAGGGGCCTAGCGAGCAGGCCCAGGTAGCCTGACGCTAATGGAGGCCTAGCGAGCAGGCCCAGGTAGCCTGACGCTAACGGAGGACTAGCGAGCAGGCCCAGGTAGCCTGACGCTAACGGAGGCCTAGTGAGCAGGCCCAGGTAGCCTGACGCTAACGGTGGACTAGCGAGCAGGCATCCTTTAGGCGGTGGACCGCGCCTGCCTGGAAGAAAGACAGCGTCTCATGCTCGCGCATCATTCCCGCCCAGAGACGCGTATATTACCGCTAACATAAAAGCATCGAGCGTGTGGGCGGTGTGGATGCGCGGAAGCGTGCCAGTGGGGTTTGTTAGACGAATTATTGGCTCCACAGTCCTGTACAATGCGCTCCCTGTGGGTGCTTTGATTGTACCTGACACCGCCAGCCTGAGTGGGTTGCAGTAATAAAGGTCTTTAATTGCGTTGCGTTCGTACTGGGGAGCGCTCCGCACAGCAGCGGCTGGAGCATTGTTAACTTGCTGTTCGCTGCTCACTGCCAAGGCCCACGGCTTGTGTTCATTAAGTCGCGTTCGTGCTGAAGGGGGAATTGCGGTTAACCGTTGATAGCTGTGAGTTTTTACAGTAATCAAGGTCCTTAAGTTTGAAGCATGAACTGTTAAAGGACAGTGCAGGTGGGCTAGATGATTTTCATGTGTGTGGTTCTTTTATAAAGTTGAAGTACGTCCTGCTCTGTTCGTCAGAGTGTAGCTGAGGACAGGGCGTTTGTATTCAGACCCGCGCAGCCGAACCTCCCCAGCTGCAGGGTCTGGATTGGCTGCGCATTTCGGGCTGGGAGTGAAAGGGCTGGCCGTCACTAATCGGGGCGCTTCTGTCAGATGGGGATCTGTAGCCCTGGTCCTGGAGAGCCACAGGGTCCTCCTTAAAATCAGAGACCGATTCAGACCCTGCAAACCATCTGCTTTCATCGATCAGTTTAGTGCAAACTTGCGCCTCTCCAGGACCAGAGTTCCAGACGTTGCTGCACTATAAAAACAATTGTGCTACTTTCCCTGTTTTAGTGATTCACACAGCTTTTAACCCTCAGCGTGCCGTGCGTGCATTGTGTGGGGTCTCAGTGTTTGTAATAAGCTGCAGGATTCTGTGTCCCGAGTTGTGTTGGATGCTCGCCCTGTTTCCTGCGTTTGGCCCTGTTTCCTGCGTTTGGGTTGAGCCTGAGCCTCACTCCCATACAGCATCATGGGCTGGAGGGTTCTGGGAAGGGTTTGGACCCGTTTGTGAATGTGGCGTGATGTATTTTGTTGAGTCTTCATTTGGTGGAACAGAGTGCTCTGCAAGCTCTCTACGTTAATACACTGACTGCTGTGCTGATGCTCCCTGACTGTTAGGTAAAGGTGTGAACTATTCACCATGTCCTTGTGCGATGGATTTTACTGCGTGTGTATTTACCAAGTCAATGGATTTTAATTACGTTCTGAACTTTACTCAGGCTCTCTGTTTGTCTCTCTTTATCATTTCTCTGTGTTTCTCTGTCTCTCTATCTTTCTCCCTCTCCCCCGCTCCCACTCTCCCCCTTCTCTCACTCTCTCTCTCTCTCTAGGATACAGGAGCTGAAGGATCTGGGCGAGCTCTCCCCTCACTGGGATCATCTACGGAAGGAGGTGATCGCTCACTACAGCCAGGTTATCTGCGGCTACCAGGAAACCCTCACAGAGCTAAACAAGCTCACAGGTGAGTCCCTCCCGACTAAACAAGCCTAACCCTGAAACCCTCACAGAGCTAAACAACCCTAACCCTAACCCTGAAACCCTCACAGAGCTAAACAACCCTAACCCTAACCCTGAAACCCTCACAGAGCGAAACAACCCTAACCCTGAAACCCTCACAGAGCGAAACAACCCTAACCCTAACCCTGAAACCCTCACAGAGCGAAACAACCCTAACCCTAAACCTGAAACCCTCACAGAGCTAAACAAGCCTAACCCTGAAACCCTCACAGAGCTAAACAAGCTCACAGGCGAGTCCCTTATGACTAAACAAGCCTAACCCTAACCCTGAAACTCTCACAGAGCTAAACAACCCTAACCCTAACCCTGAAACCCTCACAGAGCTAAACAAGCTCCCTCCAGGTCCCTCCAGATCCCACCCATTAGCATCCCTAAAACCAGTAACAACTCAGCTCTTTCTCTGGGCTCGTTTCTGTATGCACATGCGTTGAGATTTGTGTGGTCGCAGAGTTGAGCTGAACTATGGGCTTATCAGTAGCTGTAAGTTTTGCTTTCAGCTTGGCCTTGGTCTTACGAAACCGCTCGTCTGACATTGTTTGCTTTCCATCCGAGTGTTTGCCAGCTGCGGTGTAATTCGGGCATTTGTATTCTGTGTAGTCACACTGCAGGGGCGGCTGCGGCTTCATAGCTCACTAAATCTCCGGACGCACTTGGCTGGGCTCTGCTGAATGCGCCGGGCTAGGGCTGGAGCGGCAGTCTGAACATAAAGCCACAGCCTGCGCACTGCGGAGGGGTCCTGTAGACGCACAGAAAATTATAGCAAACAAAAAGCTATCAAAACCCTCTGTGTACACATTTATATCAGATATAAACAAAAACTGTCAACAAAGTTTTGACTAGTATGCAAATAGGTAGGATGGGGAGGGCTGTTGAAATTGCTGTCGTCTTTGTGAAAGTGTTTATTTGTGGAGCGTCAGCGTAGATATCCACAGCCAGTGTTGGCATTAGTTATTACATTACAGGCATTTAGCAGACGCTCTTATCCAGAGTGACGTACAACAAGTGCATCAGTTCAAAGTGCAAAGTGCAGTTATGAGACATGTATGACTTTGTGCTGAGGCCATTTAACTTTTCAGTGAAAATTCTTTTAATGAATTTTTTGTGGAAGTTTAGTGATAATTTTCTGCTTCACGAACTGAGCAGTCAGTAAGCCTAACTTGACAAACTGATTTTGTGAAGAGAGTGTAGCACTTGCATTAACTTGTAAGTCAGAGTGAAGCATAAACGTTGATTGAAAGCAGGCCTAAATCTGTATTTTTCATATTTTTACATGTTTGTGTGCTCCTGGAGATGTTGTTGCTTTTGGTTTCTTGAGCGTTCTGAAGGTCTGCTCCATTTTCTCTCTTCATTTTAATTTTCTATTGTTTTGAGTTTCCGTAGCAACAAAACAATTTAATTTAAATCCAGGCCAGCAAGACTAAAAAGAAGCCAAAACTAATTCTGATGCTACACTTTAAGTTCCTCATTTATATATTCAGCCAGTGGGTGTAGAATTTGGAGAACCTTTGGAGGAGCGCTCATTGTGTAATTACATATGTGGAAGAAAAGGCACTTTGTTTTTAATGAAATGGAACAGTCTCAATTTTAGAGGAGCGCTTTCTGCCCACATCTTCATTTTACTGGTGAGCTCTCGTTGAGTTTATGCCAAAGGTGAATTGCTTTTTACTTTTAAAAAAGTACATAGTTTTATTTCTTTATTTAACCTCACAGATCAGCTGAGAAGGCATTCTCTTTGCAGTGATGATCAATCCGAGATAGGGGGTGATTAGGTGGCAGAAGTAGAGAGCCAGTTTTTCTGGGAATTTGGCCAGGACATCGGGGTTAACACCTCTACTCTCTGGAAAAGTGCCGTGGGATCTTTATGACCAGGGTGAGTCAGGAGCCCGTTTTAATGTGTGGTCTGTAGCACACACCTTCTACAGCACAGTGTCCCCATCACTGGGCTGGGGCACTGGGTTTTTGTTCTGAAGAACTCCTCCTGCTGTCCCGACCAACACGTGGTCCCTCAGCGGCCGGGGGGGGGCTACCTGAGCCCACAGCTGCTGGACGTCTGTAGTTAGCCATGTGGGGGGGAGGGGGTGGGTTTAGGCTCCTGAGATGCTTGTAGGCAGTCCTGGCTTCTTTTCACTCTGTTTTCTTCCAGCTGAGCTGCATGGTGTGTAGCACACACACACACACACGCATACAAACAATAATTATCATTGGGGTATAGAGGCCCTGAGAGAGAGGCCCTTACCACTCCACAGCGCCCCCTGGGTGTGGTGTGGGGTATAAGACTGGCTGCGTGTTTCTAACTGCAGTACAGTGCGCTGCAGCTCTGGCACGTTGGCAGCAGGCACATTTATTAAGCAGCAGGTCGTCAGCAGGGTGATGCGCAGCCTGGCGCTGGGCCCCGGCTGTAATGAATGAGGCTCTTATGTTTGGTGCTGCTTGGTTTGGCTGCGCTGTGCTGTTCCAGGCCCCTCTCCCTGCCTCTCCCTGCCTCTCCCTGCATCTGTCTTATGAAGGATGATGGCTGCCCTCTCCCCACTTGAGCATGGAGGCGGCGGTCGCCGTTCTGCATTTTGACGAGGCTGAGAGGCGCCCGCGCGGTCGCTGTCCCGTGCGGTCGCTGTCCCGCGCGGCGGCCTGGGCTCCGCGTCCTCAGTTCCCCGCGTCACAGAGAATCCCAGCGACTGCAGGATATTCATTATTGAAGCGTAATGTTATTAAAAATGCAAATGTTAAACAGCTGCGCTCGTCTCCGTGCCAGACCCCCCTCTGACGCGTTTTCAGTTTTATTCACTTTTAGTTCAACATCAGCTGACCCCGGGATACCTCAGACACCCCGATAACCCAGCACAGCTTTGCTGACGAGAGGCTCGTTTTCCCTCTCTGTCTCTCTCTCTCTCTCTCTCTCTCTCTCTGCCTCTGTCTCTCTCTCTCTGCCTTTCTCTCTCTCTCTCTCTCTCTCTCTCTGCCTTTCTCTCTCTCTCTCTCTCTGTCTCTCTTGTTTTCACTGCTCCAGCGCTCGCTGCTCTAGGTGTGTGTGGGGCAGACAGAAGGGTGGGAGAGGCTGGATAGTAATGCTTTTGTCATTTACATACTGCACTAAAAAATCAGGTGTGCCTTTTGTGGAAAGATGGACAGAGTATGTATTTTGCATCCGCTATATATTGGTATATTCTTGTCTGTGGAAAGTTTGAAAATAATTGACAGTTGGCTACTGGAGAGCACGGAAATGGTACGGTGGTTTTAATGCAGCTTCAGTGTGAAATTCAGTGGGCCTGGGCTGAGTGTCTCAGAGTCTGACTCTGCTGTGTAGTGATCTGTAGTGATTCTCATTGGCTGAAACAATAACACAGCCGAGTGAGACAGTTCCCCCCCTCGGAAATAAAGTCTGTTATTTAGTCAGTATCCCGCGTACCAGAAACCTGACTGATGCTGCGCCCACGGTCTGCAGGACCCCGGTTAGGTAAACCTGACTGAGTGCTGCCCCCACGTTCTGCAGACCCGGTTAGTAACCTGACTGATGCTGCCCCACGTTCTGCAGGACCCCGGTTAGGTAAACCTGGACTGAGTCTGCCCGAGTCCTACGGTGCTTCTGCAGGACCCCGGTTAGGCTGAGTGCTGCGCCCACGTTCTGCAGGACCCCGGTTAGGTAAACCTGACTGAGTGCTGCCCCCACGTTCTGCAGGACCCCGGTTAGGTAAACCTGACTGAGTGCTGCCCCCACGTTCTGCAGGACCCCGGTTAGGCTGAGTGCTGCGCCCACGTTCTGCAGGACCCCGGTTAGGCTGAGTGCTGCGCCCACGTTCTGCAGGACCCCGGTTAGGTAAACCTGACTGATGCTGCCCCCACGTTCTGCAGGACCCCGGTTAGGTAAACCTGACTGAGTGCTGCCCCCACGTTCTGCAGGACCCCGGTTAGGCTGAGTGCTGCGCCCACGTTCTGCAGGACCCTGGTTAGGGTGGTTATGGTTCCAGCGGTTTGTGGCTGATTAAAATAAATCAGGAAGTGGCCCTGGAGCAGAGGAGTCTCCTCTGAGACGCGCTCAGCGCAGACCGTTCGCTGCGCTCAGTTCCCTGCTCATCGATCTCACCTTCGGCCCTGAATTGGCTGGTAATGTGATTTTGGCCTTGTTTGCTGTACTGAGCGTGCCGCAAGGCAGGGCTGATATGCAGCCGAGGCTAAAGAAAACGGGCTGAAGAAGAACAGGCTTTCTGTTCTTAAATACAAGGCGTGAATTTGAGGGGCTGATTTTAACGGCGGTACTGTTAGGCTTTTATGATTTACACTGGAACGCATATGTGAGTGTGTATGTATGTATTGTTATGCTATTCACTTTCACTGAGAATACGTGGCATTGCTGTTATTGGCGGTGGAATGGAAATGTGCAGACTGGGTCGTTCCTCCCGTTCGGCGGCTGGCTGAACTCGGGGTCTCTGAGACGGCAAACAAAGCGTCACACGGACGCCACCCTGACCTTGAGCAGCGACCTTGGACTGCGCCACAATAGCTACTGTAAAGAAAGCAGAACATTTTTTCCTTCTGTAAGGAGATGATGATTTTCCGGAGAAGGCGCTCTGTGATGTGTAAGATGGAGAGCTGGAGTCCTGCGGGCCGCGTCGGGCTGTGGCATCGGCAGTCAGAACCGCAGACCTGGTCTTGAGAGAGCGACGAATCGGAATATTTGAATAGCCAGTGCTGATGCATTCTGGTCCATACGTTCTGCACATCTGATAAGAACGCTCTTCTGTTTTCAGTGTAATTAAATGTCACTTCCTGCCCACAGGTTTGTAAACATTGGAGCTCACCATGGAAGCAGCTTTCTTAGGGAAAATCAAATGATAAAAATTCAGCATGGTTCAGAAAATTTTCAAATGCAAACACTCTTTGGCAGATTCCATCTTGTCTGAAAATTTCACTGATGGTTTGGAAGCAAAAGGGAGGGAGGTGTGTGTGCGTGTGTGTGGAAGTGGTTGGCTGGGGGAGGGAGGGTCCTAAAGTTTTGGCCTCAGACAAACTTATTTTCTATTATGATCCTGGAATATATTTCTAAAGGGATTTTTAAACACATAAAACAGATCTGCCACTGGGTGGCAGTGTGGAGTAATGGTGTGGAGATTAGTGTTTGAAACTGTAAAGTTGCTGGATCATGTCTTGGGTGGTTTCAGTGCTTTTGAGAAAGCTGCCTTGTCTGGATTTTTTTTGAGCAGGAAAAAAAAGCCTTTTATAAATGATACATTAGCAGTTAGGTAATATTGGTGGCGGTTAAATGGTCACTCGTTACATTACATTACAGCAATTTAGCAGACGCTCTTATCCAGAGCGACGTACAACAAGTGTATAACCATAACCAGGAACAAGTATGACGAAACCCCTAGAGAGAAGTACCGGTCCAAGTGCAGGGAACCACCGCATAGTTCAACTTGGACCCTGAAGGTTAAACTGATTAACACTAAACGAGAATGGCAACAACGCAGTCTATGGAAAAAATACAAGCAGTAAAGAGTTAATGCACCTAAGTCACCTACGAAACAGCTGCCTAGTTACAACCCTAAGCTTACAGTCATTTACAGGGGGGTAGGAAGGGATGGGGAGAGGTGCAGCCTGAAGAGGTGAGTCTTCAGTCGTCGCTTGAAATGGGTCACTCCTGAGAGGGTTAATAATGAGCTCTGATGACCTCAGCGCACGCTGTGGGTCCAGCGCTGTGTTTATTTGGGGCAGTAAGCCTGTTATGTTTTACAGCAGTGTGTGTGGGAGCGGCAGGCTTTGCTTCATGACTAGGGACCACCTGGACAGACAGATGGGGACTTGATCTGCCTAATTCAGCTAATGCGCCTCTGTCACCGACACCATTATTTTGGGTCCCGGAGAAACCAGCGGCTGATGGAGAGACGAGCGAGCGATCTGGCAGATGGGTCTGACGCCGCGCTCGAGCCCTCAGAGCCGGCCGTAGTGGAGCCCCCCCCACGGAGACCGCGCCGAGCGGAATGTCTGGTGGATAAATTATGAAGGTCACGGAGCTGAATTTTCACTCTGGCCTCCTTTTGTTGGCCCGTCACTCTGGCAGACGCGTCCTTTACGATGCCGCGCGGCGTCTTCAGCTCGGAGCGCAGATTCACACCGGGCTGTCCAGGTGAGCCCGCGTCTCCCGCGCTGTGTGAGGACTGCAGGCTTGAAAGGCTTCATCCTCATGAACGGCAGGAGTTTTTCTTCTGGAGGGGTTGGCGTGGGAACCAGTGGGGAGTCACGGTAACGGTGGAATGTTGATGCACGTGTGTGTACGGAGGACAGGGCGTGTGGAGGCGTCTGGAAATTTTACACGCTGCGGACACACGCCGCTTTGAAAAATGAATGTTTATTGGCCAGTGTACTTGTGTAGGGTTTAGATCATTTTCGGTCGTTGGAGGACAAAACTTTAAAATATCACTCCTTAAGTTTGTCATTAAATAAATACCGATACCTTCCATTTTATTGTAAACTGATTTAAAAGTGTATTTGCATGTCTGTGAACATTAATCAAAGAGATATTGTAGTGTCAGAGAGAGATTATGTTTAGCTTATTATAAGCCATAAACAAAGACTGGTATTATCCTTGTTAGAAAATTTTAATTGGGTATTTTGTACAAAGCAGGTGGCACAGGTACCCTTAAATCCACTGCTTAAAGGATTAAACTGCACGTTAGTGATTTCTTTCCCCCGCTGTCTGGAAATGAACTTTTTCGAAGTTACAGGAAGAAGCTGGCGATTGCGTTTATAGATTACTTATTCTCATTAACATCGAGTTGACCTTTGGCTGGGCCTTTGGATTTTTCCATAATGGAGTAAATTATTGTCTACACTGTTTAATAATGAAATGGGGAATATGTTGTGCTGTTGCACTAAATGGTGGACTGACAGGGATACACTCCACTTGCACTTGGTGTCTGGTTTCAGTGCTTCTCGTTTGATGGTTGGATTGTCGCTGTTTATATACCGATGGCAGGACTGATGTTAACAGCACACTGGACGTAATTACTGAGTCGATAACACAACACAGGAAGTCGTTGCAGATTCCACATCATTCCCTTTTTGAGCCCTTTAAATGGACGTGCAGTCGAGTTCCCAGAATGCACAGTAACTTCCTGCAGATGAATCATTCTAGACAGGGTGGTAGTGAGATGGAAGAGTTGGGCTGGGGGGGGGGGGGGGGCAGATAGAGCAAGCCTCTTTTTGTAGAGCACTAAGAAATAATTCATTCCTTTGTTGAAACAAAACTGCATCTTAATATTGTTTTTTTCTTTCTTCCTTTTTCCTCCCTACAGGGTCATCTTTCAAGCCCAGCTGCAGTAAATCAGAGAAATATTTAGAATTCATCCCCATCAATCTCCACACTCAGAGGATGCAAGTTACCTGCCCCAAAAAAACAGGTACAGTGTACAGCGTGTGCATGCAGCCTGACCCCCCCCCCCCCAAACAGGTTTACTTCTCCAGCACCTGTTTCCATCCTCCCTGTCTGAGGAACCGTCTGGTCTCCAAGGTGACCTCTCCCCTGCTCCTCCTCTCACCTGCTCCCCTGCTCCTCCTCTCACCTGCTCCCCTGCTCCTCCTCTCCTCTGCTCCCATGCTCCTCCTCTCCTCTGCTCCCATGCTCCTCCTCTCCTCTGCTCCCATGCTCCTCCTCTCTCCTGCTCCCCTGCTCCTCCTCTCACCTGCTCCCCTGCTCCTCCTCTCTCCTGCTCCCCTGCTCCTCCTCTCTCCTGCTCCCCTGCTCCTCCTCTCACCTGCTCCCCTGCTCCTCCTCTCACTTGCTCACCTGCTCCTCCTCTCTCCTACTCACCTGCTCCTCCTCTCACCTGCTCCCCTGCTCATCCTCTCACCTGCTCCCCTGCTCCTCCTCTCCCCTGCTCCCCTGCTCCTCCTCTCCCCTGCTCCCCTGCTCCTCCTCTCCCCAGCTCCCCTGCTTCTCCTCTCCCCTGCTCCTGCTTCCCTCACCTACTCCCCTGCTCCTCCTCTCTCCTGCTCCCTGTCCTCCTCTCTCCTGCTCCCCTGCTATCTCACCTCTCCTGCTCCTCCTCTCTCCTGCTCCCCTGCTTCTCCTCACCTGCTCCCCTGCTCCTCCTCTCACCTGCTCCCCTACTCCTCCTCTCTCCTGCTCCCCTGCTCCTCCTCTCACAGCGCGGAAGCCGCGCAGCTCCTGCGGTGAGCGGGATCGCGCCGCCAGGCCCTGGTCAGACGCGCGTTAGAGCAGACAGACAGACAGACATGCGGTGCGCTGATGAAGCCCGCTGTTGCTAGGCAGAATAGAGAGTGACAGGGTGGTGCGTCGGTTAGCGGCGGACATCAGGGCTGTCCGAATGCTTCGCGTCGCGCCACCGCTAACCTCTCCTGTTCCGCTTCTCCTGGGTCTTTGCGGGTTTCACTGATTGGGGGAGAAACGCGGGATGAGCCCTGACGTGCGTAACCACGGGAGACGTGTGAGCAGGGCTGACAGGAGCGAGGGGGAGCGGCCGTTTTGAGAATAATGGACACGCCTCCGTGGTTCGTGTAAATCTTAAACGGAAGCAGCACTTGCATGCGGCAGTGTCTCCCCGTTAGCTGTGCCAGTTGGAGCTGCAGGTTTAAATCCACAGTGAAGGTGAAGCACCCTTCTGAGAGCGGCTGAAGGCTTTGGGCCTTGTCCCTGTGAAGCAGACGTGATTAATCTTCCTGTTTATGTACGTCTGGCCTGAGGGGGGCTGAGCCTCGTATAAACCACCCCACTGTACGCTCAGCACCTGTCAGCGTTACGCTGCTCGAAATAAGCTTGTTTGGAATTCAATAAATGATCAACTTTATAGCATAGTTAGCTTTGTTTGACATTTAATTGGTTTGAAAATTAATCTAATTTTAAAAATCGAGGAATTTTACGCATTGATGACTCGTTTCGCGATGCTTGTCTCAGAAAATCCAGGTTTGGAAGCATGTCAGAACATCCTGGTTTTGTGAGGTCCTTTTTTTTCGATTTTGTGTGTGTGTGTGTGTGTGTGTGTGTGTGTGTGTGTGTGTGTGTGTGTGTGTGTGTGTGTGTGTGTGTGTGTGTGTGTGTGTGTGTGTGTGTGTGTGTGTGTGTGTGTGTGTGTGTGTAAGAGAGAGAAGGCCCGGGAAACTGCTTCTTTATCAGTAATTCCAGTCAATTCTCCCCTTTGATGGGAGGAGATGGCTAAGCCGTCTTAAAGCCAGTCTTAATGGGACACTTGACTCTCCAGTGAGGGGTACATGTTAAAAATCTTCGGACTGCTCGCTGAAGGCAGCAGTGTGTACATCTCATCTCCTTTAAACCGGGCGCAGAGCTGACTTAAATACGGGTCCCGCTGATCTCCACGGCAACGGCGGTCGATTCTGCTCTCTGACGGAGGCGGGGTCTCAGGCCCCGTCGGGTCTTTGAAGAGGAAGAGGAAGAGAGATCAGATGAAGCTCAGATCTGAGCGCAGAAGCGACGGAGCTCTCTCTCCCTTCCCCTCGCTCCTGTGCCACGCTTGTGAGGGAGCAGATCAAAGGCTTGTTTTAGCGTTGGGGGGCCGGGGGCCCGGGGGCCCGGCGGAGGATCGGGGGCCGTTAATGAAAGATGGCGGTAAACGGAGTGGTTAAAGCGTTGATCGCGCACCGCTCTGCCGGAGAGAGCAGGCGTCATGGCCGCCGGCCCGCACAGTGGGTTAATAATTACCGCCGGAGAGAGCGGGGCTCCCGGTGAGAGCGGGACTCCCGGTGGCGGCTCCGGAGTGTCCCCCTCTACGCTGGCTGTGATTGGCTGACCTTGCACAAGCACATTAAGTGCTGCGCTTCAGTGGTGGTTCCAGCCGAGTTTAATGCTTGGAAGGCCCAACGAATGGGCCTGGATTAGGCCTAGCCCTGCTCGCGTGCTGGACCTGCCCCACCAAACACACTTCCTGGCCTAAGCCCCCAGTTCCGTGGTTGTGCGTGCGTGTGCATGTGTGTGAGTGTGTTATGGCGTGTATCTGTGTGCGTGCGCGTGTGTGTGTGTGGTTGTGCGTGCGTGCGTGCGTGTGTGCGTGCGTGCGTGTGTGCGTGCGTGCCTGTTGCTAAGCGATGGCCTGGTCTTTCCCCAGACGCCTGCTATGACGTGGTGACTGTGGGAGCCCCCGCCGCCCACTTTCAGGGGTTCAAGAGCGGAGGCCTGCAGAGACTGCTGAGCCGCTTCGAGGCCGAGAAGAAAAAGTACGTATGCGATTCAGTACCTCCTGTCTGTGTGTCTGTGTGCGATTCAGAACCTCCTGTCCGTGTGTCTGTGTGCGATTCAGTACCTCCTGTCCGTATGTCTGTGTGCGATTCAGAACCTCCTGTCCGTGCGATTCAGAACTTCCTGTCTGTGTGCGATTCAGAACCTCCTGTCTGTGTGCGATTCAGAACCTCCTGTCTGTGTGTCTGTGTGCGATTCAGAACCTCCTGTCCGTGTGTCTGTGTGCGATTCAGAACCTCCTGTCTGTGCCTGTCTGTTCCTGTCCCCTCCTGTCCGCTCTAAATGGTGCTGGATCCCGAAAGGCTTTTTTCCCCTGGAGCCACGGCCTTCCTCTGCAGATAGATCCTCCATCTTTGCTCTCCTTTACCTTCTCCCTTGTGCCGTGTTGTTTAGTGCACTGTGTGAAACTTTGTGCTGTAGGTCTGCGGGAAATCCTCGGCCTGTTGAGTCCGAATGGGGATCCCTGCATATCCTCCTGAAGATCCAGATAATAACAGTTCCGTCTTACTCTGACAGAGGGCGCTAGAGGGCTGTCGTAAGATTTTTCCTTGACAGCTGTCTCCGAACTCTTGGACAGAATGTTCCTCACATTGAATTTAACTGCTTTATGCAGATGTGATGTGGGGTTTCAAACCTGGATTTCAAATCACAGTTTGCCCTTTCGTAGGTCTGTGTAAATTACTGATCAGTTCATCTTGCAAATTCAGGCGCCCTTTTCTTCCTATTTTCAGTCAGTGATATTTTCATGCATCTTCCTGAACACTCTCTCATTGAAAGGCATTTCACGTCCTACCAATTTTCTGTAAAATTCAGGTATTCAAGACCATTTATGTATGTATAAAAAAACTGCATTTGTTATCACTGCAAGGCCTCAGTTCAAACAATTTGTGGGCAGTGCATTGCAGAGAACAGAGCGTGCGGTGCGATGTGTAGACTATTTATTTCAGAGATAGCACTGAGAGAAAGGCAAAATCTCATGTAAATCACTGTGTCTCCTATTTGAGTTAGATAATGAGTCTGTGTGTCTTTATTTCCTGATTTCCCGTGTGGAGCAGTGCCTGCCGCCTGTCTGTTCTTCGGCTGATATCTAAGCGCACGTCAGTCAGCCTTCCGTCCGTCCCTTATCTAACCCGCTTACTCCTGCTCAGGCTGCATCAGGCATCTTATGAAATGATTTTGCCTAATCGTATTTGTGTCTGTTCCGTCTGAATATCTCACTGTCAAAGCCAGCGTGCGTGAGGCACGTGAATGCTGTTAGAGTGTTAAAAGGTTTCCATTATAGGGTTAACTTAACTTATACAGTCCAAGTTAATTAGAAGTTCTTGGAGAGGAAATGTATTTCCGTCATCTAACATAGAGGCTGGCCAATAACAGTAGTGCAATCAGCTGATTAGCCAATAACAGTACTGCAATCGGCAGATTAGCCAATAACAGTACTGCAGTCAGCAGATTAGCCAATAACAGTACTGAAGTCAGCAGATTGGTGCCATTAAAATGTTCTGCTGCTGATATTTTTTATGAAGCAGGACAGCTGAGACATAAAGCTGCAGAATAAATGATCTCAAAGTGAGAACTAGCGCTGCTGCTGCTGCTGGTTGATTATGCCAAAAATGGTTAATTGCTCGATAATTCACACTTTTTTTAAGCATCGTATCAGTTTAGTGCTTATGTTGAGGTGCAGTACGTGTGCAGGTTAGTGCTTGTGTGTGTGTGTCTGCTGTATGGATGGCTGTGTGTGCAGTCTATACTGGCTGTTTCTCCTGTGGAATTACTGCCTTTGATTTATGCCTTTATAATGGGGAGAAGGAAACACAGATGTGTCCCTCGCTGGCCAGCGTGAGTTCTGTGAGGCAGGATGCAGATCTGAAATGCAGATTTAACTCAGATAAGAGCATTTTGATCCCTCTTAGCCTCATGTGAACTCTGTTAGAGTTGAATGAAGGCTGCGCGGTCTGCTCTGTTCTCACAGTGCACGCGGGATCTCATTTGCAGAACTGAGTGCTCTCCGGAGAGCCGCTATTTCCTGTGCTTGCTCTGCGCAGTTCTGAGACCTACGGACAGGAAGTGGGTGCATGTCGTATCAACACCAGCGTCCCGCCTGTGAGCGCGCTCTCCCGTAGCGCTGATGCTAAGCCTTCATTCACAGAGTTTAATTCATCTCTTTGGTTCGTTTCCAAAGCTTGAATTTAATTTCTTTCTTTAGCGAGAACACCTGTTGCAATTCATATACAAATCGGAGGGGAATGAAGGGACTTCAACCTTTTCTCAAATCTTAGCCTGATCTAGAGACACATGTATGGCATTTACACCCCCGCCCTGTCCTGCCCCACCCCATCCGAGTCTCATGATTTCGGTATTTTTTAGGTCCTGGTTACGCCCCTTCCAACACTGTTGGCTATTCCAAATTTGTAGGAAAAATGGAGAGATCAGATTAAAGCTGCAGTGGCTTGCATGTCGGGTCGGAATAGGGGCTGGCTGGCGGGGGAGAGTATGCTGGGGGGGGCGGGGTTTACTACGGGATGTGGGGGTTCTTGGGGGGGTTGGGTTTAGTGTGGGGGTGCGTGTGGTTTGGGCCCCGTTCTCCTCCTGTCGGGGGGCGAGTCAGGACTGAAAAATAATGAAACGGAGGAAAGAATGAAACACCTGCCTGCTCATAAAACAGAGCGGCCGGCTGGAGAGCCCTTCTGCAGGAAGCCTGCCTCGTAAACACGCTCGCTGTCTGTCTGACGGGAAGCGGGCCTCCGTGTGCCGTACGTCTCCAGGTAACTGCAGGTGAAGATTTGACTCATGCCACACTACAAAAGTGCTCCATTTTTTAAAATAATAAATAGTTTGCACTCTTCAAAAATAGTCTCTAGGAATAACAAGATGCTGACATGTATTGCAGAGCCTGAGCTCTCCGCGTACTCGAGGAGGTTTAGAATGAAAGTGCTCTGTTCATGCCTTCAGTTACACTGAGTTTGGGTTCCTCAGACGAGCCCAGCAGCACTTTGAAAGTGCTCCTGTCTGAAACGGGAGTCTCAAGCCCGCTCTGCAGTCTTCTGCTCGCGTTGGCCGTCTGTCAGATCGGACCAGGAGCTCTTTATTCATTTCGTTCTGGTATTAATGAGTTACTCAGTCCAACTGCCCGTTAATTAGGCCTCTGCCCCTCATCCTCTCATTACTTACCAGTCCTTTCGGTCATTTATGAAAATGAAGGGAGATGTTAGTTTGATGGTCTTACTAATATGAGTTAATGAATGAGCTTGAGTGTGTGTGTGTGTGCGTGTGCGTGTGCGTGCGCGTGCGCGTGCGCGTGCGCGTGCGTGCGTGCGTGCATGAGTGCATGAGTGCCTGTGTGTGTGTGTGGTGGGTGCGGCGGGTTCTGTGTGCGTGTGTGTGTGCGTGTGTGTGTGTACATACGTACGTACGTGCTTGTCTGGTGAGTGTCTTCCTGCTCTGCTCTGGGGACTGCAGAAGCACATTTCTGTGCGTTGCTGGGTATGTAGGCAGTAACTGTGTCTGTATGCGGTAATTGTCTGTATGCAGTAACTGTGTCTGTGTGCAGTAACTGGGTCTTTGTTTATTTTTTAACTCTAGTGGCTGTTTGCAGGTGCTCTGCCAGGCTGTATTCCATAGACAGAGCAGCACTAAAGCTGGCCCAGGGGATCCGGGGTTTTAAATGCGCTCTATAACCTCCAGCTGCACGGTTTCTTATCCCGCTCTGCAGCCCTGCGATGTGACAGAGTCACACCCTGAAACAGCCACACAGCCACACAGCCCACCGAACAGGCGCTGGTATCGGCACGGCGGCCATTTTATTGTGTGTCATACATATGAAATTACGTGTGCTCTGTTCCAGCTGAGGTATTGTTTATAAGAGAAAGATAACTTATTTTTAGCACACAGACGATGTGTATTGTGTTTGGGGGTTGGTGGGGGGTGAGGGGGAGGGGGTTCACTGTTCTTGGTTTTATATGAGCGGTCCCATAGAAAAACCCAAGATGTAATGAATCAGTGTGGTTCAGTTCTAGTGGATAGGAGAGAAGCTGTGGAATGTAGATGTAATATTTAATGTGCATCTTTTCATTTAAGCAAAGTCTTTAATTAACTTTGAACTGCGGCGGTTTGAGATTCTCCAGAGAGCTAATTAGACAAACACAGGAGCTGGCCCGCCAGCACACACCGGGGAACTACTCCGGGTTTTATGTTGGGCCATTCTCTCTCCTTTTTTTATTTTTTCTGCCTTTCTCTCGCACGAGTACAGCGTGTGTTTCTTATTCAGAGGCTGCTGATCTAGAGCAGGCAGTGTTTTCCTCAGAAGGCCCAGGCCTGTGGTCCCGAGGCCTCTGCAGGTTCTCCCAGGTTCTCTGCGGGTTCTCCCAGGTTCTCCCAGGTTCTCCCTCCTCCTCCTGTCCCCGAGTCAGGCCGTCTGCCTTCAGGGTTCGGCTGGCGTTACACGCTCTGACCTGCTGCCCGTCCCCTGAGTGCCGTTCCCAAACCACAGGCCAGCGCGCGGGTTTGGGTAGAGGGTACGAAGGCAGAGTGAGCTCAGGGCAGGAGTGGGGCGTGTGTCCAGCGCTGACGGCTGTGTTTCTCCCTCTGCTTCCCCAGCTTCAGCACGGCGTACCAGTGCATCTACTACTCCCCCGAGCACACGGCCAAGGCCCGGGAGGTGCTGAGCAGCGTAGCGCAGCTGCAGCCGCTCATCTGCACCCAGGCGGATCAGCTGCTGCGGGCCGCCCAGCTGCGTTCCCCGGACCTCCTCAAGGGGGCGCTGAAGAGCCTGGCAGACAAGGTAATGTCCTCACTCGCTCCCTGGCTGCTGTTCACCGTGGGTGCGGCAGGTTCAAATCCAGCCGGTCTGGCACAGCCAGAGACTTGGCGGAACGATGTGGGCTCAAGATCAGGTCTCTTTCTGCAGTGTAGAGGACCTGCTTCAAATGGGAACAGCAAACTGAGGACTGCTTTCATTGGCAGGGAAACGATTCTCAGTGAAGTGCTATATTTTACGAGGTGCCCTGGGGGGGGGGGAAGTTCACATTGTTCCTTATGAGTGTGTTACGCCATCATAATGAATACAGTGCGGTTAAAAGCATCGGACTTCTGCGGCTCAGCGGAGTGGATATAGTGGCAAGAACAGTGTTGCATAAGCCGTTCGCTGCTCATCGTCAAATACAAACCAACGAAGGGGACGTGTAGCGCTGCGTTTACTCATTTCTGGATGTGTGAGTAATTAATGTATTACATCTGGCCCTGTCAGACTGCAGTCTGCTCTGAAAGGCTGTTTTTGTGGCAGTGGAGCTGAGCCCAGTCATTCGGTTTAATTGGCACGTTCGGGCCGTCAGTGTTCCTCCGTGCCTTGATTAAGGACGCAGGCGGGGAGACGCGCTCGTGCTCGCGGCGGGTGACGAAGCCTGCAGATAATGCGCTCGCGGCAGACTGCGTGTGCGACAGCCAGGGTGTAGCCCAGGTGGGAGACGCATTCTCCACCCTGATTAAGGCACGGTGTGAGGGAACAGTCTCTGTTGCTCACAGCAGGCGACGCACACCGTCTGCCCGGTTGGCCCTACGGGGGGGGGTGGGGGTGTGTGTGGTTTGCTGCGCCTGCTTTGCGTGCGGTGTGGTGTGGGCGATCATTCTTTACTGAAAGTGAAACCTGAGTGTGTGGGACGTAAACCTCTTCTCACAGACACGACGCACACACGTTGTGTTTGGCCTGGAAGGGGGTGGTGTGTGGCGCCACTGCTGGCTGCTGCGGCCGGCCGGTTTCAGTACTGAGGGCCCCTCTCACGCGGAGCATTCACGCCTAAGCGAGCTAGGCGCCCTGCTGGCCTGAGACGGCCCGGCCCGCTGCACCCTGCCGGACCACGCCACGGCACCTGACCAGGATCCCGCACCACGCGGAGTACGACGAGGAGGAGTGGGCAAGTGTGGCCTCCCTCCCCTCCCCCCCCCCCCACACACGTTCATCAGCACCCCTCTGCCCCCCCCCATCGCACCCTCCCCCGCACTTCAGCACGCTGTTATCCTTAACATGACCTTCCTGAACAGCTGAAAGCCAAGTGGCTCATCTCTCTCTCTCTTTACTTCACTTCCTTCAAGCTGTATAGTTGCTGAATTGAAGTAGGCTCTAGGTGCAGAAACGGAATGAGTCCAGTGAATCTTGAGGACAGGTGTTGATTGAACCCGAGCCTCTCTGTCGGGGCTTTGCAGTTTTGCTCAGTTTATTTTCAGTCTGCCATTGAAAGGAAGGAGATGAGCCAGTTACAGCACCGCAGGGCTCACACTTCCACTGTCCTTCCTCTCTTTCACTCCCCGCTGATCGGCTAACCAGCGCAGCCTCTCCCTGAGCGTAGCTTAGCTCTCTAGCTTAAGCCTAAGCCCGAGGGCGATGGGAGGCTAATGCCGCTCTGCATTCTGGGTAATTGTAGGACCGGGTGTGGGCTAACGTGGCAAAGAGTCTGAACTGCATCATCGCCATGGTGGACCGGCTTCAGGAGCACGACGACAACAACCAGGAGCCGCCCGCAGACCACACCCTCGCTGATGTCATCACCTCCTCGGACCACACCCTCGCTGATGTCATCACCTCGCACAGCCCTGGTAGGCCCCACCCACTCTGCGTCCTGCACCAGTCACGCTCGCTCTCGCACTGTCACGCTCCCACACGCCGCGTCAGTCAGATGAGCGCTCCTTTCACAGTGGTCACGGGACTTCGGCTGTGGAGCTTCTACTTCCTGTTAGCAGCCAGGGTAATTAAAGTGCTGTGTCACGCCATTCCTGTCCTTTCAGGAACAGGTTTCAGCCTTTCCTGTAAATGAGCTTTGGGACGCTGTGACCAGCCGGTCCTGCATAACAACTCAGCATATTCGGAATGTTCCTCCAGCCCTGGGCAGGAGGGGGGATGTGGAGGGGGGAGCCTTCCGGCCCTGGGCGTTGCACTTTATTCCACTTTATCTTCCTGATGAGCTCTTTGGTCACGTTTGCCGTATGTTTTGGGTCGTTGTCTTGCTGCATGGCTTCAGTCCGAGGAGCTTGGTGGCATTTCTTTGAATATTGGTGGACAATGATGATCTGTACTCTGTTACATCGCACTGGTCACATCAGTAAAGATGTCTGAACCGTTTCCGGATGCAGCCATACAGGCCCAAGCCATCGCACGGCCTCCTCCATGCGTGACCGAGGAGGATGTTTCATCCTCACAATAGCGTCCTTGTTTGTGATACTCAGATCTCTGGTCCTCATCTGCAGTTTTCTTGTTTTGCTCATGAAGTAGACAGTCAACTCTTCTAACACTTCCAAGGATTTAACCCATGCCCTCGAGCTCACAGCTTTTCGTTTGGAAATAAAGAAATGTCGCAAACGTGAAATTTGAAACAGATGTACTGACTTGGAATAGGGGGGGGCTTGACTCACTGAATGGAAATTTTGTAAAACAGTTTAGTGTCTGTTTAGAAGAATCCACATGCAGACATTTAGAATTTTCCCTCATTGTCATTGCTTGATTTGAAATACAAACCTGTGCAGCTGTCCCAATACTTTTACATTTCACTGTATTTTTCCCTGAGCTGACGAAACTGAATGAGCGTTTCTCTAAATGGGGGGATTTTGGTTAGAAAACTAGGACATTGCTCCCATGACTCTGAGCAGAACCGCATTTATACATTTATGTTTGTATTTGCGCAAACAACTTTGTGATTCTGCTGAGTTGCTGGAAATCATAAATAAATAGAATGCTGCCCCCTGTTGTTCAAATCAGGGATACCGACCAATCCTGAGTGGGCACAATGTATGAACCAGGGATACCGACCAATCCTGAGTGGGCACAATGTATGAACCAGGGATACCGACCAATCCTGAGTGGGCACAATGTATGAACCAGGGATACCGACCAATCCTGAGTGGGCACAATGTATGAACCAGGGATACCGACCAATCCTGAGTGGGCACAATGTATGAACCAGGGATACCGACCAATCCTGAGTGGGCACAATGTATGAACCAGGGATACCGACCAATCCTGAGTGGGCACAATGTATGCTGCCTTTCAGTCCGTTTCAGTGCTTCATTTTGCTTCATTTTTGGTGCTTAACTTCAGTAAACGATTTCCGCAGGAATCCATAAACCTTGTTTCCATGGCCTGAATTTGGCTGCTAAACGAAAGGAAAACCAAAACCTTCATAAAAACCCCTCCAGGGCTGGAGTTCCTGTCTTACACCCGTGGGTTTGCTGTGTGGGTTTGCTGTGTGGGTTTTTCCTGGTTGTGAAATGTTTGTATTTTATTAGATGACGTGAATGATTAGATTCAGTAAATGCACAGTCAGCCACTTAGCAGCATGTAATGGTAAATGGACTGCATTTATATAGCGCTTTTATCCAAAGCGCTTTACAATTGATGCCTCTCATTCACCCATTCACACACACACTCACACACCAACGGTGAAAGGCTGCCTTGCAAGGTACCAATCAGCTCGTTGGGAGCAATTAGGGGTTAGGTGTCTTGTTCAGGGAGACTTAAACATGCTCAGGGGATCGAACTGGCAACCCTCCGACCGCCAGACAACCGCTCTTACCTCCTGAGCTGTATCCACCAGTGTGTGTGCAAGGGATATGTTTACGGGGGTATTGTATTCTTTGGCTAATTATAAGTGATTTTAGTTAATCTTTTTAGTTGATGAACATATTTCCATTTAAATGCATACTCAGATACTCAGTTCATTAAGAATATATCATTATCATGTGGAAAAACAATCAAAGTGTAAGCAAGTTTACCTGGAAAAGCTGCCCCAGGTTGCTCATGTCAATGTGAGATGCACCTGTTTCATCCAGTTATGCACTCTAGGTGAAACGGAACAGCTTGTATTGCCTTATCTCTGAAACTCCCAGTAGATGAAGTATTTAAACATCGGCTTAAAGTACTGTCTGTGGAGGTGGGTCTTCACAGGAACGGTCAGAGAGTTCACCCTCACCTTCTGCTCCTTTCAGGGGACTGGCAGGAGCAGATCTACCCCCTGGTGGTCACGTTGAAGGACTGCGTGACCGAAGTTGTGGATCGCGCTACGAAGTCGATGACGTTTGTTCTCTTGCAAGAGGCAGCATGCAGTATCCCGCAGGGCCTGTTTCTGAAGCAGAGGAGAGACGTGGTCTTCAGTCAGGGAGTAAGTCTCTTACACCCAGAATTTAACAGTCTCTCACTCACTTCTGCTGAGTGTCGCTCGCCCAATCCTGTGTTATTCCTGTACATATACGCTGCCAATCATGCTTCTTGCTACTTTTCGTTATCCTTATGATTTTAAAAACCTGTCTGAAAATTCGGCATGCCAATTCGATGCTCCTCTGTGTTGAACTTTTTCTTGAAACTGAGTGTTTTGGGAAGAACAGGATAAGCTCGGGATAAGCTCAGGATAAGCTCGGGATAAGCTCGGGATAAGCTCGGGATAAGCTCGGGATAAACTCGGGATAAGCTCGGGATAAGCTCGGGATAAGCTCGGGATAAACTCGGGATAAGCTCTGGTTAGGATTAGAAGCCCTCCTGGTCAGAACGGTGCAGTTGAGCAGTCCGGTCTCTCCCGTGGTCCGGTCTCTCCCCTGCGGTCGGTCCGGTCTCTCCCGTGGTCCGGTCTCTCCCGTGCTGCCCCTACCTGTTGTCTCCCTGTGGGTTTCCCCAGCTGGCCGCCCTGGCCTGTGGGTTCGTCATGCGGCTGTACGCTGGGGTGGAGGACAAGGCCTTCCTGCAGCAGCTGCACCTCGTCGGGCTCATAGCCCAGTTTGAGAGTCTCCTCAGCACCTACAGTGAGTGCCAGCTTTCTTAAAAGAAGAATCTCTCGCATTGCCTCTCTCTGAAATGTCTAAAGATTTGTCACGCTGCACAGTATGTGCGGTTTGTGTTTAGGGGCAGGGTGGGAAGTTCTGATCTATCAGACTGCACCTGTCCTTTTGAAGTCAAGTTCATGTATTTCCATATCATTTTTCCTATATTGCTTCAGGCAGTCCCGCAAACTAGGGAATATAAACATATTGCATGTATGTTTAGTTACCATGGCTTCCTGACAAATTTTGTTTTGTTGACAAATTGTTGCAGCTGGTGACCATCTCTTGGTTATTCTGCTTAGTTCCTTTGAATTTTATTTGTATAGAGGAGCTTTTATTCAGATAGCACTGTCTTTATGACTAGTGTAGTGATTACATTCTTGCATATCCAACATCAGTGCGTATGTATTAAGTATTTCTGGACAGATGATCATTTTCATTGTATGCAAGGCCCTTGGAAAAAAAATACCCTCTCAGGACAGGTAAAGATATTATAAGATTCCTTTTTGTTGGGTCCTTTCTTTGATGGTCATTTCAGGAATGTTCAGAAGAGGACCTGATGGCTCATTAAAATGTGTTGAGAGTTGGTCGCCCTCACAGCGAAGTGTCCTTTGTTGTCCAGGTGAAGAGATCGGCATGTTGGAAGATATGGAAGTTGGGATTTCGGACTTGCAGAGAGTGTCGTTAGCGAGGCCAGTCGATGACCGAATCTTAGCCATCGTGCGCGGAGGATTCTCCCGTCATTGCATTCGGCATAGAGCGCAGCAGGCTGCCTGGTTCCGATAGACAGTCAGCAAGTGCGCCTGTGTCTCATCCAAATAAGCGATCAGCAGAGTGCCGCTGTGCTCACCAGAATAGAAGGTCACAAGCGCCTGCTCTCACTCAGAAGCAGGGTCAAGCCGCTCTGTGCTCACCCAAAGCAGGACGCAAGTCTGCCTGTGTTCATCAAATGAGCGGATCCAGAGTCTGTGTATCAAGAATATGAGCGGATCAGCAGAGTGCTGTCTGTGCTTCTCCTCAAGAATATGAGCAGGATCAGCAGAGTGCTGCTCTGTGCTTCTCACTCCAGAATATGAGCAGGGATCAGCAGAGTGCCTGCTCTGTGCTTACTCCAGAATATGAGCAGGGATCAGCAGAGTGCCTGCTCTGTGCTCTCACTCCAGAATATGAGCAGGGATCAGCAGAGTGCTGCTCTGTGCTTCTCACTCAGAATATGAGCAGGGATCAGCAGAGTGCCTGCTCTGTGCTTCTCACTCCAGAATATGAGCAGGGATCAGCAGAGTGCCTGCTCTGTGCTTCTCACTCCAGAATATGAGCAGGGATCAGCAGAGTGCCTGCTCTGTGCTTCTCACTCCAGAATATGAGCAGGGATCAGCAGAGTGCCTGCTCTGTGCTTCTCACTCCAGAATATGAGCAGGGATCAGCAGAGTGCCTGCTCTGTGCTTCTCACTCAAGAATATGAGCAGGGATCAGCAGAGTGCTTGCTCTGTGCTTCTCACTCAAGAATATGAGCAGGGATCATCAGAGTGCTTGCTCTGTGCTTCTCACTCAAGAATATGAGCAGGGATCAGCAGAGTGCTGCTCTGTGCTTCTCACTCAAGAATATGAGCAGGGATCATCAGAGTGCTTGCTCTGTGCTTCTCACTCAAGAATATGAGCAGGGATCAGCAGAGTGCTTGCTCTGTGCTTCTCACTCCAGAATATGAGCAGGGATCAGCAGAGTGCTTGCTCTGTGCTTCTCACTCAAGTTTTTTTTCACTCAAGTACAGGGAAAATTTTTTTTTTATTTCGGGTCCCCCTTGCAAAAGACATTTTGATCTCAGCGGGGTTTTCCTGGTTAAATAAAGGTTAAATAAAAATAAAATGAAAATAAAATGTTCAACATGGTGTCAGACCATTAAATCCCGATTAGGGAGCGCTAATGCCCGACTTGTCAGCGACAGGAAGCCTGGCGTAGCGCACAGCTAATGCCGAGTTGTGATCTTCATAGTTCAAATAGTTTGAACTTTGACCTTGTTTGAAGCTGACCTTTCGTAGAATGGAACATTGAATAACATTTTGGGGTAAATCCAAGATTTTCAGATTCACAAAGCGAGTTCACAATTTAGCCTTTTCCGCAGACAAGCTACTAGTTGCTCCGCTTGCTTCAGTTTTCTGAACTGTTCAGGTGGCTTCTGTCGATGCTGCTGTTTAGCATTCACATTAAACGATAAAGACATTCAAACATAATGACATAATACGAAAGAATTTGCCACAATTTACAGACTAAATGCCGTTGCACACAACGTGTTTCTCACACATTAAATCCTGTGCTGTCTCTGCAGGGAGTATTACACAGTGGAGGTGCCGTTGCCAGGTGAGGTGTTTGGGGCCTTACCTGAGGAGCTGAAGGAAGGCAAGCCGTTGCAGGTGTACCCGGTGCTCTTTAATGTGGGGATAAACCAGCAGCAGACCCTCGCGGAGAGGTACAGTACCACCCTGCCAACTCACTCACCGCGCTCCCTCCCTGCCAACTCACTCACCGCGCTCCCTCCCTGCCAACTCACTCACCGCGCTCCCTCCCTGCCAACTCACTCACCGCGCTCCCTCCCTGCCAACTCACTCACCGCGCTCCCTCCCTGCCAACTCACTCACCGCGCTCCCTCTCTGCCAACTCACTCACCGCGCTCCCTCTCTGCCAACTCACTCACCGCGCTCCCTCTCTGCCAACTCACTCACCGCGCTCCCTCTCTGCCAACTCACTCACCGCGCTCCCACCCTGCCAACTCACTCACCGCGCTCCCTCCTGCCAACTCACTCACCGCGCTCCCTCTGCCAACTCACTCACCGCGCTCCCTCTCTGCCAACTCACTCACCGCGCTCCCTCCCTGCCAACTCACTCACCGCGCTCCCTCTCTGCCAACTCACTCACCACGCTCCCACCCTCCCAACTCACTCACCACGCTCACTGCCAGTTTACACCGCTGATTTACTGCTAGCCACTCGACTGGATTTACTGCCTGATTAAAATAAGAGGGGGTCGGTAACTCTTATATTTACAGATATGGTGGGGGCGGGGGGGCGGGGGGGTGGGGACCAGAAGGATCTCCCTTGACTTGAGGATGTTCAGTGTTAAAGTTGGGCCTACACTTCTTTTTTCCGGAAATGTAATGGCTTTAGATTTTGTTAAAGTAACTTCACAAAGTAGAATAATCAAATATATGATTATCTGAGTGACTTGGTTCTCAGAAATGCTGCAGGATGTGGATGCTTATTTGTTCATAGAAGCTGAAACAGTAGGCCTTAGTATCCACCATTGACTTTTATTACCAGACGTTCTCTTTATAAGTAGTGCCTGGGGCGGTGGTCTGGGGCTTGGTGGTGCTTATCTTTGCTCTTTCGCAGTATAATAAACCGCTTCTCCGAGCCCGCTCCAAAAGCTGCTGTCAGGAAGGCAGGGCTGTGTGTTTACATCAAGGCCATTAAAACTCAGAGACCAAGTCTGCATGTTCACAGCATGACGGTTTATGCTGTGTGTTTGCACAGTGTGTTTGCACAGTGTGTTCAGACTGCGTCTCAGTGCTGCAGCTGGTCTACTGTACATCTCCTACGTAAACAGTGTTCTTATAGCTGGAGGACACAGAGTAATGAGTCAATCAATATGACCTTGATAAACTCTAAACTGAGTGCCACCTGTCTTTTGTCTCCATACAGGTTTGGTGACATTTCTTCACAGGAAAGGATAAACCAGAAAAACTTTGAGATTTTAGAAGCCTATTACAAGTCCTTAAGTGATAAACTCCCGCTGCAATGTGAGTGGTCTTGTGCGTGGAACACACGCCCGTCGCTTCGCTGTGTGCAGCGGCACCCAGTGTGTCGTTGTAATTTGGGAGTTTGCAGATTGGCTTCTAGTTTTCCCTTTGTACTGTACACAGTGGTGTGATTCATCCTTGAATCAAGGTCATTACGCAATTCCTGTTTGTGCAGACGGTAGCGTGCCTTGCAGCCGGTGATGGTATGTATGGCATGAGAACCATGTCCTCCATTATGGTTCACGCTGGGGTGTTTGGCCCAGTATTCTGGACAGAATCCCCAGTGTTTCAGGTCCAGACTAGTAAAAACTGCCACACACATTCAGTGTCTTAATTTAAATCTTGTATTCTGCCTCGTTAATAGCTCTCGTTCGCTGCACATGCTCTGTATATCTTGTTGTTTGTTTGCTTTTTAGTGCCACCAGCGGACAGTAAACACCCTGAATTTGTCTCTTTTGTTTGCAGATTTACCTTGTTTCCAAACTCAAACCGACTTGAAAGAATTACTTGAAACTCTTGGGCAGAATATTATGACCAAGAAACGAAAGAATGTGGAGATACTGTGGCTAGCTGGAACGGTAAGGCTTGTTTGTTTATTTCGTTCTCTTGAGCGGTTATTACTGCGGTCGTAATGTGTTACTCAGGGAGTGATTGAGAACTTCAGACCGGAGATTTCAAAGATGGAACGGCCGCGGAAGTACCGAACAGCTGGGTTTTCAGTGATCTGTGCACACGGGCGGAGGGAGCTGAGAGAGCCGTTTTAAGCCCTTCTCATGGTGTCCCTACTTGGGCCAGGAGTTATGACTAATCATTTGACGCACGCAGTCCTGGCCACACCCTGTCCTCTCGCCCAACCCCCAGTGACTGCTGTGTGGCTGTGGGACCCTGTTGCTTTGATAGTAATAGTAATAGTAATTATATGGATAAAGATGTTAGCCCTGTTGTCATATAATCAAACATTATCCACATTATCTTGGAAGCAGTGGAATACAATGTCAGTAAAGTTGGCATGCTTCATTCATTGCACTTGAATAAAATGCCGCAATGTACTTTCACTTTTAATTGCAAGAAGATTGGCACGCATAATTATGCACACAAATCCCTATCTGGTACAGACAGGCTGCAGTGGGTGGGGTGCAGTGAGCTGGTATTAAAGGAAAGAACATTATCTGCCTTTCAAGATTTCAGCTGATATTAACGTCTGGTGACCTACAAACTGCGCACTGTCACAAAGTGGCAGTGTGTCAAAACACGCGACCTTGCTACTGAAAAACCTGACGGGTGGCCTCAGAGATTAAACATTCATTCTTTGAATTGTTTGTGGGAACAAGATGTACAAAGCAGTTAGAAATTAATTTATGCATTGAAACACAGATCTGAGAGCCAGAGAGCTTAGGCTTTTATTTTTGTGGCCAATTGTATTTAAAATGGACTGATATTATCATTCATTTCTAGCCTTGTTCACCCAAAACAAAAAAATCTGTGCAGCTGTGCCTCCGCTGCCTGATCACACAGGGTTAACTCTGTTCATCATCCCGTCCACTAGAGGGCGCCACAGTCGTTTCTCTGGCTCCGCTTCCTTTGCCTGCTGTTTGGAGCTCCTCCTCCTCTCATAGTAACGTCCGGAGTACTCCAGCCTCTCATAGTAACGTCCGGAGTACTCCGGCCTCTCGATGCCGTGTGTCCACCCCTCCACCCCTTCCCTCTTTCAGGGTATGTCTTTTGCTCTGACCTGCCCTCCATGCTCTTCCCCTTGCATACGCCACTCTGCTGTGTTTCTGCTTGAATCGGCTGCAGAGCTGAATTTTGTGTGACACACAGTATTTGGTCACGCTGTGAATTACAGTTATAGTGGTTGTTATTGTAAGGAGAAAGGACTGGAAATGGTCTTTCACAGATTTTTAACGGCTGGGTGTTGAGGTCAACCTGCTGTCTTGCCCTGTAATAAATCATAGCTCATTGATACCTGGCCCTTCCATGGGGAAGGAAGTGCCCGATATGCTGGATTTGAGTCTCTCTGTTTTGAGCTGTTAGCCCCTTCCCTGAAGCCCCCAGATGTGCAGTAATGGTCTGGATTTATATGTGTGTTTATGGAGTCTGTCCATTAAAATAAAGAATAAAAAGCGTGTCGTAGCGTCCATAGTGCAGAGGACGTGCGGCGGGTGAGCCGGAGTTTCCCCCGCTCAGGGCACTGGCCCTTATCTTTTGGCCCTCGGCCTGAGGGGTGTTCCCCAGGGGCCTGGCCGGGTCTCCCTTTCCGTTTGGCTCACTTACATAAACGCTGCAGCTAACGAGTGAGCGTGCCAGCCTCGCCCGCCTCGCCCGCCTCGCCCGCCTCGCCCGCCTTGCCAGCCTCGCTGGCACTTCTGGTTGTTTTGGTTTTAATGCAACACAGCCCATGGCTGCTCTGGCTGCGTTTGGAAAGTGTGTGTGTGTGTGTGTGTGTGTGTGTGTGTGAGTGAATGTGGGCGTGTGTGTGTGTGTGTGTCTGTGTGCATTTGTGTGTGTGTGTGTGTGTGTGTGTGTGTGTGTGAGTGAATGTGGGCGTGTGTGTGTGTGTGTGTGTGTGAGTGAATGTGGGTGTGTGTGTGTGTGTGTGTGTGTGTGTGTGTGTGTGTGTGTGTGTGTGTGTGTGTGTGAGTGAATGTGGGCGTGTGTGTGTGTGTGTGTGTGTGTGTGTGTGTGCGTGTGCATGTGGGCGTGTGTGTGTGTGTGTGTGTGTGTGTGTGTGTGTGTGAGTGAATGTGGGCGTGTGTGTGTGTGTCTGTGTGCGTTTGTGAGTCCCCTGCTCTGTCAGGTTTGTGTAAGTCCCTCTCTCTCTCACTGCAGATCTGTCGCAGGCTGAACGGTATCCGGTTCACCAGCTGTAAGAGTGCCAAAGACAGGACGTCCATGTCTGTAACCCTGGAGCAGTGCGCACTCCTGCGAGACGAACACGAGCTCAACAAGGACTACTTCGTCCGAGCGCTGGACTGCATGCGGAGGTACCCCCCCCCCCCCCCCCCCGTGGTTCTATCCTCACATCCGCTCATATACACATCCAGGTTTCATAGAAAGACGTGATAATCCTGGGCTGCCCAGCCCTGTACCTGGAGATCTACCGTCCTGTCGGTTTACACTCCAGCCCTAACAAATCACACCTCATTCAACAGCTAAAGATCTGATTGAGCTGCTAATTAGTGGAATCAGGCGGGCCAAATTAGGCTTCAAGTGGAAACCTCAGCGATGGTAGATCTCCAGGAGTAGGGTTGGGCAGCCCTGTGATAATCGGTGGCCAAGGTCCGGTCAGTTGCACACTGGATGTTAGACGGTCAGAGACTGGTCCAGGGGGCTCGTCAGAAGGCCCCGCGCATGTCTGACGCTGCCCTGCAAACAGCCTCATTTCCACAGCCTCCACCTCCACCTACATCCCAGCTCCATCGCCTGGAACCGCCTTCTGTGTCCCCCTCATCCGTGATGTCACACACAGTGGGTCAGGGCTCTGGCGCTTGTGTGGCAGAACCCTTTCAGTTCTGAGGTCACAAACAAGGGATTAGAACGCTCTTAACTGAACATTCTAATGCTGATGATGTCACAGTCACTGCTGGTGACTGAAAGCAGCGGAGTTCTAGAACACTGACTTAACTTTGGAGAAAAAAAAACACTTGAAGTAATTGATTTTTTGTAAGTCATTGAGCACTCAAATTTAAGGGGTCTGTAGTCCGGGGTAAACAGGGAAATGACTGCCTAGCTTCTCATGAATGGTAGTTAGCAAAGGGATTGCAAAACAGCATAAGGATTTCTCATGAGTTTTAAATGCAACGATTGTAAATGCAGAGGTGATGGGACAAGACTGTAGAAGAGGAATGCTAAGGTGCTGGCCTGTGATATTAATGTTATTCATGGCAGATTACACAACTCAAAGATGGCACTAAGCTTGTGTTGATGACTACCTATTAAGAGAAACAAATGAGTAAACTAGGGAGCAAGTATCCCTAACATTTGTGTTCTTAAATGTCATTCAAAATGGAGAGGACTCCTGTATCTGATGCCAAAAAGATCAGTTTTTAAATGCACTGTATTCAAGACATAGCACACACTGTTTTCAGTGGAGTACTGTGTGCTCTCACAGAGCCAGAAGGGCTGAAAATCAGAGTTGGAATTAAAGAAGGAGCTATAAATGACAGCTCTGGTGGACAGTTCCGACGTATTCGTAGAGCCTGGAGTTTAGACAACACATGAAGCATGGAAACATGATTCATAATTCAGACATGAGCAACCCCCCTCCCCTCTCCCCCCCCCCCCCCATGCAGAGGTTGGAAAGGGAAGCGGAACATTGCGATATTTTGGCTGTGCTGAGAGTTATGTACCGATCCCGTTTCGCGGGCTCTACCCCAGCACACTGAGACTCTGGCGCAGGCTGCGTGAGGAAAACCACTTTGGTTTCCATGCTGGCAAAGTCCCGCCAACTTATCTTATCGCTGAAACTACCTCCTAAGCGTAGGCACTAGTCCTTCAGTCACACTGAAGCAGAACAACGGTTACCTCAGCTGAACTGAACTGGGGAGACGGAAGGCAACCGTGTGGTCTTTCATTTTATCCGTTTTTTTTAAAGTCGGTTTTGTTGTTAAAGGGAAGTTCCCCTGGAAAACCCAAATATAAGTTTGGGAATTAAGAACACCGCACATATAGTTCCCGTTTCACTTTTATTATTGTTATTATTATACATTTTTTGCGATGCACTTTCGAGACCTTAGTTCACAAACACAGAGGTCCAGTTCTCTGGCATTTCTGGCTTTCTGGCTCTGAAATCTCTCTGGCCATCTGCGTGAGAGGAAGGATCTGGAGACCGAGGACAAGCAGTCCCATCACATTAGGTCATTGTGTTCATACACAAAGCCTCGTTCATTTGTTTGGTTTTTTTGTAGTGGAGTTTCCGTGTAAAAAGCGTGTGAATTCAGGCTGCTGGCAGGAAGGTCCTGTTCTATGTGTGAGGGCAGTGGTAGTGTGGGGTCGAGTGCAGTCTGGGCTAGCGCTAGCCGTGTTAGATAATTGCGTTTGTGGTGCTTTATTTCTACTTAAATTCAGAATATAAACGAATATTTAGTTAGTATTGTCAATGGTAGAGGTGTCTTGCTTCATTTAAGCCAGGTTCCGAGCCTCTAAGGAGTTATAATGCCTTAAATGGAACACTGGATTGGGCAGATTTGGCCAGATGAAATGACCATGCTAATCAGTCGCTAAATATGTTGTTAACACACTTAGACAAGGTTAAAAAAATGATTCCATGGAGTGAATTTAGTCATTAGTGGTGGGTCACAGTTTTTAATTAGTTTCTGTGCTGCTGTTCAGGGTCTAGGAAAAACCCCATAAGTTAACAGAAATACACTGGACTTCAGTAAAATGGGCATATTCAACTCGGTTCTCTACATGTTAAGCTTTGGTTACTGAACACTGAGCACTGAGAAAGTGAAAGCATTTAGCCACACAAAGCGTATTGCGATCGTTTCATTGCACTTTGTATTGTGAAGTAAAACAAACACATGTCCTGTAATTACTGGGTAATTATTCACTAGTTCCTTGAAGCAAGGCATATATGATTTCATATTTGCTAGATCAGTTTGTCACCTGCAGTACCTTGAAAACGTATTGGTCCCCTTCCTGATTCCCTGATTCTATAGCATATTTGGGCCTGTATATAATAACTAGGTGGACCAGAACCAGGGGTGTTTCTAGCATGATTTAAGATGATTGCTCCCCCATATTTTTTGAAATGTGAATAAACCTATTGTCAAAAATATTCATAATTGGGTGTGGGAGTTCAGCCAAGGTAAATGGTTGGGCCAGCCCAAGACACTATGAAATGCAACAGTGACTGACTGGGAACTAAAATCGCAAGCTAGCTATGACTCACAGCTATAGTTGACGCTAGTTAGCTACTGCTGTTGGCTCAGGCTATCTATATGGCACTAACATACACTAACATGTGGTACTCTAACTGCTTTGGTAGCCTAACTGTCGTACAGAAACTCTGTCAATTGCTGTCCCATATGGGGGTACCTAACTGCTATGTGTGTTTAATGTGCTAACCAGCACAATATTAATAATAATGATTAATAATGATAAGGAGGTGTAAAGCTTCTTTGAGCCAAGTGTCAGGCACACTGAACAGACTCCAAACGTCTGTTCCATAACGAACACCTTACCAGTATCAAGCGCAAGATCCCACAGCTGGATAGCAGTGTTGCTAACTCTGGGAGTCCAATAAGCCACCTGGCTTAAAGAACGAGCCCTAACAAGCGGGGAGTACAGCGATGCGTATCAAAAATGTGTAAGCTAGGCTCGCTAGTGTGCTTGAAATTCAGTAACCCTAAATGTGAAAAAAAACTGGCTGCTTGGTACATTTCCAAAAAGAGCACTCAGATGTAACGTGAAAGTGCTAGAGGATCAAGATGGAAGTGAGGAAAGTGATCCCAGATTGGGAGTGCCCTGCTGGGCAGAGAATCCAGGTGCGGTGTGAAGAGGTGTGTCATCAGACCGTGGTGGAAAAGGGCAGGGACCCAGCAGGGACCCAGCAGGACATAGAGGTCTGTAGAGACGGGCAGTTTGCAGGGTTTGAGCTCATTTTCATCAGCGCAAAGATCAACAAGCTTTAACAGCAGCAAGAGCCGTGCCGGGCGCGGTCCCGAGCGAAGTGGACTTCATGATCTGACGTTCTGAAGGGGGATTGATGATGTCATCGCCATTACTTCTGTAATCATTAACAGGCTTCTGTGCATGTCCTCACCCTGCTCTGGCTCGCTATCTCGCCTCACCTGCTCCGCCCCCTTCAGCCCCCCCTTCTCACGTCATCTGCCCCCCCCCCCCCAACCCCAACCCCACGTTCTCGCCTCACCTGCTCCCCCCCCTTCAGCCCCACCTTCTCACGTCACCTGCTCCCCACCAGCCCCGCCCTCGCTGCGCTGGCCTGAAAGGATCTGTCCGTAGAGGACTGTGAGAGCGCTTCCCTGTGCTTGTGCATCCATGAGCGAGCCCGTCAGTGTTACCCCCCCCCCCTTCCCGGCTTTACTAACCCGCTGCTGTTCTGTCTGTTCTTGCCTCGTTCCCACAGTGGGCTCCCCCCGGGGGGCAGCGGGCAGTGGAGTGACCCGGAGACGGGGTGTGGCGCTGAGAACAAGCCGCCCTCCCGGCACTTCTACCCCGTTTCTCTCCTGCTCGTCAGCTCGCACCTGCTGGTCGTCTGGCTCATTTTAAGTCTCGTTTTTCTGCTTGCAAAATACCAATAAACTGCTTGTTATACCAGACTGAGCGTCTGCTGTGCCGTTCTTCTTCACGTGCGCTGATACCTGGGGCCCTTCCCTCATTCCTGTCCCTGATATGATCTTTTTATTTTTTTATTTTACAAAGACCGCGTAGAAAAGTTCCGGGGTGGGGTGGGGTGGGGTGGGGGGGGTCAGTGGGAGGGTTCAGGTCTGGGAGGGGTCCGGTCTGGGAGGGGTCGGGTCAGGTCCGGGGGGGGGTCTGGGAGTGGGGGTCTGGGAGTGGGATTTGCATTGGATTCGATGGTTTGAATGTGGTGTTTTCAAGCTTCTGTATTTACTTGCAGGCTTATGTGAGAATACATCCCCAGTTCCCTTCTCTGTGGTGAAATGACCTGAAACATTTCGGCTGTGAGCCTTTAATCTGACCATCACTTGGCCACTCAATCCCACAATCTTTATGCATGTCTAATATATAATATATCACACACAGTGGATGCAATGCATCTGATAAAACTTTAGTTCTGGTTAAAGGTCACCAGAGATACGTTATTGATATGCCTATGTTTTATTAGCGTCCTAGAAGCCTGTAATAATCCTCTGCGGAGTCGTTTTATAAGAGATAGGAGACATTGATTTTCCAATATATGTTTACCCATTATGATCCTGTATTTGTGTTATTGTAAATATTTGCCTTTTGTGTATTATGTTCCAGCATTGTTTTATGATTTCATTTTATTTTGTTCCCTTCCATGTACCAGAGAAGGATGCCGGATTGAGAACGTGCAAAAGAATATTAAGTGCAGGAAATATGCCTTCAACATGCTTCAGCTGATGGCTTTTCCCAAGTTCTACAGACCCCCGGAGGGCACCTACGGAAAGGTGGATTCCTGAGAAGCGGAAAGATTCGAAAGGAACAGACGCATTTCCCCCACCGAGTAAATGCAAGAGCTAACCGATTCTGTGGCTGTGGAGTCGGCTGACACGTCTTCTGGATCCAGCAAACTGAGTTTGTTTTTTGGATTCAAACTTCTCACTGAGTCCTACAAAGTCCAGTGGTTTAATATTTTCAGCTATGAGTTGGAATTTGTAAAAAGAAAAAAATGGAATGTAGCTAAAATTATTTAAAGTATTAAATAAAAAAGTAAAAGTATTTCCTTTCCTGGATGCCAGTCGTATATACAGGCGTCACAGTCGAATTCTTAAAAAGGTAAGACACTCGAGCTTTACTGTTCTGACGTGAGTGTTAGCCCACCCTGCGGCTGGGAGCGCTGGAGGTGCAGTGAAGGTGCTTTGCACATTTAGCAGCTCATCCAGTGACCGGAGCGTAATCACAGGCAGGTCACACACCATCGCTTCCAGCGCTGCGCTTCATCGCTTCCAAATACCTGCGTGTGTGTCCCGTTGAAACCTGTAAATATAAGACTCTTATAGAAAAGGAGTTGTCTTTGAACTCTTGTGCCAAGTGCAAGACCTCGCCTGCCAGTGAAACCCAAACCCACGCAGCAGAGCAGAGTCGTGCTGCTGTTTCCCCTCCTCTCACGCAGGACAGGAACTCTCAGCCAAAAAGCCCTCCATTCGTCTGCACAGGACGTGGCGGTTCCTCGAGCTGGACCTGAACCTTCGATCCTTCGTCTGCGCAGCCGTGTTCAGCAGGGAAAGAACAGCAGTGCCGGGCGCTGTGAAACACCGCTTCTCTGCGGCAGAAACAGCGCTTCTCTGCGCAGAAACAGCGCTTCTCTGCGCAGAAACAGCGCTTCTCTGCGGCAGAAACAGCTCATAGTCATACAAATGTTACGTCTGTCCCACTGGAGTAGTTAAATGGTGCATTGTGGGAGAACTTCGAAAGTTGCTTCAAATTTGCCAAAATGAGTCATTCTCAGTTAATGTTCTGGAACTGGAAAACACAGGAAGTGGGTAATATGGACTAATATTTCATCAACATGCTCTGGTAGGAAAAACACTAATGCAAACACACATTTCCAAGTGTGTGTTTAACTTCTGTGTTTTTTCTTCTTTTTTAAAGTTCATATTTTATTGCATTTCCCACTTATGTTTGATAATACTTAGCATTTCCATCAGAATTCAAACTGCACTTCAAAAACAGACACTTTCGGCTTAGACCTAGATGATTCAAGTTTCTGAAAACATTACTCCAAAGACTCCAAAAATGTAAACCCCCCTCCTCTATCACAGTAAAACTTTCATGATTTTAGTAAATGTGTTATTTCACTTTTTCTTGAGTTCAGGTAGCTTCTCAAACAGGTGAGCTCTGAATGTTTTTTTGTTTGTTTTTTTTGCATGTTTTTGCTACATTTGTATTTGAGCACATATTTTGTATTCATTTTCACCATCATCAAAAGTCTGTTGTACATACTGTTAATATTTTCTCATGTGAAATTATAGAAACTTCTAAAAATCTATACTGTCCTAAGCATGACTGAAATGATGTCTCGATGAACATTTTCAATAAAATATATCTGTGTTCCAGACATTTCTGATGTTTTAATGGTCCCAACAAAAGTGCTGGAGGAGCAGTTGTTACCAGATCCATATCTGTTAATCATTTGTACCAAGTAGCCTTCTAGCCCCTTTTGGTGAAATGGGGAATCGACGTGGTGCAGTCACACCAGTGGAAACATTTGTTCATTTTGTTCATCTGCTGGATGCTTTTACCCAGAGGGACTTGGACTTGTGTGTTACGGGTTTGGGACCCGCCTGCAGAGATCCAGCTCTTCTGCCCGTGACCGAGCTGGAAGATTCAGATCTGAATGGGCGGAGATCAGTTCTGCATTTTGCTGTAACCAGGACGACGTCGACTGAGCGGCGGGACTTGCGTGTTTTCACCAGCCTGAGAGGGAAGCTGCTCCTCCTCTCCTGTCCTGCTCCTTCTCTCCTTTCCTGCTCCTCCTCGGTCCTCCTCTCCTGTCCTCCTCCTCCTCGGTCCTCCTCTCTCCTCCTCGGCCCTCCTCTCTCCTCCTCTCCCCTCATGCGCTACAAGTTGCTCTCGTCGTGTCTACCAACAGTGTGTGACTTAGCACACACTCACGCACGCATGCACGCGCACACACTCACACACGCATGCACACACACTCACACGGTACTCACACATGCACGCACGCCCACACACGCATGCATGCATGCGCACACTCACTCACACACGCACACACTCACACAGTACTCACACATGCACACACGCGCACACACACACACACACGGTACTCACACATGCATGCACGCGCACGCATGCATGCATGCGCACACTCACTCACACACTCACACAGTACTCACACATGCACACGCGCACACACACACGGTACTCACACATGCACGCACGCACACACACGCATGCATGCGCACACACTCACGCACGCACACACACTCACACAGTACTCACACATGCACGCACACACACTCACACACGGTACTCACACATGCGCACACACACTCGCACAGTACTCACACATGCACGCACGCGCACACACACACTCACACACTCGCATGCACACATCAACTGGTTGGACTCAGTCTCACACGCATCTGTCGTTAAACATGTTCTTTCCCTGCATAGCGTTGTGGATGTTCTCATGGCTGTGGAATGCCAGCTGTGTGAAAGGTTGTGGGGTCACTGCAACAGCTTTCTAAAAATCAGGCCAGCTTAAAATGGTAAAATATTATTTTAAAATAACACTGTAACTCTGAGCATAGAACCTCCACACCCTTTCTAGTCTCTTTACAACTATTTGATTTGGAATTTCCCAGTGAATTACAGTTAACATTAGAAGTGACCCCAACCCTGCAAGTTACAAAACCAAACGTCGGCTTTCATTGGTGCGCACACTCACTCACACACGCACACGCTCACACAGTACTCACACATGCACACACGCGCACACACGGTACTCACACATGCACGCACGCACACACACGCATGCATGCGCACACACTCACGCACGCACACACACTCACACAGTACTCACACATGCACGCACGCACACTCACACACGGTACTCACACATGCACGCACGCAAACACACGCATGCATGCGCACACACACTCGCACAGTACTCACACATGCACGCACGCACGCGCACACACACACTCACACACTCGTATGCACACATCAACTGGTTGGACTCAGTCTCACACGCATCTGTCGTTAAACATGTTCTTTCTCTGCATAGCGTTGTGGATGTGCTCATGGCTGTGGAATGCCAGCTGTGTGAAAGGTTGTGGGGTCACTGCAACAGCTTTCTAAAAATCAGGCCAGCTTAAAATGGTAAAATGGTAAAATGGTAAAAAAAGATAACACTGTAACTCTGAGCATAGAACCTCCACACCCTTTCTAGTCTCTTTACAACTATTTGATTTGGAATTTCCCAGTGAATTACAGTTAACATTAGAAGTGACCCCAACCCTGCAAGTTACAAAACCAAACGTCGGCTTTCATTGGTGCCTTAGCAAAACACCGTTATTCACTTTTGTGACATTAGGACATATTCATCTGTCAGAGCACATACCAACCCTGTCACGTTTACAGTGGGACTATTATGTGGTTTACCGCGTGTCGTTAACTTGTGTCCCTCGCAATGCTCGTTAACACACCCTCGCTGACCCGCTCTCTGTTCAGTGTGAGAACATTTATCTGAAGAACGATGGGCTTCCTTTTTGCAAGGAAATACAGGAAGTCCCCTTCCTGCTTCTCTGCAAGACGAACGTCTTCATCTGAAGACTACATTAAACCACTCAAATGGAAACCTTCATGTAAAATGTGCAATCCATGTTTTGTCATTGGCAGTTTAAATAAAGCTAAAAAAATGTGAGTAACTGTGTGTATGTGCATGTTCTGAATTTCTTGTAGCTGAAATGATCCCAGAGTTATATTTATGGAAAAGCGTTCTAGAATGAATCTTGACAGTGAGAAACCTGACGGTGACAACATCACATTAATTTGAATGTCGGAAATGAGAGAACCCCTAATATAACTTTTCAAGGACATTTGCAAGACATTTGAATACTGAGTAAATGCAGTGAACTTTGACAATTGCCGTTATACTGTAGAACTTTATTTTGTGTTTACACTCAAATCCACCTTGAATATTTCACAGTAATAAGGCCACTGTGAGGCTGCCGTGTGGCTTATCCAGTTAAGGAACTGTTCTAGGAGCAGGATCGGGCATCAGGGCTGTGCTTTGAAAAGGAGCAGTTGGGATTCTGAGCCTGTTAAAACTGTCCCTGACTGCCACGTGAGCACCACTCCAAATTAGGAAGAAAATGTGGAAGAAAGGATTTTTTAAAAAATAACCATGTGTTCGTTCTGTTACAAATATACAAAAACAATATCAAAATACAGCTCAAACATTTCACATTTCCCACAGAACATTGACTAGAAATAAAATTTAAACTGAGCACTTCATATGCGTGAAGATCATGGCTGTTAAACACACTAAATGCAGTATATTCCTGTGCTGTCTTATTAATGAGTTTATTAAATAGGCATTAACAGGCTTCCCTAAACAGGGCTGATTACAGGCCATTTACTTTTACAGTGATAAATAACTGCCACTGCATATTACGTGCATCATTTAATAACCTTATAATACTATGCACAGCTAATGTATGTAAAAATATTAACATCTGAAAAGTGTATGTACAGCTTATTTACACCACTGCATAGAAATACAACAGAAGCAGGGATCCTCAGCTCAATACATCTTGTACTTTCTGCAAAAATGTATGAAAATTGTGCAGGAATGTTGTAGAGTTGGTTTCCTCAAAAGCTTCACAAGGCAAGCAGTTCCCGCTGTTCTGAAAAAAGGAAAAAATAAATGTATATTAAATACACACATATATAAAAATATATATAATATATACTGTATCTGTGCCGTTGGTAAGAGCAGACTCACGTCATACTCAATGTGACATAGTGTCACTGAGGAAATAAAAATTACTCGGCAAGGATTATAATCATGTTTTCCAATAGTTTACCTCTGATAACATCATTGTCATGTTCTTGTACAGTCAGATCGTCAATAACATAAAACAAACTAGAAGTGCAATTCATCAGTATGACCCTCCTAGGCCTAAAGGAATATCCTGCCCTGAACCGTTATATATGTATATGTTCTGTTCCAAGATCGTTATCATATTTATCTGTTCTGTGACAGTGGCAGGACTGTGTGGGACCCACCAGTGATTCATAGGCGTTCTTCATCAATTCCAGCACAATCCTCGATCTTTCACTTTCTCCTTCTGTCTCGTACAGAATAACCTGCGCTTCCACAATGTAACAGAGCAGGGTTTCATTGAAACAAGGTTTCTGTAGAATAAAGAGAGTTCTAAATGACTTACAGAATAACACACAAACTAATGATACACACAGACGTGTGTATGTATATATACGTGTGTGTGTGTGTTTGACAAAATAAAAACAATCATTACACAGAAAAGGGAACTAATGTAATAGCAATGGCTAAAATATATTATCAATACAGCTGTTTACATGCATTTTTGAATTACTGACTTAAAAGTTAGACATGGTTGGTTACATGAGGAACAAAATTAAATTCCACTATGAAGGCGATCAAATATTGTTCTGAAAATACAAATTTACAATAGGTGTGAACATGCCTTCAAACCTGCACATATACACCTAATATAATAAACTCCACTATGTCCTTTGCTGATCTCATCCACCACACCCCATCTATTTACATGAATATACTTACATTGATTTCTTTATAACCAGGAGTGTAATAAGTTGCATTAGATCTCTGAGGAGAAAACATATTAAAACTGAGTGTTATAATACATAAAAGTGTAATAATACTGTAGTAATTAAGCATCGTATTTCCTGACATAAATGTACGTATTTGTATTTGACTCCGGTCTGATATCTACTAAGTTGTTGATAAGACAGCCCATCAGTAGCAAGGTTCTACAGCTTCTGTGTGATCAGCATTTGGATATCCGTGATGTTTTTTTTTTTTTCTTTCCAGGAAGCGTTTCACATGGCCTCTGATGCTGGGATGTTTTCCACTGCACCGCGCAGCGCTGGAGTGAACTGGCCTCGCCAGTCTGGCGCTTAGTTCTGCGAAGCCACATCACCGCGGGGAAACGAAAGCGAAACTGCGGCCCGAGAAGCTCAGATCCGAAGGTATGAATGAAGAGAGACGCTCTGGTGGAATCCCAAGCACCTCAGATTCACACGAGCGTGCGTGTGTGTGTGTGTGTGTGTGTATGCGCGCGTGTGCATATCAGTGTGTGTGAGTGGCGTGCATCACATTCACATCTCTCCTGCGTCTTATTTAAACTCAGCAGTATGGTGCCAACAGTGGTATATACCATAATATTCACTACTTTCCAACATTGCGCAAAGCTGGAGAAAACAATCAAATAGCTCACCTTAAAGTATTTCTCGTGATCCTTTAAGAAGCTCCTCAGTTCAAAGATATCCTGCATTGCTTCTGCAGCAGACATGTAAGCACACACACAACTGAAAGGAAAACACAAGTAAGAAGGTTAGTCACTGGCTGTACGACGGCCCTTTGGCAACCCTGCAACTGAACCATTTCAAAAACAGAAAAATGACACCTGCGTAAGCGTGCTGTTTACTGGTAAGCAAAAATAGCTTCATCTGAACACAGTGAATCACAAGCAAATGCCAACACATTGCTATTTCTGCTTGCTCTACTTTCAAGCAAGACTTCTTCTTTTTTATTTGTAACTAAAGGTCTGCATTCTGGCCCTAGTACTGGCCCTCTGACACCGGGTCAGACTGGGTAGGGGCCCACTGCCAACCTGGAAGTTATACAAAATTTAGTGCAGCAGCACTTCCAGCTGTTAACAGTGATTGACAGAGCAAAGCTTCCAGTTTGTGTAGTGTCCCTAAGTATGCCTAACTATCAAATTAAAAAAGCCATATCTGACAGCACAGGAGTGATAACTTAATAAAGTAACCTTTTAAGTTTTAATACAAATATAACCATTTATATGAAAAATCTGTATTTAAATGTAATAAAATTCAAAAGTATATTTACATTTTGTCTGACAGCTGTCTGTTCTTAAACCCATTTCTAACATTACAGGGGCCAGAGGGACTACACTGTGTAGTCTCTGGACCATCATCGTGCAGTACAGGTTAGCTTCTGCTTTTACGTTTCACGTTAATGACATACCTAAGCAGAAAGAGAGAGTTCCAGATCTCGCTGTTGGGGGGGCAGTCCTGGCAGCAGCGGAAGCAGCAGAAGAAGCAGGCCTGCCTGACGCGTCTCTACAAAAGAAGCACAACCATTTTGGTGAAGGGTGTTCCCAGCCCAAAGGACCCGTTCATCCCCCCTGTCTACAGAATCCAAGCACAGGGAGCGCTGGGCCTGCCCCTTAAGCTGGCAGTATACTCAGTAAGAAGAAAGAACTTCAGGATTGAGAACCACTGGCGAACATGTCCACGAACACTGTTGTCGGTATACTCAGTGAGAACACAGAACCGTTTGATGTCACTCCACGCCGCTGGGGCGTGAATAATTACAAGGCAGCTATTAACCGGGGCTGGAATCTCGCCCAGACCTCCGTCTCGCGGCTACGCCATGGTTGTATAAAGAGAAGGGCTACGTGAGATCACAACACAAAACAAAAAGTTTAAAGTGGCTTTAGTTTATCTAGCTATGCAAAAAAAGAAAAAAAGGTGAAGGAGATGGTACGTTCGCCCTCTAAATCAGGGTAGGACGGAGAATGGAGAGTTCTGTTTGTACATTCGGCAAATGCGAGTTTAGACGAGGGGGTCCACTTTCTCTTATTTCCGAATGTGTGCTAGGCATTTTTATGACTTGCTGAAACGAGTAGCACCATTCATAAAACATGTGGGAACTCACAGAAATCCCATCTCTACAGAAGAGAGATTGGCGTTGACTCTCCGTACATTAGCATGTGAATTCAGCCCTCTGAACTCTCCACCGTGATGTAACCAACTATGTGATATTTGGACCAATAGCTGAGGGGGGGAGGTCAGAGAACAAGAAAGAAGTTTTCCAAAAGTTCTCACTGGAGGCCGTTGCACACTGCACCGTACAAACACACAACACCACGTCTTTTTGTTCTTCAGTTGTTCTCATTGCTTCGTTTTGCTCAAAAAGTTTTTTTTAAAACTTTTTGCTGCTACCTGCTGGCAGATATTGGCCTGCAGGGGCATTCTGCAGCTTTTCAGATTGTCAGATAAAGCCGGTGAAGCTTAAAGGTATAGCAGGAATCAGCAGTCACTGCTAATTGCAGTGGCACACACAATTCTCGACTCTGAGTTGAACTGCAGAAGAACTGGAAACTGCTCCTCCACAGCCCTCTGATCCGCTGCTCCTCCACAGCCCACTGATCCGCTGCTCCTCCACAGCCCTCTGATCCGCTGCTCCTCCACAGCCCACTGATCCGCTGCTCCTCCACAGCCCACTGATCCGCTGCTCCTCCACAGCCCTCTGATCCGCTGCTCCTCCACGGCCCTCTGACCCGCTGCTCCTCCACGGCCCTCTGACCCGCTGCTCCTCCACAGCCCTCTGATCCGCTGCTCCTCCACAGCCCTCTGATCCGCTACTGTCCCTTTTACACGGTGTAATGGCTGCTGCAGTTTTTACCCAGCAACTGCTATCCATCCATTATCTATACCAGCTTATCCTGGGCAGGGTCGTGGGGGTTTCTGGGGCCTATCCCAGTGTGCATTGGGCGAGAGGCAGGAATATACCCTGGACAGGCTGCCTTATCTATCGCAGGGCACACGCACCATTCACTCACACACTCATACCTATGGGCAGTGTAGGGTCTCACGGGGAGAACATGCAGACTCCGCACATGCAGACTGCGAACATGCAGACTGTGCACATGCAGACTCCACACACATGCAGACTGTGCACATGCAGACTCCACACACATGCAGACTGCGCACATGCAGACTCCACACACACAAACTCTGTGGCACTTGTGCTGCCTTCAGTGACTCCTGGAGGACGATGGTCCACATTGCCCAGTGCTCAGTACTCTGCTATAGAGAAGAAGTAAGGAAGCCATCCTGCCGCTGACTGCTCAAGTCACAGCTCTCTGACTAAAAATATGAAGAGGAGATTGAGGTGATTAAGACTTCCTGTCAGAGGCAGAGACTGTCCTGCCATCGCCGGCCCACCAATCACAAGAGACCAGGAAGAGAGGGGAGCCGCGTGCGAGCGGAGAGAATGAAAGCGCATTCTTTTCCCTACGGCTCCATTCCGACAGATGGGCGCCTGAGCCTGAATTTGGGCAGGAAAGGAAGGGTCCCTTCGGACGGGCAGATGCTGGCCCCAGACAGTGAAGTCTCCCCAGCAGTGGAAATACATAAGCAGATCAGGAATGCGGAACAGAACTAAAAGAGGAAGCGGCTCGTTCCTCCCCAACAAAATGAGGTTTCCTGTCAAGTGCTTCTAGGCAGGGGGTGCAAAGTCAGCGTGGCCACAAAGAGCCGCACAGAAGGAATACTGTCTTCCATCAAAGTCCAACCTGCTGGGAGTCTGCTGGGAGATAGGGACCAGCTCCTTTTAGTTTCAACATTAGTCAAACATGGACAGATATCCTTTCTGGTGCCAGCACTAACCATTCATAGCTCTGTGGTTAATTAGCTGCTAATTAACCATGCCAATTCACCATAGCTGTACGGACTGTCCAGCTGTGGGGTTAAATGTAACAGAAGTGCCAATTAACGGCCATGGAGAGAAGCAAGGATCCTGTATTATATGGCCTAAGTTCAGGATAGGCTCTGAGCTTCAGCTCAATTTAATTACATTTTATTTGTATTGCGCTTTTTACAGAGAACTGTCACAAAGACACTGTACAGAGTAGCAAGGCAAGAAACGGAGCAAACGGAGCAAACACCAGGCCTGAACCCTGAATAGCAAGTGCATAAGGTAAAAAAAGGATGGTCACTGCAGAAATGAGTGTTTCTACACTTAAAGGCTACTGAACATATTCATCAAAGTGGTCTTAACCAATCAGGAAGGACAAGTGTGACAATCCCATGACAACAAGCATGTGAAGTGCTGTGTCAGGAATTGGCCTGCAGGAGGAACCACGTTGTTTGAACCTACTCTTTACCTGAAGACTTGCTGACACAAAGGAAAATTCCAGTAAAAATGTAAGAGAATAGTCCTACTGCTTTCGTATTTATAGTGATCATTTTCTAGAGTTTTAAAAATATATATTATTGCAGTTTTAGTGTTTCAGTATTATTTCATGTTTTCATTGATGTTTACAGAGGTTTCTGATAATTTCTGGGTTTGAATGGCCGGGCTATAAGTAATCATAGGTTTGTGAAATTAAACTTCATGTAGCATGATTAATTTTTTTTCAATTATGTTTAATCTTCCATTTTGTATGAAACCATTCCCTATGATGCATGCAGCCTAAGGCCCGTACGTTGCTGAGAGAGCTGACACGATGACTTCCTATATCAGCAGTATTACATGTGGAGAAGCAGATCACTGCGTGCGTGCAGCGGCAGAGGGAATCCCATGGCCACAAAAAAACCAAGAGGACTGAAAACGGTTTGTGCGAATGCAAGTCTGACTCGAGAAGGAACAACCGGTGAAATGGGCTTCAGCTTTCACCAGCTTGTACGGTGAGTTAGGAGCGTTGAGTCATTAGAAGTCTTGATTTCACAAAACTGTTTTATAAGCTCCTGCTGTCCAATGATGGGACTTTTGGTGACTCCTGGAACTCCTTTTCTCATGATTAGTAATATTATTAGTGCTTTATTGGTTCATTTGGCTGACACCACAAGCGAAAGGCTGGATGAACACAGAACACTACACACACAGAAGGGAGGGCATGACCCCAGGGTTCAGTTCACTGTTGACTGGCAGGTTACCTTGCACATTAATTAGGCCTACATCAAACAGCCAAACAGTTATTCACCCACTGATGCTGGGACCACTGGCAGCGCTAAGAGTGCGCACCATAGCAGGGCCAATCGATGGAGACCGACGCTCCATGTCACCCCCGCCATTATTCGTCTGACCCCGACCGGGGACGCGCTTCCCAGATGGTCAGGCCCACGCACTCAGCGCGTCTTGCTGCTGTCGCTTACACGTCAGTATCAAGAGAGGGAGTGGCTTGGAGGTGACCCAAGGAACAGGGACTTTGCCCTGGCATAAGGAATGTGTCAGCAAAAAATTGACTCTGCACATCAACACCAATATTTCAGGTGCATATATCCATTCTGAATGGGCTTGCATGTGACTGTTCCATGTCCCGTGACCCCACCCCGCCCCGCCAGATCCCCTGTGGTGAACCCTCTTTGTTGAATTTTAAACCCTAAATCAATATTTGTCATGCAGAAACAACCTGTCACTAATAACTTTGTTCAGATTTCACAGTGCAGGGAGACTGTATGTTGTCTGTCTACACCACTAGTCTTTACTACAAAACACACATCGTAATCGAGATTTTATTTATTCATTTTTTCTGTAATGGATGTGTGGCACATTAATTACGACTTCTGATTTCATAACTGCAGGGTTTCAAAGATTCATAAAACAATCACTGTACCCTGAGGCAGTAAAACTTTATTAAATAAATAAAATAAATAATTACAATTATTTAAAAATTATTTAAAAAGGGGGCAATGGTAGTACTTTTTTAATGGTAGGGTCACTTCAAGAAAAAAAAAACATTTCATGCTGATTTTTTTTTTCAGCTAGTTATTTTATTTCAGGGGTTTTCACGAAGAAGAACAAAATCTATTGTTTACTGCTGTTTGTGTCTCAACCAATTCATCAACTTATTATATGCGTGACAGTTTTTATTCTTAGCCAATCAGATTTGCCACGGGTGGGCATTTTGTAAGTTGTACAAAAACTTATGTACAAAAACAGGACCTTCAGAAAATGAAAATTTTCGGTCATTTTCTTTTTTTTTTGTTGCTAAGTGCTGATTTTTCTCGAGAAATTAAGAGATGCATGTTCCGATATTTGTTTATTACAAAACAATAATTGTCGTTTATCTGTTAAAAAGATGCGTATTCCGAGAGTGACACATCGTCACTGTAAAAACATGAGTTACAAAACTGTATGGTGCAGCAACATAAAATATGTCTATCATTTAAATAATTTTTCTACGTATATTAATGTACTGCATTAAAGAAATCATTTATTTATGGTAGGCTTACACCAAGTGCACTCCTCCCACATAATATGTAAACATAAACAGACGTAGCCATAGCACTATCCTTGCTACGTGTGAAACACTGCTATGAGCCCACCTTGCTCTTTTGATGAGAATGTTGTGAAAAGTGCGGTAGATGTGTGGATTTCACATGCATACACATAACCTATAATAAACTAACGTTATATAAGTCATAAAACTACGAAAGATTAATCTTTCGTTTTCACTTGTTTGTCTTCAGCTACGACGTCACTGGTTTATACTGTATACTGCAGTAGTTAAAAATGCCCAATAATATAATAGCTATGGTTAACCATGCATTATGCTCACAATGTGTTTTAATTTCTCAGGAGGCAGCCTTGACCATGAATGCGACAAGGCTGACCGAACAGGCGTAGCCTTCCACAACTGCACCACGTAATCCCGCGTATTCAAACGTCAAGTCTCACAAACTAGTCTATCAATTAATTAATATGGAAATATCGGGTCGACTACTCCCCGTGTACCCAAACGTGCGCCTATGCACTTAAGACGTGTATATTTAGTTCGAGACTATTAGTGTGCACGGTCACACAGAACTGTGAAATTAGCTCATATAAATCAGCAAATAATTGGCAGTTACCTTTGATTTTGAATCCCGGGTCCAGGTGCAAAGCTTAAAGAAAATGAGAGCCGACAGGACCAGAAAAGCGCTCATCCGAAACGTATTGTTTACTCCACCATTAAAAAACTAAAAAAGACTATTCTCAGACAGCCTTGGCCCATTTCACTAATTGTACAAATACACATAAATATGTCCTTTAAAAAAAAGACTGTGCCAATCGTAACGGTGGCCCACTTTCTACAAACTGAGAGTAAATCCATAAAATTACACGCTTTGGAAACGTTCGTACCAGCGTTGCGTACGAGGGCGGAATACAGTGCCGACGCATTTGTGTTTGCTATTAAGCGTCACTCCCTCTACTGTCTGACCTAAGTAGTAAAATGAATATATTCACTGGGCATGCCCATGCCTCGTCAGGGCGTGACTTATTTACTCCGTTTTAAAATAGAACAGGAAAGTATTAAATTGCACCATATCCGTAATCTCCTTTAAAATAACTACTACTTGACACATCTAGTCTACTTCGTAATGAAGCCTGATTGGAACTGTTTAAGGACGTGGTCAAAATACACACATTGGGTAAATGTAATCCTTTATTGATTAAAACTGTTATGATACATATTTGGGAAATATTGGTTGTTGGAAAACAAATGTAGACAGTGATCTTGTATCTAACACACTGTGTGTGTGGAGCTGTGGGTGGAACAGTAAACTATAGACTTTCAGTTAATTTGCCACCTTTGTGAACTATAGGAGGGATCTGTGGCTTTGGGAAATGTTCTTGGAAGGCTGTCCCTGGATTGTGTAAGACCTTGACTCAGTACACATCCTGATTCATTTTGAAAGTTTCTCCCCAAAAAGGTATCGAAATGAACTGAAAACACATCCCGTCTCGTTTTGATAGTTCAGTTTTCCAAAAGAAAGTCCAATTTTCAGTTTTATTTCTAAATCAACATTATGCTTTTATGGTCTGCAAAATTAACTAATGACCAGATTGTTTTTTCCCCCCATAATTATAACCTTGTTTCTGTTATATCAGCAGAACAAAATACAGTCACCAGTAAATGAACAGTTAATCCCAACAAGCGACCACTAATGTGCAACTTTGCTCCTGTGCCGTTTATGTGTTTGTAACTAGATTATAACTTGATAAGTTGGCCATGTGCTCTCCCACACAGACCAGTCTCCTGCTGACCACACTTAATTACAATCAGTCAGTGACCCCCTTTGGGTGAAACTAAATTACGTTAAAAGTATGCATCACAAAGCCACTAAATCTTCCTGCCAACCATCGCAATCAAAACAAAAGTACCCCCCGCTGAACACAGCAAGGCCTTCTCAGATATAAGCAGGAAGAACACAATGATACAACATGACAAACATGTTCAAATAAGGTCTGCTAACATAAATGATATGGACACTGTTGAGCCACAGCTGATATTACTCTGGCTGTAGAAGGACAGAAAAGCATGGTGCAGGAGGAACAAAGAGCCCTTCCTCTCCTGAGGCTCACTCTCCGTACGGAGAGTTTCCCAGGCTGAGGGCGGCGAAGGGCCCAGCCGCCTCTGCGTCCGCCTCTTCCTCCTCATCTTCCTCTTCGTCGTCGTCGTCCTCCTCATCGTAGTCGTCGTCTCCCGCCCCGTACTCTTCCTCCTGCTCGTCAGCCCCTCCTCCTGATGCCAGGTTTTTCCAGTAGGCGTGGTACCCCGAAGCTCCGCCCCCATCGTCTGCGCAGCTCTGCCGACCAAACTTCAGATTGCGGGCTGGGGGGGGGGATTGGGGAGGGGGGGCGGCATGTGAGCACAGTGCACAGCTAAGAGGCAGACAAGCTGCTCATAATAACATTACTTACTGGACATGCTGAGGTCCTTAGTTTCCTGCGTTTCGTGCCCACACTTGGGGCAGGGGAGAGACTTCCCCTTCTCCTGCTTAAACACTTTACTCCTGGCGTGATCGTCACAGTAGCAGGCCTGGGGACAGCAAAAATAAATGTAAACGCATGCAAAGAGAAAACATTTACGTGCAATCGTGGCGTGTTTGTGTTTTTTTTTCTTTCTGTTTGACTGACCTTGCAGCGGAGGCAAGAGTGCTGGCCAAGACGATTACAGGAAATACCTGCAATGAGAACAGCGTCACAGACAAGCGCTCGAGAGACACTCCTCTAGTCATTCTTTCTTTGTCCTCCCAAAGGCCTGTCGCTATTGACAGTGCTCTACCAAATCAAAAGGGAAGTAGTCCATAAAAGTAGTCCATTGTTTTTAATCTGAATATAATGTTTACATTGATATTTGAGTTCTTTAATGTTATTGTAATGTCCACAACAATGCCAATATTGGGATAATGTAATGTACAAAAGTTTACATAGGAAGCAATTACATTTTTAAGGTGTTTTTTACAGTAATAAAAAAAATGAACTAGTAATGTAATATAAACACAAGTCATAATGACATTGTGTAAATTCAGGCCACTCAGAAACAGTGATGTCACACTTACACTTGTATGTTTCCGCCTCCAGAACCTGGCAGCTGGCCTGATGCTCAAACTGATCGTCTTCACACAGGAAGTTATGGCAGAAGGAGCAGCGAAATATCCGGCCGCCTGTGGCAAAGTGAGACGGCGATCAAGCAGGAAACGCCCGAGAGACAGGTACCCAACACGGCCACACCCGGGCAAAGCCGCACACTGTACGCAGGGCAGCGGTCTGTACACAAACACCCCCACCCCAAAACAAACAACACCCCCAGCAGTGGAGGCATTAAACCCGAGTCTTCCAGGGGTGGTGATTACCGTGATCCCAGACGCAGCGGTCACACTCGATGCAGTCCGCGTCCGACAGCGGGCACGTGCAGGCATGTGTGTTCAGACACTTCGCTCCGTGGCAGACCCAGGCCTCACAAAAATCACACACCGCCCCCTGCAGGCATCATTTGAAAACACAGGGAATTATACCATGCCACTCGAGAGAGGTGGTGTCAGGTTTGTTTCATGTACACCGCAAAACAAAATTAAGCCGAGAGTTTGTGCTGAAAGTACCTTAATAACAATGCACTATACTGATAGACAGGAGAACGTTCCAGGTTATCAACAGACATTATCTTCGGCATTGGATCAAGCAGGAGCTCAATGTCAAAAACCCTATTTTTCCATGAGTGCCTTTTTAAACACACACTGAGCTCATCTAAACACCAGCCTGTATTACACCTTACCACCATGCCCATTCCGGTGCTGTGGACCCCTGGGTGCTTGATTACACAGTCAGAAGACTTCATACACTTTGTTTTTCCTTTGGAAAGACGAGAAACAGACATCATAGTAAGCAACCACTACTAAGACACATTACAGCTCATAAACATGACTCATGAATGACTTTCCTTGTTTCTACCCAAATTTCAGCAAACCCTTCTCGAGATCAGGAGAATTCTGATTAAACTACTTTTCTTGTCATTTTCTAAAGGCCATAGGCATTAGACACAGACTGATGTTTTTAAGCCTTACCACACTGCGCACACATGGGCAGCTTCTGTACAGAAGAACAGAAGTAGCAGAACGCTCTGGTCTTCTGACGTCTTGGTGTCATTTAACCAAAGAAAAATACGTAGGAAGAAAATAAATATGTTGTTAGTTGGCGCATAAATTAACAGGTGAGCTTGTGGTTCACTGTGGAAAATGTAATGCTCTCAGTAACCGAAATAAACAACCTACAGGAGACTTATGTGCATAAAAGATATCGTGCTGTGCATGGTGTGTGGCCAACTTTCTTCTCTCAAATAAATCTGCAAAAGGATCCTTACCTCAGGCACTTGTCACACTCCTGCAAAACAAGAGTACCATCCTCATTTAACAACGTATTAACATAATAAACTTCGTAATAAGATATTTTTGTGTCATTTGGCTTTAATCAAATGTCTACAGATTGAAAAAGCTGTGCTGAAATCTTCCTGACTTTATGAAAATATGACCTCTGCATTAAAAGAATCGAGCGTACCATGGCAGAGTTGCATGGGTGTTTGGCCACATCGACATGCTCCCTGTTAGCACGACTCTGTTTCTCCCTTTCCTTCCGGTTTTCAGCTTTCTTGCGTGCTCCCGTCTTCTTTTTTGGCATCTTTCAATGGACCACAAATCCTGTATCATAAGGAGACAATCATTAGAGCTCAGAACCAACACAATACTTTGGTTAAAATGGCATTATAATTAATAATCCTTAGTTATAATTAAGAGTCGCCCTTAAATATACTACAGCACCGGTCTGAATGCGCAATAAAACTCATTTTAGACAGCATGCCACGTAGATTATCGTTCCATACACTACAATGTCTTAATACTCTTGTGTAATGGTGCATAAATCACTCTGCATCTCTTCTACTTCGCTTTCATAAAAGTAACGGTAATGAGATTGTTTTCTCATCCGAATATGCATAAGCAGCTAAGCTTTGTAGAATAGTTAGTTGTCATCTGCTACGTCGGTAGCTCCCATAACTCTACTCCCCGACTAGGTTTCCCGTACCTCACCCTTTGCTAACGGTGGCTACCTCTTTCCCCAGCACCAGGCCACGGTCCCGCCTTGTCAGAATCATCAGAACCTCAACACCTTCAATGAAGTCGTGAAACTAAGTTGGGTTTCCTCTCACTAACAATAAATCCTTCCTTAAACTTCTGCAAGGTGGTGGACATTTATGAATGTGAGCTTGACACTGCTGACCTGTTACCCAGCTAGCACAAGCTAGTTAAAATACCAGCTGACGTTATATGCTATGGCACTAAGCGGTAGTTAGCTAGCTCGCTGGACTGGCTAACTACAGAGTTAGCCATCGCTCCTCTGAACTTACAGCTAACGAGCTTGCTAGCAATAGAAAAATCACCAAAACATGGATCAAGAGCCACATACAACATACATAAATATTATTTAACAACGCATTTTGCTAACCAGATAGCTGTAATAATTCAAGTTAACCCCTACCCGGTAAAGCAGAGATGACCCACGCAGCGTTTGCTTAAGCAATGACGTCCTGTCCCACACAATTTACACTCCGGTCTAACAAACCAGGAAATAATTCAGTTCCTACCCAGAACGGTAGCCAAACCAAAATATCAGGGTACTTGTTGCGGAGCTTTACAGTCTATGGTAGCAAGTCAGGCATATCATCATCAACAACAACAACAATAATAATAATAACAACACCGCCTATATAGTTTGGAATGTGTTCCCCCACAGTTGGAGGGTTATTTCTTTTTTCTCAAACACCTTGTTAGCAACCCTTCCACTACTATTACTTCGGTAATGATCACAATTGTGATTTTTTAACCTGGTGTGATAAAATATGCTATAAACTATTGTACTTCCAACCATAGACTATAGTGCATATTTTATCTTAATTACACTTAAATTAAACAAAATGAAAGCAATTTGGCAGTGTTTGTGTTTTATACGTAGACTGTAGATGGTTCCCCCCCACCGGACTTTTGCTACAGGAAGGATAACATCCGTAGAAATATGCTAAACAAATCCAGGAGATGGCGCTATTCCATTAACTTTGTAAAAGATCTTTACGCGTTCAGGCCAAATCACAATACAGTAGCAAGCTAGCATCGACACCACAAAGCACCTCCTGCGCACCCAGCAGTTCAGAAATATCGTCTCATGAAGCAAACAGACGTTGGTGGCGTTTGTTTGGTATAGCAAGCTAGTTACGTCTGTAGCACTGATATATTCAGTGTGGTTCGCGTAGAAGAAGATTGATTACTTGGAAGAAGAGAGAGTGAACGAGGAAAACAAACTGAGACCGTGGAGCAGGAGTCAGCTCGGCAGCAGGGAACCAATCGGCTCGGGATTGATATGGCAATGTCCCTTATTCAAGCCTGCCGCAGCCTGGCTCTGTCAACATGGCTGCTCTCTTTCTGTTTTGTACATTTGCTGTGCCTGGATTTCACCGTCGCGGAGAAAGAGGAATGGTACACCGCGTTTGTGAACATTACCTACCTGGATCCTGCGACTTCAGAGATCAAAACAGAGAAGACCGAGTGCGGCCGCTATGGCGAACATTCACTGAAGCAGGATGCCAAGGGGGTGGTGGTAATGCCCTATTTTTTGCACGACAGACAGGCTTGCGATCCGAACACTAAATTTGCGATCCCCGCTAATGCTAGCTTGTGGGTAGCTTTGATAGCAAAGGGGAACTGCACTTACAGAGACAAAATTCGCCATGCCGCAAGCCAAAACGCTTCTGCGGTTGTCATATTTAACGTGGGCTCCAGCAATGCCAACGAAACTATCACAATGCCCCATCAAGGTAAGTTCCTCGCCAGAAGCTTGTGAACACAGTATTAGCTGCGATCGTAGCTTGCTAATTAGAAATAACCCGCTACCTACCTACACGCACATGTTAATGGTTGCAAGCTGGATAACGTTAGTGCAAATAACGAAGCCTTCTGCAACAAGGCCCTTTTTGCAGAACATGGCCAACACACAATCTACTTGTAGCTTTATATGCAATGTGGATTTCTCGCTAGCTAGTTTTTTTCATGGTCGCATTTTGTATGATTTATAGCTACGTTTCTTCTTATTCTCCGCTGTAGACTGAATTTGATTGTAACTAAGTCTAGCTAGGTAACACTTTGTTAGGTAAAATTTCCTTCTCTTTTTTATTGGGGGGGGGGGGGGTGATGTCGCCCTGCGGTGACATCATAACATAAGCACAGCTGTACCTGTTGCAGACCGCCCGTCCACTTTATATGCGCAAAACGGTGATATGTCCCATCGTTTTAGCGGCTTTCCCCAGTTTTATGCTGGCATGCAGTCGATTTTTCATGCGATACCCTCTGTTTTATCCTTCGGAGTCAGACAAGTACAGTCTTGCACGCAATTCTAATGACAGCATGCGTCTTTCTAAAGCCTGACCCTATACGTAACTCGAGGTTACGGCTTTTTCTTTGCGGTTAGTAAAATTAGCAACAGTTGTACCCACAATTAGCTCGCTATAATCTGTTTGCACACAAACGTGTGATACATACAAGTATACAGAATATAGTGCCATGCACAGGTTATCTGTATAGTATTTCTACAATGCATTGTATGCCTACATTCTGTGCTAAATACACAGCATTTTTTCCCCATACCAACTTTCCAACACCTCTGTTGCAGTCATTCCTAAAAATAGTGGAATACGCTATAGGGATGTCTCCTTAGGACGTATCGCTACCTAGTTGCGTTCTCCTATTAGGCTGTTGATTCCACAAAATGTCTCAAAATCACAATATTGATTGATATTGATTTTGCTAATGTTTCATATTGCTAATATTGAGTGAAAAGCACGAAAAAAAAGTCATCATTACATTATCATGTTACTTACTTGGTTGATTTACCAGTGCAATGTATTTGTACTGTGGCTCTATTTTGTACAGAATTATAGATGGTTGTCATAGTTGTTTACAAAAAAATTAAGTGCATGTGGTGCGTGCGTGTATTTTTTACGTCTTTTTACCAGACTCTTGCATGTTAGTCTATCCTCGTGGTGTGTGAGAACACTTGAAGTGAGCGTTGTCATAATGACAACACCCTTAACATAACACACATAGGTGTTGTTCAGCCACGAGATGATGGTTTTGCAAGGTAGTGGTGTTTTGTTTGAGTTGGTGTTGACGTTCACGCCTGGCTGTGTTTTTGCGGTCTGACCACTTAACATTCATGGTCTGTGAGGTTCAAGCTGGCTTTCTGCGACAAAGCCAGCCTGCAAAACCTCTCTTTGTCTTATTTAAGTATAACATATACTGTTATGTCCATTTTCATACGGCCTCTGTAATTATGATCCCTGTAATTTCTGTTCTGGTCTGCCAGACTCTTAGCTTGCCTACACACGTAAGATTTAGTTCTGCTTCGTGGTTTCAAACGAAAGCACTTGTGATTGCAGTTGTATCTGAAACAGCCGTCACTTTAATCTGTGGTTAGGTTGTGTCTTGGCTTTATGAAGATGTCTAAATCTGGTGTAGTCTTCCCTATGATGGTATCAACATGGAACATTTGTGGAACTGAAGGCTATTTGTGTAGTACCTGGTTCGTGATAACTTCATAGCATTGGTCGCACAGGAAAGCGATTAGGTATTTAAGAATGTTCAGTAGTTGGAATGCTATGGAAATTTCCTTAGTACGAAGCCTGCATTGGATCAAAATTCACGCTTTGGTCGTGACCGCGAAAGCACGGAAATAGTCGAGAAGCTCAGATACAGTCGACCAAATTTGATTACTTTAACCGAATACTCAAGCGGTTTGAATTCTTTGCCTCCCCTCCACAAATGCCAGTTCGTTGAAATGACGGCAGACTGGCATTCTGCTCTGGGAGTATTTACCTGTATGAAGCATATGGACAACATATGCTGTTTGTGCTTTGTTGACAGCCTTTTTATAAAGAAGGGCCGCACTTTTAATAGACGGAGATGTCTTCATGGTAGTTTGGAAAGACATGTCGTGAGGCATCGCTGTAAATGAACGTAAAGGAATAAATCGAGTCTGCAGACTGAACCCGGGGTGACTCCTAGGGGGAAATCTTTCCTGGGTTGTAATGCCGTGGCCGCTGTGATTCACGCATTCCCTGTGGCTTTGCGATCGCGCACGTAGATCGTAGACCCGCTGATCGATGTACGCTTAATGTTTTGTTGTATAGCAATAAGGCCACGTTGCCAGATACGCCTGCATCTCATGTTTATTTATGTGGCTTTTGACGGAGGTAATTAATAAATAATTAGTGCTTTGTTTTTTGTGTGAAAAGTTCTGTGTCCTTGAGGATTTACACAGACCTCATAATATTCACGAAATCATGCTGTTTACTTTTAATGGGCCGACTTGGCCTACATTTTTTTGATAAGTATTTCATTCTTTTCCACAGACTTACTCGCCATCCCAACAGATGGATTTTTTTTTCTTCTGGGTGTTTTGTTTGTTTGTTGGAGTAGTTTCTGTCTTTTCCATCTGGTTTCTTGCTTTTTGAATCGGAGGCATGCATCCAGGACGTATGTCATGACTACCTCCAGACCCGACGGGGGGGCGGGGTGGGGAGGGGGGGGTATTCGATGCTGATGGAGAGCAGCTGTCTCGTACCCCTAGATTTTACACCCCCTAATGGACTGCCACATATCTGCCCGCAGACCCCTGGGGTTAAACACACGCTCGGAATGTGTTTCCCCTTCTGAAACGTTCTCAGGTCTGGAAACACTTCAGCGAAAGGCGTCTTCAGTCTAACTGCAGTAGGGCTTCGTTTTGTTTGTTTTCCCTGGACATTTGAGATGGTTCTGAAAGACAAAGTGCACTGAACCCAGGCCTCAGTTCCTGTTACTTCACTAAGATCAGCAGAACAGTTACCCGAATGCAAAACAAAGAGTCTCATTAAAGCTGTTCTTCTTAAAACCTGGGACTGCTTTTGAAAATTCCAGTAATAATTTTTTTAAAAACAGTGGCAGTTTTGCATGCAGGTCCAGATTGTATCTGGATGAAGCAGGGTCAGATCATGATTTTGACGTTCGGCATGTTAAAGATGTGTCTTGTGATCATATTTCAGTTGTCATGTTTAATCGTATTTAATATAGCGCGCCCGGTATCCATGGAGCCCGGGTGCTCTCAGTCCTGTCGATTCGGGCCTGCGTCTGAAGCAGCAGGTTCGTACTCGCTGTAGATGGGAAGGAGTCCCTCTGTAATGTCGTCCCGCTCATGATTTAGTGTTGCTTACACCGTAGTTTCCTTTTATCTCTCCTCTGCTGAATGCATCATTTCAGCACTCGAGTTTCAGTCCTGTACCAGGCAAAATTCTGGATGTGCAAGCGCCTATCTTTCTTCTTAGGCCCATTTGCTTTTACTGTATAACAAATAGACTAATGGCTTCATTTATTGGCGTTGGCCTGTGAAGGTGTTTCAGGGTGTGCAGCGTTTAAGGAGTTTGGCCTGGATCCCGCTTTGCAGGCTGCCCTGTGTGTTGTGCTGCAGTGTGGGCTTTTTCTTGTGTTCCCAGTGCAGCGCTAGTGAATGTTGAAGCAGACGACCATTTTGGCTCTGGCAGGAGCCCTGTGTGAAGCACTGTTCCGCAGCATTTGCCATCTTGGTGCAGAGAGTCAGTGTAATTCAGCATCCAGCAGGCTACCCTAACGCACGACAGCCCTACCGCCTGCACACAAAAGGCCCCACTCAGCAGTTACGCGCTCATCTGCTTCCAAAATTAACGGCTTCCTCAATTCCCTCTCGCACGGACCGAACCGGCACGATGTGTGTGGAATCTGTCTAACACCGTACTGCACACCTCGTCTTTGTCTGCTGCTATGCTTCCTCCAGCCCGGCAGCGTATTTTTAGCGTTTGCTTTTGTTGCGGTTTCTCATTTTTTCCGTGCCGTTGCTAATTGTTCCTCTGGGGTTGAATGTTTGAATAGGGAGCGTAAGCTGCCTCTGAAATGCTGCTTGCACAAACTTTGAAGTCCTTGGAGGAAAAGTATGGGAGTCTCAGTGTGTTGGTGTCATGTTTCAGTAGGGTGTTTGTTATGTGTTGGTGTGTTATCTGAGTTGCGCGTATGTTGGTGTGTTATTTGTGTTATGCGTATGTTGTGTGTTGGTGTGTTATTTGAGTTGCGCGTATGTTGGTGTGTTATTTGTGTTACGCATATGTTGTGTGTTGGTGTGTTATTTGAGTTGCGCGCATGTTGTGTGTTGGTGTGTTATTTGTGTTACGCGTATGTTGTGTGTTGGTGTTATGTTGGAGTCTGGTGTATGTTCTGTGTTGCCGTTGGTTTGCGCTCTATGGTAATCCCTCAGACTGAGCCAGATGGGCACATTAGTGAGAGCAGTTAATCCAAACCGCTTTAGGCTTCTAACATGCAAAAGCCACTGTGGGATATATAGTATGTATAGTGAGATATCATATAGAAGGCTATGTTCCAGGATACATTTGCACACTAGAGAACAGTGATACCAATGGGGGCCGAACCCAAATTTGGTTGATGTACGTATGGAAATGTCTGAGTTATAGTATGCTATATCAGCAAGTCCCCTGCCCCCCAAACTGATTTTTTAAGTATGTTTCTTGTCTGTGTAAGTTTGTGGTATATGCCCCCCTGCCAGCATCTGTTTGTGCTGCATGGTGCTCTGGTTACAGCTGATCCTGTTCCAGGTCCTGCTCTGTTTGTGCTGCATGGTGCTCTGGTCACAGCTGATCCTGTTCCAGGTCCTGCTTTGTTTGTGCTGCATGGTGCTCTGGTCACAGCTGATCCTGTTCCAGGTCCTGCTCTGTTTGTGCTGCATGGTGCTCTGGTCACAGCTGATCCTGTTCCAGGTCCTGCTCTGTTTGTGCTGCATGGTGCTCTGGTTACAGCTGATCCTGTTCCAGGTCCTGCTCTGTTTGCTGCATGGTGCTCTGGTTACAGCTGATCCTGTTCCAGGTCCTGCTTTGTTTGTGCTGCATGGTGCTCTGGTCACAGCTGATCCTGTTCCAGGTCCTGCTCTGTTTGTGCTGCATGGTGCTCTGGTTACAGCTGATCCTGTTCCAGGTCTTGCTCTGTTTGTGCTGCATGGTGCTGTGGTTACAGCTGACCCTGTTCCAGGTCCTGCTCTGTTCGGGCTGCATGGTGCTCTGGTTACAGCTGATCCTGTTCCAGGTCCTGCTCTGTTTGTGCTGCATGGTGATCTGGTTACAGCTGATCCTGTTCCAGGTCCTGCTCTGTTTGTGCTGCATGGAGCTCTGGTTACAGCTGATCCTGTTCCAGGTCCTGCTCTGTTTGTGCTGCATGGTGCTCTGGTTACAGCTGATCCTGTTCCAGGTCCTGCTCCACTGCTTCAGATCATCCTGGTGCAGTGTGAGCGCTGGCGGCCATGGCGACCGGTGCTAGCCTCCGTGTGCACGCGCTAGCGGTGGCATTCGGACCTCCATGCGCCGTTTCCAAGGGGATCAGGCCTGGCCGTCGCTGTGGTGCTTAAATATAGATTCCAGGCCAGCGTCCGACGCTCAGAAGATTAGTGGTCCCTGCGCTCAGTGCGCCGGGGAAACGCTTTACTGTAGACCTCCTGAGGCCCTTTCTTACCTCCTCTCTGCCGCTCCCTGAGTCGGGCCTTTCTGCAGTGTGACTGTAATTAATGGAGTAAATGATGGCGGGTTCTGATCTCAGTCGGTGATCGATCTGATTTGCTCCGGTAAATGTTCAGCCCTGCAAGGGGATAACACACAAGTAGGCTGTAGTGATCGTGGCGTGTGACGGGGTGTGGTTGGCGTGTAAGTGTGTGAGTGGTGTAATGTCAGGGGTTTCTCCCGGACGTCTTTGAGGTCGCTGATGCTCGTTCGGCCTTGCGCTGAAAAATGGCCCCCGCTCCCCGCGCTGATCACCCGCTCCCCGCGCTGATCACCCGCTCCCCGCGCTGATCACCCGCTCCCCGCGCTGATCACCCGCTCCCCGCGCTGATCACCCGCTCCCCGCGCTGATCACCCGCTCCCCGCGCTGATCACCCGCTCCCCGCGCTGATCACCCGCTCCCCGCGCTGATCACCCGCTCGCTCTTCTGCGTGTCTGTTTCATGGCCCCTTTACTGCCGCCTCGCAGTTTACAGTTTGCCAGTACACCCCCCCTCCCCCCACCTCTGCCCCGCCAGCTGTTATGTGCTGCTGCAGTGATCTGAAGGTGCTCCGAACACTTCGCAGTCTGGCGGCGCTGTGTGAGCTGGTGTCTGAGTCATGGCCGCTGTCTGTGTGACAGCCTGGCTTCGGCTGGGTGCCATGGAGCCGCACGAGGGAGCGCGGGTGCAGACAGGCCAGTTTGAGACGCTGGATTATGTAATAGAGCGTTCTCAGCACTGTGTCACGCACTGCGTTCCTCTTCATACACACGTCACACACTGCGTTCCTCTTCATACGCGCGTCACACACTGCGTTCCTCTTCATACACGCGTCACACACTGCGTTCCTCTTCATACGCGCGTCACACACTGCGTTCCTCTTCATACACGCGTCACACACTGCGTTCCTCTTCATACACGCGTCACGCACTGCGTTCCTCTTCATACGCGCGTCACACTGCGTTCCTCTTCATACACGCGTCACACACTGCGTTCCTCTTCATACACGCGTCACACACTGCGTTCCTCTTCATACACGCGTCACACACTGCGTTCCTCTTCATACACACGTCACACACTGCGTTCCTCTTCATACACACGTGTCACACACTGCGTTCCTCTTCATACGCGCGTCACACACTGCGTTCCTCTTCATACGCGCGTCACACACTGCGTTCCTCTTCATAAACGCGTGTCACACACTGCGTTCCTCTTCATACGCGCGTCACACACTGCGTTCCTCTTCATACACGCGTGTCTCTGAAGCGCAGCACCCTGAGCAGTCAGATGCACCCGGTCACATGACCGTAGCCGCTGACCCAAATGGAAGTTGGGCTGCGTGCTCCAGTTTCACGGGATACACGGGCGGTTCGTCTGCGCGGCAAAAGGTCGGCTTTCTGTTCGGCCTGCCCTGGCTGCACACGCTGGGACTCGTTTAAAGCCGCTTTCCAAGGTGGAATGGTGCGGTACTGGGGAAGAGCGATCTGTGTGAGCCCTGTGTGCTGCTGTGTCGCGGGGGTAGCGGTATGAGCGCGCCTCCTCTCTGTAGCGCTAATTGAAGCTCAGGAGGAGGGTGAGAAACACACAGCGCTAGCGCTAGCTTGCAGCCGAGAGCACAGGTGGATCTGACGGGACGCGCAGCGCAGTCATAACAGCACTTTACTGCAGACCGACTCACAGCACAGTGGGGGTGCAGGTAACACAGTTTATTTATGTACAGCGTCTGCACACTGTCTCGTGTTAAGTACCCTACGTTCTGGGTCGTGTTCAGAGTCGGCTTGTTTAGGTGTGTGGCTCTGTTTCCCGACTGACGGAGAGAGACTGGTCTCAGTAAGAGCCAGAGCCGTCCTAATAAGGACCCACAAGGCAACACTCTGCATCTCCTCCTGTAGGAGCTCCTCTCTTCCTCTGTCTGCAGGAAGTGAAGGGATCCTCTCTCCCTCTGACCGCATGAAAGAGTAAACCCTAACCCTCCTCTCCTCTCTTCCTCTCCCCCCCCCCAGGTGCCGGGGACATTGTGGCCATCATGATCCCAGAGCCCAAGGGCCGGGAGATTGTGGCCCTGTTGGAGCGCAACGTTACCGTGACGATGTACATCACCATCGGCACGCGCAACCTGCAGAAGTACGTGAGCCGCACCTCGGTGGTCTTCGTCTCCATCTCCTTCATCGTGCTGATGATCATCTCGCTGGCCTGGCTGGTCTTCTACTACATCCAGAGGTTCCGCTACGCTAACGCCCGCGACAGGAACCAGGTGGGGCTCCGTTGGCCCGCGGCCCGTCCCATCATCCTCGGGGAACTTCCCGTCCGGTGCAGTCCCCCCCCCCCCCCCCCGGCGGGGGCAGAAAGAGGTTCAGCCCTCAGGGGCAGAGGCATTGGCATGGGAACAGGAGGGGGGGTGGGTATGCGTCCAAGAGGCAAAGCACAAAACAGCCTTTGCAGAGGTGATCATGGGAGGGTGGAGGTCAGAGCTTCAGTTCAGAATGTGAAACTGTGGACTTCATCTCCCACGATGCTCTCTGTGAAATGCTTTGCGGTACTCCGCCTTTTTAATCCTTCCCTGGTGTATATGGGTGTCAGATATAAGTGCCCCCAGACGCTGCTGGATCTCCTGTTTCACCCGCTGTACGGTAACAAAGGCATGTACAGCCATCTGTCATACTGGCATTTCCCCTATAACACGGTCTCAGGGTGGAATGGCTGTGTCTGCGCAGTGGGGCCTGTTCAGACCGCTGTAATATTCTGCTTTAATTGTACAAAATAAGCACGTAAACCTCCAGCCTGCGCGGGGTTCACTGTGTACATATAAACCTCCCAGTAGAGATTTACCAGATTAGCATTGTAATCTGTTTTTAGATTTTGGAAGGATACTGATGCCTTGTGGATTGAAATTGAATAGCTTATGGTTAGAGTTGTCACTGAGCCAGTGATGATAGTGTTAAACTTGTTATGGCCTACTGAGAAAACACAATTCTGTAAATATTATTATAATAATAATTCCGAAGCCCCTTCAATCCAACTACAATAATAAAGAAAATTCCCCATTCTGCTTAATTCCTGAAAATTCAAAGAGAAGCTGCTGCAGTTTGTGTGCAGACTGTGCCTCACAGGAAGTGTGACGGAAACAGGAAGGTGTTCGGAGAGAAGAGGCCTGTCTGGGCTGGGGGGCTGGGCTGGGCTGGGGGGCTGGGCTGGGGGGCTGGGGGGCTGACTGTGTGCCTGCTGCCCACAGATTTGACGTGTGTTTAGTCCCCTAACGAACGGTGGACAGGACGCAACACAAGCCGCTTATTGTCTGAACTGTTTTCATTTTTCGGTTCATGAAACATTACTCAGAAGGTGACAGCTGTTGTATAGTGCGTGCAGGTGTGTGTGCATGTGTGTGTGTATTCACATGGGTGTGTGTGTACATGTATGGGTGGTGTGCATGTTGTCATGCTTCACGTTAGCGCACTGTAGCGTGTTTAAGGGATGCAGCATCACCTGCTTCTTTCTGTCTGTTCTCTTTGCAGAGGCGTCTTGGAGACGCTGCCAAGAAAGCCATCAGCAAACTGCAGGTTCGGACCATCAGGAAAGGAGACAAGGTAGAGCCGTGTGTGTGTGTGTGCGTGTGTGTGTGTGTGTGTGTGCGTGCGTGTGCGTGTGTAAACTGATACAGCAATCAAAGCATTGTGGGTATTTTACTGATATATCTTGCTGTGCATGGCACGCTCTCTCTCAGGAAACCGAGTCTGATTTTGACAACTGCGCCGTGTGCATCGAAGGCTACAAGCCCAACGACGTGGTGAGGATCCTGCCCTGCAGGTGAGGAGGCCGTTCTGTCTGTCGCAGCGACCCTGAACACCACAGCAGGGCTGAACACCACAGCAGGGCTGAACACCACAGCAGGGCTGAACACCACAGCAGGGCTGAACACCGCAGCAGGGCTGAACACCACAGCAGGGCTGAACACCACAGCAGGGCTGAACACCACAGCAGCACTGAACACCGCAGCAGGGCTGAACACCACAGCAGGGCTGAACACCACAGCAGGGCTGAGCACCACAGCAGGGCTGAGCACCACAGCAGCACTGAACACCGCTGAGTGTTCTGGCACATTGTGCTGCACGCTGGTGTGCTGCAGCGTGACAAGGCTGTGCATAGCACTCCCACTCACGCATCTTCGTTCGTGCGACGTGACAGACAATCGCATTTATTACTGCATTATTTATGCTTATGTGCTACTAAGATATTAGTATCTTGGGCAACCTTGTTGTCTTTAATGTTCTGTTAAAACTACGATGTACACATTTTATTTTATTTGTTCTTGTTACACTTCAAATATTCTCTAATCTATTTTCCCCACCGGAGTTTTTTGGGAGTGATGAGGGTTTGTCTCGGTCGTAGCTGATTGGTCCAGCCCCATCCTCACGTATGACATCACTCGGGCATTAGCTGACCCACATTCCTCCCCTCATGGTTGTTCCTGGAGACAGTTAACGTGCAGATTGCATAAGGGCCGCACGTGGAGCCGGAGCCTGGCGGTCTGCTGATGATCACGCGTTCTGGAGCCCATGAGCCAAGCAAACATCACGATGCGCTAGCGCGCGGCTTCACATGGCGGTCTGCGTGCTCATAGCGGGGGGGGGGGGGGGGGTCATAGCTGCGTGAGTCTGCGTGCCCAAGCGGGGGGGGTACGACAGGCCAGGGAGATTCCTGCGCTCTCTCACACGTGTTGTGTTCACGCCTGCGTCTCTTTCTCCACCAGACACCTCTTCCACAAAATCTGCGTGGACCCTTGGCTGCTGGACCACCGGACCTGTCCCATGTGCAAGATGAACATCCTGAAGGCGCTGGGCATCCCTGTGAGTCTCCCCACTGCACGCCAGACCGCCAAAACGCAGGGCGCCAAGAGGGCGGGGCGCCAAGAGGGCGGAGCCACACTCACAACAACACGCTGTGTACCCTCATTAGTCAGATTCCACTGAACATGGAGACTGATGGCTGTGGCTAATTCAGAATCCGCTGTGGACATTCTGTATATGAAGGCTTTAACATCTGAGCTGGTCTTTATTCCTGTTTTTGCTGCTACACTCGTCCTGAGTGACGTGTGTGTGTGTGTGTGTGTGTGTTTTGTGTCGAGCGCTCTTAGTGCCCCGGCTGGCCTGTGTGTTTGGGCAAACGGGTGAGGGTGTGTCCTGGCAGAGGGGGGTGCCCGTCCCCCCTGTCCCATGTGCAGTGCGTGGGGACATGTGAAGCCAGTTACCATGACGACACTTAGGGATTTGCCTGCTGTCCCCAGCCCAACGCAGACTGCATGGACGACATCCCGCCGGACTATGAGGAGTCCATCGTGGGCCCGCCCACCAACGCGGTGACGGGCGCCAGTGACATCACCGTGAACGAGAGCTCGCTGGTGCTGGACTCCGCCCTGCGCCTGGTGGCGCTCCCCCAGGTCTTCCCCGACCCCGACACCCTGGCCCAGGGAGGAGAGAGCCATAATATGGACATCAGTGAGTGTGTGTGTGTGTGTGTGTGTGTGCATTCGCGTGCGCGTATGTATGTGTGTGCGTGTGAGAGAGAGAGAGAGAGCCACAACACGGACAGCAGTGTGTGTGCGTGTGTGAGAGAGAGAGAGAGCCACAACACGGACAGCAGTGTGTGTGCGTGTGTGAGAGAGAGAGAGAGCCACAACACGGACAGCAGTGTGTGTGCGTGTGTGAGAGAGAGAGAGAGCCACAACACGGACAGCAGTGTGTGTGCGCGCGCGTGTGTGTGTGTGTGAGATAGAGAGAGAGAGAGAGAGAAAGAGAGCCAAAACACGGACAGCAGTGTGCGTGTGTGTGTTTGTGAGAGAGAGAGTGTGAGTGTGTGCGCGTGCATGTACGCAAGTGTGTACGTGACTCGATGGCTGCTGACTGTGAGAGCTGCTGACTGCTTTTGCATGAGGAGGCAGGGGAAACCCTTGCTCCCGTGGCAACAGCATGGCCAATTACACCTCTCGCCCTGGGTCGCGGGACGGCACTGGCGTGGTCAGGAATCGATAATTGTGGCCAGTGAGACGCGATGCCCCATGATGCAGTGCTTTCAGCGCCCGCACAGTGTGCTACACACAGCACCAGCAGCCCCTCTCTCTCCCTGCTTCAGGTCTGTCTGCGCTTCTCTCCGTAGATGACTCTTCATGCTCTGTGCCTTTCCCCGTCAGCCTGTAAATCCAGCCTGTTTTGTGGTCGTTGCCAGGGGCAGTGTTAATGGAGGGATTAGCCTGTTGATTATTACCTTCTTATTTATAAATTACATTTTTTGGGTTTCGCATGTAATCGGTCTGTGCAAGGCCCCCCTAACCTTACACAGGTGGACCCAGTTAGGCCCCCTAACCTTACACAGGTGGACCCAGTTAGGCCCCCTAACCTGACACAGGTGGACCCAGTTAGGCCCCCTAACCTTGCACAGGTGGACCCAGTTAGGTCCCCTAACCTGACACAGGTGGCCCCAGTTAGGCCCCCTAACCTGACACAGGTGGCCCCAGTTAGGCCCCCTAACCTGACACAGGTGGCCCCAGTTAGGCCCCCTAACCTTGCACAGGTGGCGCTGGGCGCTAATGATCTTGTGTAAGTGCTCGTGCTCTTACACACGCGCCCGTATTCTTGTTTACGTGGCTACGGTTTAATCCGGGAGCGTAATCTTCGTCCCGCTAATCTTTGTAGCTCCAGCCTTATGCTAAATATTAGCGCTGAGCCGCGCGTTTCTACTGCATCCAAACCTGGAGAGCGTCTCATCTGAATCCTACTTCAAGGTGGCCGAGGGGCAGGTTCAGGTGTTTGTAAAGAAGGAACAGTCTGTCAGTATATGGTGGCGTACAAGCAAGTGCTCTCAGATCTTATCTTTGTACGAGTGTTACGCAACTTCCTTCTTTGCCATGAAGATGAAAATCTGCTAAATCTGCGATCCATTGTTTGGTGTGAAAACAAGGTTTTATTTGTGTATATGTGCTGTACTGAATTATGAGTATATGCAGCCGCCTGTACAGTGTGGAGAGCAAGCATTATTCAGCACCAACGTGCTCTGAACTGGGACCTTGATTAGAAGTGGACCGACGCTAATGGCTGTAGCATCCTGGTTAGCGCGCGTTTCTGACCTGGGTTGGAGGAGGAAGCCCGGCCCCCCCCCCGGCCCCCCCGACCCCACACAGGCCACACCCCCTGGCCCCATCACAGGCCACACCCCCTGCCCCATCACAGGACCAACCCGCCCTGACCCACACAGGCCACACCACCCCGGCCCCACTCACACAGGCCGCACCCCCCACCCCGGCCCCCCCTGACCCCACACAGGCCACACCCCCCACCCCACACAGGCCACACACCCTAGGCGTGGAGCTTCGGCAGTTCACTAACACAGTCAGGATTAGCTGCCTCTCCAGCCAGTCTCCAGTCCCGCTGTGGCTGTGATTGCATCCACTGCAGAGTGATTAAATTCTACCTGAGTGCAGTTCCTCCACCTGCTTCACACCGTTCTTCAGCTAACAGTGTACAATCCTGGAATGTTTTAACGCCCTGCGACCTGCTGCGCCAGGGCCCAGGGCTGGCGGTGATTACCAGGCGCATTGTAAAAAATAATCTGTGAAATATTGTGGGTAGAAATTGCACGCACAGCGCCACCTTGTGGCTGCAATATTCCTGCTCTGTTCACGAACGTACCGTCCGTCATATGTAGTGAACTTTCTGAAATCAAACCAGCTGGCGCTCCTGGTAGGTTTTCCAGTAGAATTGTGCACCTTTCGGTAGCCGTTGTTCAGATGAAAGTGCGGGACGGGCCTGTCCTGGGAGTGTGTAGGTGTGTGTGCAGGACGGTTGGGGAGCGACGGGGTCGAGTGGACGGGGCGACGGTTTTCTTGCGGAGGGTGTTGTGCCACGAGTTCAGTGCGCGAGGGGACACGCATCACTGCCCTGCCGGACTCGGCCCGGCGCCGCCAGCTGGAACCGTTACTATAGCGACGCGCCCCCCGACTCCGGAGCGGGAGGAGGCGGGCTGTAAATACTCTGTGGCTGCGCAGCCGCTCTCCTCTTTCATGTCTTTTTATCGGCTGCGCAGACAGCTTTAAGAGTGCTTAGCCGGGTCCTGGTTCTGGGGGACCCCGAGCTGCTGAGAGGCTGAGGGGTCCTGGTTCTAGGGGACCCAGAGCTGCTGAGAGGCTGAGACTGAAGCAGGTTATTCTTCAGTGGATATCTTTTTTTATCTTTAAGTACTGGGTCAGATTAAAGTGTAGGCTCTCTTACTGTATACGTAAGGATTTTCCATTCTTAGTAGCTCCCAATTTATAGCATCTCTGTCATTGTGTTTTCTCAATGCTGGGAAATGAACTACATAAGGACGAACTAAACAGGAGCAAACTGCGTCATTCAAACAGAATGGCTGCTGTATTCAAATTGTGACATTGGAACAGAGTTTGCATAAAAGAAAGCCTAAAGGCATTGATTATGCAATTCAAACAGGGTCATTTTATTGTTTCAAAATGTTGCACAGTGGTGTGCACTAAACTAAATTCAAGAAATCCCACACAAGGATATACAGGAATTATAGATACATGTATATCTACAGGAACTATGATATATGTATATACATAGGATCTATAGATGTATGTATTTCTTCAGGAACTGTGGATAAGTGTATCTATCTGAACTACACAGCCTGCCTGGTAGGGGTAGTATTTATATGTACTGGCTCCATGCAGATGGTTCAGAAGCTTGTTTACCGTTAAAAACATGACCTATGAGTCTGTATTCAGTGCACTAATCTGACAGAGAGGCAGGTCACGCGTAGCCCGGTGTACTTTAGCCTAGCCTGGGGCCTGTGTGTGCACTGAGAGACAGAGGATCCCACAATGCCCTTCTGCTGCCTCGCTGTAGGCCTGTAGTGCGCTGGGGGGGTGTTGGGGGGGGGGGGGGGGTCTTGCTGTAGTACTGAGTGCCACTCTGTTTGCGGGGTTGTTTGCCGGTGCAGTGAGATGAATGGGCTGAGAGAGCTCTGTCTGCAGTGGGCTAGTCTGTATTGACAGCTACTGCACACACTCGATGCTTTTGCATGAAAAATGGCATCTCAAGTGTTGAGCAAAAAAAGTGGTAGTCGGGTAGAGTTTAGAATACTTTGATTAATTAATTCTCAAATCATTAACAGTCGTCTCTTTTTGTTGTGATTTATATTTAGGCCATATGTCTTGTTGTTAAATGAAGTTTTTAAATTAGGTACTGAAGCCCTGTGCTATTTTAGAAACAGCTCGCTGTTCAGCGCCATTGCTACGGTAAATCTGAGGGAAGTGTGTCGTCTTCGTCTTTTAATGAGATGACGGAGCGTGGGTGGAGGCTAATGGCTTGTGGATCCCCGGACTTAATGGATTTCATTGCGTTACGCAAGTGATTCCTCGATCAGCTGACATCAAGAAAAACAGTCATCTCCCCAGCTCTGTTCCGTCTGAATAGGATCTTTTCAGTGGCGCATGCTGAGTTCTTGCTATAAATTACAGTGTGTTTCTGTCACTAGGAAGCGATTTACCTTGGAACTAAAATATACTTGAAAAATTGAGCGATATGTTGTGAAAATGGACACCCCCCTGTGTGGTATATTTTGATCATAATACGCAGTAGTGTTGTGTTCAGAAGAAAACATTTCTCCCTTATTTTCCTGCACGTTGGCCAGGTCCGTCTCCTTTCTGCACAAAAGCCCCTGCTCTCCTTCTTTCCACAACCCCACCATCTTTCCGTTTACCCCTCCGTCTCCCCCCCCATCCCCTAATCAGCCCCAGAGCCCCCCCGCGTTCCCCGAGGAGAGCTGCAGAGTGAGGTCATCTTTGAAAGCACAGCTGCTCTCGTGTGGCTCTCTCACCTCTGTGCCTTTCTCTCGGCCGTTTGAAGCGATGGAGATAATGAACATTCTCACCCGAGCGAGGGCGTGACCTTCCTGATCCCAGGCCTGAACACGCCATTCAGATCGCGAGCGGTCATTAGGAATCCTCTCAGGGCTTATCGTAAGAGGTAAGGGCGAAAGAAACTGTGGAGGTAGCATAGCTGAGTTACTAAGCCTCAGGGCAAGGCATCACATTTATCCGTTTGTTTTGCCTTAATAAATAAGAATCAATGGAAAAGGAGAACTGCAGTGATTCTGCTCCTGGTTTGTGACTGATGGATTCCTTTTCCACAAACACGGTTTCATAAGCTATTAAAAAGCCCTTTATCCCGCTTCCCTGTGACTCGTTTACGTTCACTAAGACATTTAGCTTATCTGCTTCCATCTTACAGACATTTAGCGGACACAGTTGGCAGAAACAAAACGTAAATAACCGACACAAGTAATAAAAGACTTCAGTTATATATTTATAACTGATTTCAGGCTTGTGTGCAGTTGACATCTACGTTTGTGTGAGATAAAATGATAAATATTTATATATGGCTCCCTTCGTGTCTTCCGTTCTGATGCCTGTAGTCTTTCCCTCATCTTGTAAAACCTATAAACTGCAGTCGGCAGGATGCCGTTCTGTGCCACCGCCGCCAAGCTCTCACCCCTGACCTCCCCGGTGACCTCCGACCCGGCGGTTCACCAGATCCCGTTGGCATTCCGGCTGTGCTGGGGTCGCGGGCCGTGTGAGGGAGGTGTGCGTGAACACGGTCCGCTGGTCTGGATGTGGGTGAGCTCCTCCGCGGCGCTCCGCTAGCGGTGACTTACGGCTCTGCCTTCTGAGCGCACTTCATCTGTCCCCGAGGCCTGCTGAAGCTGCCCCGCCGTGGGGAAAGAGCGCGCTGAAGCTGCCCCGCCGTGGGGAAAGAGCGCGCTGAAGCTGCCCCGCCGTGGGGAAAGAGCACGCTGAAGCTGCCCCGCCGTGGGGAAAGTGCGCGCTGAAGCTGCCCCGCCGTGGGGAAAGAGCGCGCTGAAGCTGCCCCGCCGTGGGGAAAGAGCGCGCTGAAGCTGCCCCGCCGTGGGGAAAGAGCGCGCTGAAGCTGCCCCGCCGTGGGGAAAGAGCCTGCTGAAGCTGCCCCGCCGTGGGGAAAGAGCGCGCTGAAGCTGCCCCGCCGTGGGGAAAGAGCGCGCTGAAGCTGCCCCGCCGTGGGGAAAGAGCGCGCTGAAGCTGCCCCGCCGTGGGGAAAGAGCGCGCTGAAGCTGCCCCGCCGTGGGGAAAGAGCACGCTGAAGCTGCCCCGCCGTGGGGAAAGAGCACGCTGAAGTTGCCCCGCCGTGGGGAAAGAGCACGCTGAAGCTGCCCCGCCGTGGGGAAAGAGCACGCTGAAGCTGCCCCGCCGTGGGGAAAGAGCGCGCTGAAGCTGCCCCGCCGTGGGGAAAGAGCGCGCTGAAGCTGCCCCGCCGTGGGGAAAGAGCGCGCTGAAGCTGCCCCGCCGTGGGGAAAGAGCCTGCTGAAGCTGCCCCGCCGTGGGGAAAGAGCCTGCTGAAGCTGCCCCGCCGTGGGGAAAGTGCGCGCTGAAGTTGCCCCGCCGTGGGGAAAGAGCGCGCTGAAGCTGCCCCGCCGTGGGGAAAGTGCGCGCTGAAGCTGCCCCGCCGTGGGGAAAGAGCGCGCTTTGAGGTCTCCTCGCTGGCCTCCTGTTTGAGTCAGCTTTGAGGTCTCCTCGCTGGCCTCCTGTTTGAGTCAAGCTGGGTCAGACATATATTGTAGCTGGGAATGACATGTTGTTGACCTACTTTTTCGGGGCTGTTTTCTGTGTCACGGTTAGCATTTGGTCTCTGGTGTCTCCTGTGGTAAAACATTAACCCATAAATAATCAGAGGGGCGCAGATGTGGGTCCGTCGGGGAGCGGGGAATGCCTGCGTGGGCCGCATGGGGTCTCCATGCCGACCTGCGCTGCTGATTGGACCTGCAGAAGAGGGCGTCTGTGTGGAGTGGTGCATTCTGGGCCGCGGAGCCAGTTTCAGGCGTGTGTGTGTCTGTGCACGCACGTGTGTGTGGATGTTAAGGTGCGTGTGTGTGTGTCTGTGAGTGTGTGCATGTATGCGTGTGTGTGTGCGCATCAGTGTTTGTGTGCATGTGTATGTGTGCGCACGTGTGTATTGTATGTCTGTGTGAACGAGTGCATGCGCGTATGTGTGTGTGTTTGCGTGTGTGTGTGTTTGCGCGTATGTGTGTGTGTGTGTGTGTGTTTGCGTGTATGTGTGTATGTGTGTGTTTGCGTGTGTGTGTGTTTGTGCGTATGTGTGTGTGTGTTTGCCCGTATGTGTGTGTGTGTGTTTGCGCGTATGTGTGTGTGTGTTTGCGTATGTGTGTTGTGTGTTCGTTGGGGTGTGTTTGGCGTATGTGTGTGGGGTTTGCCGATTGTAGTGTGGTGCCGTTGTGTGTGGTTGATCCAGGCCGTGTGCAGGTACCCCAGCCCATGGCGAGCAGCGAGTCCAGCAGCACCTCCCTCATCCTGCCGGTGGAGGTGGGCCTGTCCGACGTGGAGCTGTCCTCGGACCACGCCCAGGAGGAGGTGAAGTCCTGAGCAGGGCGGGGCGGGGCGGGGCAGGGCGGGGTGGGGCAGGACATCTCCCCGCCCGCCCGCCTGTCCGCCCGTGAGCGGGAGCGGGGTGGTGTACGTTACAGCAGAGCAGAGCGGTGTACTCCGCACAGGAACAGCAATAGAAACATGGCGCTATATTACCCTCCATCATGACCTCCGCTGCAGTCAGACCCCCGCTCTGTCCTCCACGGGGCTGCAGTGTGTCTCTCCTCCTCCACGCCCCGCCCCATTCCCCCTCGTTCCCGAGCGCTCCTCCCCCGGCCACACGCCGCTGCTCAGGAGAGAAGCGGCTCATCTGGGCCTCGAGGAGGAGCCGCAGCTCAGACTTCTGGGTGTCGTTGTTTAAATCCCCTAGAAGGCATGGAAGTGTAACCGCTTCAATCGCTACGTCCCAAACGCCACTGCCAAAATGTTCCAGTATGAAACTCTAATCTTTCTGTACACAGTGTTTGCTTTGAGTGCCTGTGTGAACCAGCATCAGAAGATCCCAGCTTTAGGGTCCCAGAGCGCTCCTGCAGGAGCCCCACTCTTTCACCGGCGCTTTGTACACTTTGAGCTTTTTCTTTACACGACTGTCCAAGAATCCCTCAACCTCTGCTAAACAGTCTGCTTTCCTGTACATTTCTGTTTCCCATCAAAGATACCAGGGAATCCAAGTTAAAGTGCACCTTGTGAGCTATAACTTATTCCTCCATTTTATTTTGAGAGAAGGGGAAGTTGGAGCTTCCTTTTATTTATTGTTTTTTGTTGGAGCCAATCAGAAGCATGCTGATGGCCCAGTGCACCATGTTGGAGCCAATCAGAATCCTGCTGATGGCCCTGTGCCCCATGTTGGAGCCAATCAGAAGCCAGCTGATGGCCCAGTCCCCCATGTTGGATCCACTCAGAAGCCAGCTGATGGCCCCGTGCCCCATGTTGGAGCCAATCAGAAGCCTGCTGATGGCCCTGTGCCCCATGTTGGAGCCAATCAGAAGCCAGCTGATGGCCCCGTGCCCCATGTTGGAGCCAATCAGAAGCCTGCTGATGGCCTTGTGCCCCATGTTGGAGCCAATCAGAAGCCTGCTGATGGCCTTGTGCTCCATGATCCCTGCATGGTCTGGGTGCCGTTCAGCCTCTGCTTCTGGGGTCTGTCCTGTTTTGGCACGCTCAGCAAAAAGGCACATGGAGAAGGCGCGGTGAGTTGCTGAACAGAGCCGTCTGATTGGCTGTCAGTCACACCACGTGCTGTGTGCAGTCGCGGTGTCACAGTTCCAATCATTGGTGTACCGGAGAAATTTGCGATTGTGAACTGAGATGGGGGGGATGGCGGTGGACTGGGGTGTGTGTTTATGTGTAAAAATCAAAAACTGCATGTGCCTAGGACACCCGAGACACAGCCAATGGCTATGAGGGACACCACTGCCCCCAAAATCAAAGGAAAGACAGGTTGGGTGTATTTTTGGGCTCTTGTAGACCTGAATCATTCCGATTTATTCCTTTCAAATCAGGCGTTTTCCACAAAACAAGCGGATCAATAAGTAAAATTAAAATGGTCCAATTTAGACAGCTGAACTTGGCAGGAAAGTCCTACAAAGAGGGTTTTTTTTTTTTTTTTTTGCATTTTAAGTTTGAGAATTTCCATGCAGGCTGTTTAGGAAAAATGAGACGAGCGCTTCAGGTTTGGAGTTTGGCTGGGTACCCTCCACATTCAAATCAAAGTCAGGTGGTCCTGTGCTACCTGCCCAGAGTGGACTGACAGGCTCCGCCACCTGACTGTAAAAGGTTTAAGCGCCTCCCCTCCGAAGTCACATGCAGATGACACACATTTTAAATAAGGATCTCCCCCCCCCCCCCATGTTTTTCTTTCAAGAGAACTGATGGAAGCTGTGTTTTCCGACTGATCTTCTCAAATCAGCATTAACTGAGCTCAGTCATCTCTCCCCAAATAAGCACTAACTTGTACATTTTCTTGATATTTTAAGTTTGTAATATTTTTTCCTGACAAGGAAAAACATTCATGATTATGAACCAGTTCATGACAGCATGGTGAGCATTTTGGTTATATGATCTCCATGGGCTGCATTTGACGTGACGTGGTCCCAAGTTAATATGTGCAGAAATGTCCGATCTCTGCATGAACCAAGCTGTACGAGGCAGGAATTGTAGTCAAATGAAATTTATTTTAGTAAGAGAAGAGATTTATTTTTCTAAAGAAGGAGAAATATTGTATACAGTCACATCGCAGTATGGTGAAGTGAATTAGTATGTTTAGGGGTCATCTATAAATGACGACTGTTTTGTAACACCACCCCCTCCCTCCAAATTTTCTATTTGCACGCATTACCAAAGATGAGTTTACAGTTCAAGGTCTGACATAATTTGTTTTTGCCAGACATTTCACCACGTGACACTAGCCATTAAAGCAATGTCAGCATCCGACTACAACTGCAGTTCAAACAAACAAACCGTAATGATCTGACCCTACGTACAGTTAGACTACAATGGAAAATATTGATTTGTAATTTGACCATTTGATAGATGGTGCCTCAGTGTAGGATGATATTGATGTCACAGCAGAGCTGAATCTGTTACCGTCGTTTATTTTCCGAAAGTGGACGCGCAGAAAACCGGTGGAATGCATCGAACGTTTGATGTTCAGCAAAACTAGTTGTCTGACAGCCTTTACCACAGCTCCTCGTTGCCTGAAGTTTGGTTGCTAGGGAACGCTTTTCCCTGACGATGCGCTGAAAGTCGCATTCTGCTATGTTTCGCGTAATTTCATGCGATATTAATTTGGACATTTATAGCAGAATGTCTTCCCTTCTCAGATCACGCTGCCATAACAAAGCCTCAAACACGCTCTTTCATCTGTAAACAAACAGACGAACTAGACCGGGGCATGCTCCATAAAAGTGATTCATGGCGTACGAACATCTAAATCACGAGCTTTTCTTCTTCTCTGTTAAACTGTGGGGCCTGTTCATTGCCATTTCAACTAGTTCAGCTTACACACACACACGCGCGCGCACACACACATACATTATTGCTTCTGATGGTCCTTGCTGAATGCACCTACCAAAGCTAGAACACATTTCTCCAACAGTATATGTCTATTCTCATTTGAAATAGTTTTTTTTTCACATTTCACGTGTTTTGATGTAGCGTACGTGCTACTTTTTGGTACAACCGCAAATGTCTGTGACTGAGTGATGAAGTTACACCATTGGTCGGCCGAGTTATGAAGTTACACCATTGGTCGGTCGGTCCAGCCATATACTAGGTTTTGACCTGGTCTTGTTTATTTGTGAATGATCAGCGGTGCCAGTGTTAACCGAATGAAGCACGTTAGTACAGAGCTCTGATACAGTTAGCCGGATACAGCTCTGATACAGTTAGCCGGTTAAATCGCGTAATGTCCAGGTTAAATCGCGTAATAAGTGAGCGAGTGCGTTCGCCAGCTTTCGGTTCCGAGATCCAGCCGCAGTCAAAGTGCCGTGACCAGAGACAGTTCCGCGGCCGTGACCTTGTTTGTTTACTTAAAGTCGGTCCCGAGGAGATGTGCGTCTCTGCGCGAGCGCTGGCTGTCCTTGGGGCCTCCGGTCTGACGTGGCTCACATCCTGTGCAGAGTTCATCATCCTTGAGCGCCCAAACGCGGCTTCCTTCACTTAAAATGGAGGAGACGTTTCTGTATGGAGCAGCCTCGAGTCCCACGCTTAACCCCTCACCCCATACTACCCTCCACTCACAGCGCTAATGGATCAGACAAGTAAACATGCCTCTAATAAATCTCACCATATTATAGCCAAGAGCTGCCAACAGAACTTCTGCCCAACAAAGCACATAGTTATTGATACTCTCCTCTCCTTGTCCTTGCTGTAAGCTCCCTTTTCAAATATAAGCACAGCCCCAGTATTGATTTGTTCTTTTTATTATTATTTTTGTTTGTGTGTTTCTTGGCTTCGTTTATTATTTTATTTTATCGTCCCTCTTTTTATTGTATCAGCCCACTGAAGTGAATTTGGGGTTTTTAAAATGAAAAATGTTTTTCAAGGTGGATATATCTTACCACTAAGGATGTACGTTTATATTTTTCTGCGATTTGGTGGCTCCCTATAAGTTAGCTGTGTATGATATTCTAAAGGACAGGTTAAGGTAGATTGAAAATGTTTTTCGTGTATTCAAAAAAGCTAGAGAAGTTCCAATGAGCTGAATTCATTATAAAGGTTCTTGGAGTGTTTGTAGGAGACTGTGTGATATATGGCCGTTCCTACAAATGCCAAGCAACTGGTGAAGGTGTTCGTGTCCCACTGAGCCTTCAGCATCTTACCATGGCTTCTGTATCCTGTTTGTCAGAGAGAAGAAGAAAGACAAAACTCCGGTCTGTTTATCTATAGATTCCTCCAAAGTCCGGGAGCTTGTGCCAGCAGCGCTAATGTAGCGCGGTACTCATTGGATGAGCAGTGTTTGTGGTGTTCACGCTAGCTGTGCCGAAGCTGTGCTGTTTGCTCCTGTAGTCGTTTGAGGCGCGAGAGATTCGTTAGGCGGAGTCGACAAGAAACCCTAATGCAAGGGTTTGGCATTGATTCTTGGGCAAATCCAGCCATTAAACTCTGATGGGATATTGCACGTTCCTGGGTGGGCTGGTAGTCGTTTGAGCGAGAGCAGATGATGCTCATTTGCGTTGCTGTAGTGCCGGAGGTACTTAGGCCTGGTCCTGGAGGCCTGCAGTGTGTGCATGCTCTCATTCCAGCCCTGGCACTTAGCCGTCTGCTCCGGCTGGTCATGTGAAGCTCTGTAGAATGAGTGGACTTTATGGGGAAATGGGGCCTGGGGGATGGACACCCAGCTCTTAAACTGCAGGCCCCTGGCCATCATTGGTTTCTTGTCGCCATAGTTCAGTCCACCGTTTCTCTGCACACATGGTCGACCGGGTTTGATAACATTTGTATGTTTGTTACTGATGCTCTCTGGCATATGTCATCTGTATTGATAGACCGCTGATTTTATTTGTTTTTGTATGAACCAAGAGAAGGTTTGACTTTGTACAGATTTGCGCAGGTCATGCTAACTTCCCCTCTTCCGTCAGACTTCTCTGTTAGCGCAGCTCTGTAGTTGTTTCCATTTCGTAATGATGGTAGAGAAAATGTCCGCCAGGGGCCGTGCAGCCGAGGAAGATGGGTAATGCCGTGGGTTACAGCGCATGAGTGATGTCACTGATGAACAGTACTTTTAAGCTGTGTTGTCTTGCTGTGCCCAACATCTATGTTCCTCATTTTGTACAACCCAAGCTGATTTACGTATGTAAGCCAAATCACACTTGGGAAAGTAAGTAGTGCTCATTTAAGCAGATATTTACAAATATATAATTTAGTTAAAAAAAAACAATAAAAAAAACTGGTTATTTAAGTGGAAGATGTTTTTTAAGTGACATTGATGTTGGATAATTAAGTATTTCATCCGCTGCTAGACAAACACTCGGCTCAACAAACACTCGTGTGCTTGGATGTCCTCCTAAGGTGTATGTTCGTCCCCAGCTTGTTTTCGTGACATTAAATTATTTCATTTCTTAAAGGAAAAGATGCCTCTTCTGCCTGTTTGTTACACTTTTCTTTTTCATTCTTTTTTTAAACAGGTTGCACACACCTTCCCATAATGCACTTTAAACCCTGAGAGAGGGGAAAGCAGACAAAAAAAATAGAAGCTAAAAATGAGAGTAATTTTTGCAGGTGTGGCTGTGTTAAAGGGAGCTGGCTTCGGAGTGTGACGGCTCCTCGTTCTACAGTTGCCTCTCAGCTAACACCACCTCACCACGTTGCTTCAAACTGTAGCAACTTTATTTAATTCCTTGCGACGTGACAGCGACGTGAGCGCAGCGTTGTGAGGACGTGGTGGTTGCTGGGTCTTTGGCAGGTGCAGAGAGCCTGTCCTGTGTTTATCCAAACTGAGTCCTTGGTAGGGGGGTTGTTACTAATGTTAATGTTGAATATACCATCCAGCAGAGTTATATCGCTATTTTGTTACATAGGAGAACATGTAAATAATGTGCAGCCGTGTTGATCTACTGTTATAGTAAAATGTTGCACGTGTATGACTCAGAAAAAAAAAAAATGACTGTGAGTTACAATAAATTTTATTGCAAGTTTTTCATACCTGGGTCTGTTTTTTTTTATTGCTCGGTCGGGCTCCACCAATGGGGGCTGCTTGAGCAAGTATGGAAAATGAAATGGTACCATTGTACGATTAAAACAATATCATGGGTGTAACTTATCTTATTCATTATGAGACCGCATTGCCATTTCAGACTTTATTTTAACACCCTCTGTTGGACGCAAGCAGTGTATCCTTTTATACTCGATGCATGAGCCTTACAGCACTTTTCTGTTCTGCTGTCCCCCCGATTTCAGTGGCGAATGTGAGCGGGGGAAGAGTACGCGGAACACGAACGCCATTGACACTAGCGCCTGCCCGTCTCTGCTGGATCTTCAGTGCTTTGCCAGAAACGCCCGCGTTTTAATAATCTGCAGGCGCAAGTCTGCGCGTTGCGCTCGCTGCCGCTGTACGGTCGCTCCCTAAATCAAACGCGCCCGAGCGAGCGGACGGCTTCCGCGGGGTCTGCTCGCGGTCGACAGCAGCACCCCGGTGTCACGTGGCACAGACTCGCTCGCTCAGAACCGGCCGAGTAGCGACGTGTGTTCGGTGTTCTGCGCCATTTCAGCTGACCCCTCGGCTGAGACATCTGGTTGCCTAGGCGATTGGGGGGGGGGGGGGGGGGGGGGGGTTGGTATGGGGCAGCGCTGCAGTAAGTCAGGAAGTGCTGGCCACCTGGCCGCCTGGCCGCTCTACGCACCGAGCTAAAAACGCAGCTGTCACTGGGGGCTGCAGAACGCGCACTGGGGCGTCATTGTGAGGGCAGAACAACGCCCCATGGTCCTGCCAGCCACCAGGTCCCAGCCCATTTCTCAGGGGGGGGGGGGGTGCTTGTACGACCCTTTGGGATATTTAACACGGCCGCCGGGAGCCTTATATCACACCGGCTGGGAGGTGGAGGAGAGGAGCGGAGTAATGGAGGGGATAATGTGTTCTCCACCAGCGGAGTCAGGAGCAGGCTGGTTACAGGGGCACTTTGTCCGAATTCAGACTCGCTGTGATTTACGAGTGCCGCGAGTGGAAAAAAGGGCTCTTCGGTAGGATGTCTGGCTGTTTAATAGAACACAGAACACGTCTTTCCACATTGGCTCATGCGTCATTGAGGGGATAATGGCACGCCTTGCAAACTGCGGAGCTCTGTGTGTGTAATTCTCAGGCTGCATGTGAATGCACTTCCGTTGTGCTGTAAGAGCAGAAATTCTGTATCTGTAAACCTGCCCTGGGCATTACACACTTCTGAAGGAGTCTAAACCAGGAGTACCTTAATGGGGGGCAATGAGGGATCTGTTCATGGGGCCAAAAATCCCTGGTGGTGTCCTGCTCACAACACATTTTTTAGTTTAGTTTATTATTTGACGATTCACTTTAAAAGGACAATTACATGGTTGCAAAGACCATTGTATATGCGCAATTAAAAGCATCAAGGATAACACAAGAATGTCACGACTTATTTCCATTGTGGTCCTTGCTGTAGCTAGATAAGCATATGCTGCTGCAATATTTAGTACATTTTAGGCACATATTTTCTAACTAATTCAAGTGGGTAATAAGATATAATATCACACCACAAAAGAAAGTAATGCCAGTTTTCGTTTTTTTTTTTTTTTTTTTTGGAACGATCCAATGAAATCATGTGCCCTAAGGGATAAGTAGTGGAGGAAGCTTAACAGTGCCCTCTAGTGGCTGGATTGTTTGAGAATTACCAACTGCCCATATGAATCAGGTTGTTTAATTTCACTTTTCTTTTAGTGGAATTTATCATTATCACACGGATGTGTGTGTGTGTGTTTCATAGATGTATGAAAAACTTGTCAAATATCAGAACTCTCTATGAGTGTGAAGCAAACCTAAAGAAACTGAGGCAACAGACTGTTCACAGGAGTGAGCCGGTTTCCGGTGAGATCCCTTTGCCCTCTGTGGTAATGAGAGTCCTGGGGTCGCACAGAGATACAGGAAGTGTGTTTTATTTATAGATGCCTTCGCCATTATTTCCATTTTTATACACACAGTAACTGCTTCCCTGTTCACTTCACTGACTCAGTCTTTGAATACACATTTAATCGGCTAACCCTGATCCTAACTTGTGTTTCTGCGGTATCTCTGTGTGTGTATGTATGAAAGTTAAACAAGTAGAAAAGTCAAGACAGAGGTACCTATGTGTTCACCATGTTACTATGTACTGTTACTATGACACCAATTGTGTTTTGCTTGATATACACAGTGGACATGTGACAAGTTGCCTTCCCATGAATCCTTGGTGTGTGAACGTTTCCATGGCAAGAGTGTGACATTCAGTTGCTCTTATCTCCACCAGAGGTCAGTACAAACCAATATTTACATTGTGTCATTTTTTTCCCCTATTACTCCTATTTTCCTTGGCCTACATTTTTTTAGTAATTGTAAGTGAGCGTGTTTGACCTTTTGACAGTAAAAGTAGCTGCTTTGAACAAGCAGCTTGTTCAGCAGTATGACTTCAGAGCCTCATCTGTGCTTTATACCAGCTAAATTCTCTATGGCACAGTGCCATGCGCTAGATGGGTTCACTGGGAGATGATTGAATGGAAACCATGTATTTACTTTCATTTCTTTCTATTTATGTGCAACGTTCTCTATTGGAAATTTTTGGAAAAAATTTTTTTTTTTAACTTTGATTTATATACAAAATAAATGGGAACAAAAATAAAATAATTTTACAATTTCTGAAATTACAAAAAAAGAATGGACTTGTCAGCATTATTAACACAGTGTTCTGTGTGGACTGCCCTCTTCAATTCATACCACATTTTTAATTAAGTTCAATTCTGAAGAATGAGATTACAAAAATATGCTTTTATGACCAGTTAATCATCCCCTGGTTAGGTTTAGGCATGTCTGGGATCATTGTCTTGCTTAAAGCTTAAAGTATTTACATTTCACTCATTTCAGACTAAGCTCCATTTGGGGGCTTTGAAAAAAATCTCCTGTGGTTCACTTCATTAATCACCTTTATGAATTCAACAACCACCTTCTATTCTTGTTTTTCTACATTTGTAGAGATTGTGTCTTAAGTCTTTCCTCATAACTTAGTCATTTCATCCCAAGAATCAATTTAGTTGCACTTCTTCATATTTCTTTCCCCCCAGAATTTCCATATCTTTTTAGAAATACTCAACAGTATAAACATGATCAGGCATGGGTAAGGCATCTTCTCTTGTCATGTACGGTATACTCAATAGCTTTTGCTGTGTGTCCTAGCATAAAGTTTGCCTTTTTGACTGCTACAGCACAATGCCTAGGTACTGGCAGTCTCTGATCAACTACAGCTCTAAACACATGGCAATTTAAGGGGCTTTCTGTTCATTCTTAATACCTCATATTCAGCGAGCAGTTTGAGCCTTCCTCATAGAGAGCTGAGGCAGGGAAGAGGTTAAACTCGCCCCTAAACCTGAAACAGAGCAAAACTGTGGGTCCAGCCCCATTTCCACACAGATTTCACATCACAACACAAAATGAGTCACAGTTTCATATGTGCATCACTAAAAGTACAGCCAAATATACATCACTAAAAGTACAGTCATAAAATTTTTTCAAATGAAACCACTTTCCAGATGTGTGGCATGATTGTTTTATTTACAAGGCTGGGAGAATCCCTTGTCATAGAGGACTTTTATCAGTGAAACCGAATGCGTTGTTCTCTCTCAGGTACTTTTTCTCCTGTAATTGGTGGGAGACAGAGCAGAAGCTAGCACTCATTGTTTGATCTTTGACCTTTTTTTAATACCTCCATGTATATTCAGCAACACAAACAGAATTGCACAAGCATGAAATCAATAGACATGGGCCTCTATCTGTGAAGGAAAAGCAATGTCAGATGATAATGTATAGACGTGTGAACACTATATACTATAATTATTTTCAAAAGATGGAGTTGTAGGTATTGCAGCTGGTCGAATATTACTGACAAGGCGATCTCCTTATCACCTTATCCCCACCACCAGCACATAGTGAACTGCAACCCAGCATTGTGGATAAACCCATTCAATTTGATATGCCTGACTGGTATAGTATGGTTTCAAAATACCAATGTGTAACTTTGATTACTTCCAGAAAATAAAGCCCCCAGAAAAAAACACACATGTTTATTTAGTTCCTTAAATTAAGAGCAGGAAAGCAACTCTGTGAGTTCTTCCCCACCTGAGAAAGCACCTTTCTGCCAGAGACGTTTTTCTCTCCTGTACATGGAAAACACCTGAGTACACAGACTGAACAGTCAGTTCAATTAATTCCAAATCAATGCGGAGCACTTTGGCCTGATAGGTACATGCACTTGTATTACGAACGCATAGGTTACAAGAATTGTAATAAAACGATGTACGAACGATTTTTTTTTTTTATGATCCTGAGCCAGCAAGGTGTTATCATGTGTAGTCTATGTAAAGAACTAAACTAAAACTCAGCACCAGCTGATTGAGGGGGTTGTTTTCTTTGCTCAAATCTTGTAAGCACTTCCAAAATTGTATTGCCTTTTTTGTTAGATTTCCATTTTTTGTAGAACTTCTGTTTGCCTGTAGGATTTTACCTGCGCAACACTTAACAGCCTGCCCCGTGTTGTCCGACTTCTGACACGCTGGGCTGCTCATAGTGTTGTTGTCATTACGCGCCTGTGCGGTGGCGCTGCGGAGTAGTAGCATTACACTGTAATAGCGAGGGTTGCATTGTGTGGGTTTTTATTGCCTTGTGAAGTACCTTTTGCGGCTGACTGCCTGCCCTACGCGCTACGATGGAAGAGAAAGCCGGAGGGGCGGGCTGATATCATTTTATCTTTCATTGCTGAATTCAAACAGTAGTATTCTACCAGCTGAGCAAAGCCGTCACACCTGACTTCCTCGGCGCAGAATCGACAAGGGCTCATCCATCGCGCATCTCCGTTGTGGGAATCGTACAGGATTTTGTTTCCTTCATAGCCGACATCGTTCTAATGTTCGCTTTTGATTTTTAAAAAATATAATTATTTTTATTTTTTACATTAAATAGCATATCGGTATTATCTCCGCTGTGTCGAGGGTTCAAAAGGTTGGTGATAGAATTTGATACTCCCGCTTACATACAATAGGGATTCAGTGCAGACGGTGCATATGGCTAACGTTAGCTAGCTGCTAAGGCTGGAAGTTGAATGCACGCTTGGTTTATTCCTACAATGGGCAATGCCCCAAGACAGATAACCAGCAAGCAAGCAAGCTTGCATGTGTATAGCTAACTTAGAAAATGTATAATTAAATTATATATTGAACTAAATTGATATTATTAGAAAGCGATATAGTTATGTTCGGCGTGCTTCGCCAACAATGGAGCAAGCGAGCCAGCAGCGTTAATTTCTTACTGTTCGTTATTATTGGATAAATAAAATCGGGCGATGCCTTTAGCTAGCCTACGTTAGCTAATTTAGCTCATTCGCTAGCTAGCTGGATAACTAATAGCGTTTCTCTCAATGGTGTTTCCCTATTATTGTGGTCAACTCTAGGTAACAGAACGGTGGCCGTGTGCACTGGGTTTGATGTCCTTCTAACAAAATTAATGTGAAGATGTGGGTGAACCCGGAGGAGGTTTTGTTGGCCAGCGCGCTGTGGATCACGGAACGAGCGAATCCATATTTCATCCTTCAGAAGAGAAAGGGACACGGAGAAGGAGGCGGGGGACTCGCAGGTAAGCACGGACGGCTTTTGTCTATCAATTATTTAACGATGCCAAGTTAAGCAAGTAGGTAGCTAATGTTACGGCGTAATAAATACACCGTGCCATCTGTCAATACAGATGTGTTTGAGGGCGGGATGTCACATGTCTGGTACGTTGCTGTGTCGGTGTGTGTTAGACGTGCGCAAGGCACAGGTGACAATGACGAACGGAATGCCGCTGGGCGACATGCCGAGTATCTGGAGCGTCGAAAAGAGCCACCCATTAAATATCTAAAACTGTTTGCATTTCATAGAATTGTTATGCACCAGATTGCTCACACTAATCAGAGCCACAGCAAGAAATCTGACACCTGAAATTACACATTTTAGCAACTGAAAATGACACATTGGCCCACTGTTCGCATTGGTTCGTATATAATAAAGTGTGTGTATGTGTACACACACACATCGCTTGGCCGTCAGTGTGAAAGAATTCTTCTCTAGAAAAGCCTCCTCTGCAGCTTCATTGGTTTTTTCAAATCTGTGGAATACAAAGTCATTCCAAACCATGTAAGGGATACTGCAGATGTGGCTGTAGTATGTCTGTCTATGGGTGGATGCATGGTGGGAGTATACAAGAGTGATCTGAATCAAGAAAACTCAGAACAGGATGGGATGTCATCAGGATGACTGTAATACAGACGAAGACTGATGGATTGAGTGGAGACGGTGCTCACTGACGTGTGGGTACTTGTGCAAGCAGTGTCTCATGTCATACACACATGAGAATGCGTCATCAGTAATTAATGACATCTGATTGCTGCGCTGATTGGCTGTTGTGATCTTCCCTTTGTAGGGGGTTACGTGAAGAGATGGTTTGTCGTGCCCATAGCACGTATTCCTCCACCGGGTTCAGGCTGCTGAGTGTGCCCTTTCTTCTGTTTGCTCGGAGACAGAATTGATAAGCAAAGCAATAATAATACAATGTTTTACAAAGAAATAACAATGAAACAATCGAGACGTCTGTTAGTTTTCTGCATGGTGTCCATGTTGTCCGTGGTAGTGTATTGCGGTGGACAAAATCCAAGATAATTGGGGATTTCTTTTCTTTTGACTTCTAACTTGCCGTGTCAGAGACAGAGACCAGATCTGTTGAATTCCTGCAGCTTATTTACTGCAAGGCTAGAGGCACAGCCATCTTAAAAAGTGAAAGATTGAATTTCTGGGTTGAGTGGCGGTGCTTTTTTGCGCGCGCGTGCGTGCGTGCGTGCGTGCGTGCGTGCGTGTGTGTGTGTGATGTCGGTGGGGAGAAGGGCACGGCGCTGGGGATGATGTAATGTTTATGTAAATGTGCACCAGGCTGGTCTGGGCACAGAGCGAGCTGCATTCAGTGTGCCAGTCTCTCCCTCTCTCTCTCTTTCTCCCTCCTTTCTCTCTCACACTCTCTCCCTCTCTCCCTCCCATCGCTCTCACACTCTTTCTCCCTCTCTCCTCTCTCTCACACTCTCTCCCTCTCTCCTCTCTCTCTCACACTCTTTCTCCCTCTCTCCTCTCTCTCACACTCTCTCCCTCTCCCTTTCTCTCCATCCTCTCTCCCTCACACTCTCCCTCTCCCTCATCATATCCTTTTCTCTTTCTCAGGCTGTAGTGGGAGTTGTGTCAGGAATTGTGTCCTGCTGAATCCAGTGAGCTGAAACACAGAGCTGGGCACTGGAGAGGCTGGTGGGCTGGTCTTGGCTCCAGGGTTGTTCTGTTGTTGTCACTGAGCAGACTGTATCTTAGTGCCCTTGCACAAGGGAGTTTACTTGTACAAATCTCAGTTTCTGATAATAGGTATTTTCGAATGGAGAAGATCGTAAAATCGAAACAGAAGCCAGTGATTGGTCTTTCTGTTTCATTGTGATAAGGGCATGATTGGATCAGGCCTCAGTAGGATACAATAAGCTAGGCTAATCATTTGCTGGGAGACATGCAGCTCTGCTGGGGGAAGGGCAAGTTCTATTTCAGTGTTCATCTTAGGAGTCTGTGACAACAGCAGAGTCACACAGCGGTAGCTAGCTAGCCTCTCCCCCAGCGATGGACCCTTAACTGCTTGTTTGTTTAAAGTGATCTTTGTAGCCCCGCAGCCCCCAGCTCAGAACCGCTCGATCAGACAGGGAGACCGCAGCCTGCAAACGGAAACCAAACAATCCGACTTGTGACTTGTTTTTGTTTGTTGGCTCGCTTGTCTTGTCAGACGGTTGCAGAGGTGTGGCTCTCTTTTGTGGTTTAGACTGTGACTTTATGACTCGAGTTTGACCTAAGAAAATAAAAACAGGATGACCTGCTCATCACGTTGTGTACTTTTAGTTATAGGCTTGTCTTCTGCAGTTGTGTTGTACTGCGTTTCTTCAAACTCAGGAAATAAGTCAGTTACTTCTCAGTTTGAATTTTTCTCCCCCTGAGATCCTTGGACATTATCCACAATGTTTTTTTAAGTTTGTTTTTCTGCTGAACGCAATTACACGATCGTTGTGACTGCTTTTTAAAAATGTGATCTCCCAGGTTACTTCATGCGAATATGAGGGCTTAGTTAATGAATAGTTAATTGTAGCCATCCATGGACTGTGGTGCAAAGTGAGAGAAATTCTGTCTGTCAACTGAAAACAGTTCAAGACTGCTGGGTGGGTTTTTTTTAGGAATTAACTCTTATGTACTCTTATTTATTTGAATCTTTGTTTAAAAAATGCAGGCATTGAGCCTGATTTACTAAGCCCTTTAGCACATGCAAAACCAATAACATTGCCAGTGATTGGTCGTGGTATTTGTTTTGCACCAATCATTGGTTGTGTTATTAGTTTTGCGTGTCCTGAAGGGGTGTCCATGGCCAGGAGATCATGGTAAATCCGGCCCTTAATGTGGCCATGTTGCCGATGCCACCGCTGTTGCCTGGACAGGGTATATTTGTTGTAATTAAGACCTGGGGAAAGTCATTATAATTCTGTTAAAAACAGGGATGTGCTGTAAAAATGAGCTCAGTTTCCATCTCTGAGGCTCTGAGTCCTGTCCGAGCTCCTCGTGTGCATGAAATGGATTTTAGAGGCCAGTGGCCTGAGGAGCTGGATACTGACTGGAACGCGAAAGAGGAACCCTGGGTTTTACCTTCGCGTAAAACCCGGTGGGATCTCCAGCACGCATCGCTGCAGGGGGCAAAAGGAGAAGCTGAGATTGTAGCGTGGAAGCAGAGTTCCTCTTGTGGTCCTCGCGTTTCAGAATGAGAACAGCATGACAGGACTTTCAGGTCTTACAAAATTCGAAGTCGCGTTGGAGCCGTGTTGTCCTCAGTTATGTAAGAAGGTTCTGACGTTGCTCGCTGTCACTTGTTGCGGTTAAATTAATTTTGAAACACACAACTGAATTGATTGATGGAGTGCAGCCTGAAATGCGAGCATTATTTAGGCTTAAGTACAGCACAGCTAACACTGCCTTTCTCCACACAATTCAGCCCCTGTTTTAGTGTAGGTGTTGGTGTTCCAAGTTTTTTTTAATTGGCCAGTCGAAGTGTGCCATGAAAGGTTGAGCGTGGGCAAGGATGATGCCCTCGTCTTCGTCGGCGGTTTGGTGCTCTTTGTGGCTGGAGGTATTTTTGGCCGTCGCTGTTTTCCAAAACGCCGGCACGCGCTCTGGAGGGTTGAGGTCCTCCACGCGTGTGGGCGAGCCGTTTGCGTGTGAGATGACGTGGCTGACGCCTGGAGACTTTCCCTTCCGAGACCCTGTCAGTGTGGCGGGGGGCGGGGGGGTTGTGGTGGGGACTGGAGCAGACACCCGAAGTTAGCTGTCATTAATTTGGTCTGAGGTGAAACTGCTTTCAGACCACCCTCCGCTCCCCTCACCACACAGTGCACGGTGTTTGTTTATCTACTCAAAGTCCACAAGAGATCGCATTGTAACCACGCCACGGAGAATGGAATCTGTGTAACATGACAAACACGTTTCGTGTCATGTTTGCTTTCCGCATGCTGACCTACATAACTCAGGAACCTGTAGGTGTATGCTTCTGTGTTTAGGCAAAAAAATATAGCCAGCGCGGTTTGAAAGTGTACCATTTTTACAATGCAGAGAGGGAAATTAAAACCCCCCAATTGCATTTAAAAGTCGGTCTTGAAATAAACTATTTTTTCCATTCACTGTAAAGTTTCCATATATTAACCTCGCGATTCTATGACTTAGTTGCACTCATGCACAAGCTTTTAAACCATCAGAAGATCTGATTTTAAATCAGTCTCACATTTCTTTCGGCCTCGTTGGTTTAATGTTGAAATCTTACATTGCTGTACAGCACTTTTTTTTGGTCTGACTAGAATGTCACATCTGCTAAATCTTGGCATACGGGTGCAGGAATTGTATGTTTATTTCTTTGCTGTATGTCTTTTTTATTTTATGCAGGTGAAAGGTAAAGTGACACACTGTGTGTTTTTTTGGAGTAGCACGTTTCAAATGTCTGTACAGGTCTCATCATGTGGGTCATGTGACCTCATTAGAATCTTGGGATTCCATTTTTTTCGAAGGTGTGCCCCGCTCTGTGTGTGTGTGAGCGTGTGTGTGTGTGTGTGTATGCGCGTGCGTGCGTGCATGTATGTGAGTGTGTGTGTGTGTGTATGTGAGACTGTGTGTGTGTGTGTGTGTTATTCCGCTTGCTCTCCGCAGCAGGCTCCCTGTGTTTGGGTGCTGAAGTGGATTCTGTTACTTCCGTGAGGAAGCGAGTCAGAAATAGCATCTCTGGATGACTCATGATCTGATGAAGCTGAGGCTGGGCCCCTCCCAGCAGCCCCTCCCTGCGCCGCTCTCGTGTTTGGGCTGGTCCCGCACCGTCGCGGTGAGGGCGTCTCTGTGTTCTCCTGGTCTGTGGGCGTCGGCCTGCGTTGCGGGACAGTGAGAGCTCCGGCGTCGCCCTGGGGCCAATCAGAACGCAGCAGGCATGCGTCTTTATTGCGTTTCCACAGGTACACCTGGCCCCAGGTGCATGCCCATCAGCGGCGTCAGTGGCCGGCTCCGGTGGAATCGGTGTGCCTGCAGCGGGGCCTGCAGCGGGGCCTGCAGCGGGGTCTGCAGCGGGGCCTGCAGCGGGGTCTGCAGCGGGGTCTGCAGCGGGGCCTGCAGCGGGGCCTGCAGCGGGGCCTGCAGCGGGGCCTGCAGTGGGCCTGTTCTGACTAAGCCGCGGGAGAAAGTGCCGTCTCCAGTCTCGGCTCATGACATAACGCCTTACCAACACCGGGTGCTTGTGCCGCTCTGTTCCTCCGCCTGATGATCCTTTTCTTTCTCTCTCTCTGAAATGGAGGGTGACGGGTGCAGGGCAGGCCACTGCACTGCTGTGAAAAAGAAAATAAATGATTTTTTTATTTTTAAAAAAGGGAAAAGCTGATTGTTCTCCGGCTCTCCTCTCTTAGACAGATGTGTTTGTGCAGCCTGTGTGAGATGCCACCCTGCCTGCCCTTTTCTCATCATGAAATCACTCTCCACATGAGTAACTGAAAGAGTCTATTGATTTTGGGCTGTGTTTTAATGGTGCTGGAGAGCGTGCATCGTCAGGCTATGTGACCTGCTGTTAAACCAGCCTGTGAGTGCTCGTATGAAGCCTCTCCTTTTCAAACCTCTCCTCTTTTGTTTTGTTTTTTATTGGTCTGATCGTAACGGCTTGTTTTCGTGTGACGGAGAGTTCAAACTCAAGGTGAAGATGATGAAACCGGGCCGGTCCGGGCCGAACCGGGCCAGGTCTTCTGATCTGGTTTCTCCCAGCTTTACTCGCGCAGGGTCGGTCTGGCATCCGCGGGCTGGCGCTATTGAGTGCAGTAGGCCTGAGGTTTCACAGTCGAGTGCTCCTGGGCTCATTTTTAATATTTAATGCTGTTATTACAAAGACTGCCATTTTCATCTGTGATCCCGGAGCTGGGGCGGTGCGCGCGCGGTGGAAGCCGGGTGTGACGTGCCGTCCAGCAGCCTGTGTGTGGTTCAGCGAGAGGAACGCTGTTGGCATTCAGTCAGTTTGGAGCTGCACACCTGCGATGCAGTGGGAGTGTGTGCTGTAGACCTGGGGTCACGGGGCACATGGAACAGCAGGGGGCGCTGGTGTCGGGTGCGGCTGTGGTGTGTGTTGTGAGTGACGTGACAGAGGGAGTGGATGTGTTTTTGGATCAGGGCTGGCTGTGGTGTGTGTTGTGAGTGACGTGACAGAGGGAGTGGATGTGTTTTTGGATCAGGCCCGGCTGTGGTGTGTGTTGTGAGTGACGTGGCAGAGGGAGTGGATGTGTTTTTGGATCAGGGCTGGCTGTGGTGTGTGTTGTGAGTGACGTGACAGAGGGAGTGGATGTGTTTTTGGATCAGGGCTGGTTGTGTATATCCGACTCGAGTCTCTGAGCTCTCCCCATCCCCCCCCCCCCCCCCGCAGGGCTGCTGGTTGGAACTCTGGACGTGGTGCTGGACTCCAGTGCCCGAGTGGCCCCGTACCGAATCCTGTACCAGTCCCCCGACTCCCTGGTGTACTGGACCATCGCCCACGGTGGGTATCGCATGACACTCCCCCCCCCACCCCACCCCCCGCTCACACCCCCCACACCCCCGAGCTCTCTCACATCCGGCCTCTCCTCTCCCCATTGGCTGAAAATGCTGAGCATTACATCATAGGCCAGCATCTCGGGAATAAACATGACTCAAGACCGTCCGTCCGGATGTGCGAACGGCCGGAGAAGGAGAGCTGCTCTGCTCTGTGTTTGTGTGTGTGTCCCGCGGCCGCTTGCACCCAGCAGGGTTCGCCTTCCTCAGGTTACCCGGCCGCACTGAATCACGTGTCCTTCATGGTCCTGAGTAAGAGGACACCGGCTGTCACACGACTGAATTTTAGGGGAGTGCTTAAATGAGCCGGCCTAAGCCCTGCTGCTGGAGTCAGGCTCACACGGCTGCTCTGCTGGGCCTTTTTCATTCTGTCAAGCATTTCAGTGGCTCCTGAACACACAGTCAGGCACGCATGTTATCTTTTATATTATAAGATGCACACATGCGTGTTATCTGTGATATAAGATGCACACATGCCTGTTATCTGTGATATTATACGATGCACACCCGTGTTATCTGTGATATTATACGATGCACACCCGTGTTATCTGTGATATTATACGATGCACACATGCGTGTTATCTGTGATATTATAAGATGCACACTTGCGTATTATCTGTGATGTTATAAGATGCACACACAGATCTGAGCCATGCGCTCTGTCTCACAGGGAGCTGCAGGAAGGAGATCACGGAACACTGGGAATGGCTGGAGCAGAACCTGCTGCAGACGCTCTCCATCTTTGAGAACGAGAACGACATCACCACCTTCGTCAAGGGCAAGATTCAGGCAAGTCCCTGCTCTGCTCTTTCAGACTGCCTGCGTTCAGCAGCCTTAACAGTGGGTTTTGACCTGGGGAATACAGATTTAAGAAAGTCTTGCTTTGAGTTTGTCTGTATTTCACTCCTGAAAACGCAGACCCTAATCAATCCACAGTCACAGCTCGGCCTTTTTTATTATAACAATTGTCATTTAAAGATAATAAACATGAATGAAAAATGATGCTTTTCTTTTGGCTATCATGTGTCATTCAGAACAGGCTGCTAACTCCCTGCGAGCATCATCGTCTTACTGAGGTTCGTTAGCTAGCGGCAGTGTCCAGTTCAGAAGCTAGAGGGATCAGAGCTAAACGTAATGAAGCTACATGTAATCAGAGCTAGCATGTTAATCAGAGCTAGCATGTTAATCAGAGCTAACACGTAAATGAGAGCTAGCATGTTAATCAGAGCTAGCATGTAAATGAGAGCTAGCATGTTAATCAGAGCTAGCATGTTAATCAGAGCTAGCATGTAAATCAGAGATTTCCTCCTCTCGCTGTAGGGCATCATTGCGGAGTACAACAAGAACCACGGCATCAAGGAGGATGACGACACAGACAAGTTCAAAGAGGCCATCGCCAAGTTCCGCAAGCTCTTTGGAATGCCCGAGGAGGAGAAGCTGGTGAACTACTACACCTGCAGCTACTGGAAGGGCAAGGTCCCCCGCCAGGGCTGGCTCTACCTCAGCATCAACCACCTGTGTTTCCACTCCTTCATGCTGGGGAAGGAAGGTACTGCAACACACCCCCCAACTCCACCCGCAACCCGACCAATCACCTTACTGTATATACCTCAGTCCGACCAATCACCTTACTGTATATACCACACCCCCCAACACCACCCGCAGTCCGACCAATCACCTTTCTGTTTACACCACACCCCGCAACACCAACCGCAGTCCAACCAATCACCTTACTGTATATAGCACAGTCCGACCAATCATCTATCTGTATATACCACTGCCCCACACAATTCCATTTTCTGTTGTGCCTTCAGCAGTGCATTAATTGTATAATGAGGCTGTAACGTGTCCCTCTATGACACCTCCAGGGTAACTTCATTCTCACACACAGGATCCCTGTTTAGTGTCTGCGAGCTGATCAGTGGAGACGCTCGTCAAAGTTTTAATTAGAGTGAGCGGAGGTGCGCAGTCACTGTTTGCATAAGCTGATGTTATTAGCGTTTGACAGGGCTGACACGCAGACAGCTAAACCGTGTTAAACATTTTGATTAGAAAGCATTAATATTGCACAGTTGTAGCCAGCCCTCTGAGTCCCGGTACTGATCTAGCTTCAGCCCGTTTGCGACGTTGCGGGTTAATCTGCGGTACTTTCACCTGCTACGCTACGCTTGCCTGATACTGAGAGCAGCCCGCTGCCGTAGCTCACTTGTGTAATGTTTTTACCTTGTTACTCGAGTGTATTGAAGTTTGTACGCTAAATAAAGCGGATGTGTGGCTTTTGCATCAAGGCACCTTTTTCCAGACCACAATGCACTGATGTTTTGAAAATTGCTAAGGTTTAGAAGGTGACTTGTTTGACAGTACTGTGTAGTTTGAGCATTGCTGTGCGTTTTTGAACAAGAAGAATGTGAGCGGAACGTAATATTTCGCCTTTTCTGGATTCAGGGAAGTGACATGGGTGGTTTATGAGATTCTCTGTGTGACGTTTAATAAGACGCGATGGGACAGGGGATCACACAGAGTGCTGGAACAACCTGCCAAAAAAAGAAGCTGTCCTAATTTTTAATCCGGCTCTTTCTGTGCTCCTCGCAGCCGAGCTGGTGGTCCGCTGGGCGGACGTTACGCAGCTGGAGAAGAGCGCCACCATGCTGCTGCCCGACATGATCAAAGTGAGCACGCGCTCGCACGAGCACGTCTTCTCCGTCTTCCTCAACATCAACGAGACCTTCAAGCTGATGGAGCAGCTGGCCAACATCGCCATGCGGCAGCTGCTGGACAACAAGGGCTTCGAGCAGGACCGCTCGCTGCCCAAGCTCAAGAAGAAGTCCCCCAAGAAGGTGTCTGCTCTCAAGAGGCAAGCCTCCGTCCCCTCGCCGCCACGCTCCGCCTGCGTCGCCAGAGATCGGCGCTGTTCCGTCCCGCCAGGCTGAGGTCACACGCCTCTTCTCTCTTTTTGTTCTGGCAGGGATCTGGACGCCCGTGCGAAGAGCGAGCGGTACAGGACCCTTTTCAGGCTGCCCAAGGACGAGAAGCTGGACGGACACACGGACTGCACCCTCTGGACGCCCTTCAACAAGACGCACATCCTGGGCCAGATGTTCGTGTCCACCAATTACATCTGCTTCACCAGTAAAGAGGAGACTCTGTGCAGCCTCATCATCCCGCTGAGAGAGGTCAGCCGCCCCTCTGATTGGCCTGAGAGACCCATGTGACGCATATGAGCCAATCATGAGAGTGCACTGTTTTCAAACACAAAAGCAACACCAACCGTGCTGTGGTCTCCATTTTGAGTATACGGCATGAATAGTGGTAACAGCAGCAGTCAGAAGAATGAGAAGTCAGATCAGCCAGCTGTATTCATAAATATATTTTTTTGTTATTAGTTGTAAATGTGGTCCTGCCGATTATCTTTAGTCTTTATCAGATTATCATGGGCCACATATTCATTTATTACCACTGTGCGTTTTTAAGAGGAAAGGGTCCCAGACCCATTGAATTGTGGGAAAGCGCAGCAGCTGATTAAACAGGCTGTAGCTGTCGCGTTTAATCTGCTTTAGTCACTGCTGGGGTTGCTAAGAAACGCTCGCGCGGGCCTCCAGCATCACGCCCTCACAAGTTCCCGACATGAACCCTCCTCGCATGACTTCCCCGATTCAGCAGCAGATATAAATATCAGTGTGCTCTACATGGCAAAATTACCCCAGATATATACAACCTGTTCAGGACCTATAGCTACGTATGTCTTAGCCTGTTAGCTCTGCTGAACATTTATAGTGAGATAAATCTTTGCTTTAAGTTGATTAAAATGTGATGTTTTCCTATTCTGATCCTTTCACAATCAATGACAAATCAATGACTAAGTGCATAGATACTGCAAAGTGTTTCTTCCCAAGTGTTTTTTCCTTAGTGGTGCAATTCCTGTATTGTGTTTTTCTGTAAAAATGGCGGCGTTGCTGTTTCGTTAGTTGCCCTGTTCACCCCGCCCCTGTCTCTCAGGTGACTATCGTGGAGAAGGCGGACAGCTCCAACGTGCTGCCCAGCCCTCTGTCCATCAGCACCAAAAACAGGATGACCTTCCTGTTCGCCAACCTCAAAGACCGCGACTTCCTGGTCCAGCGCATTTCTGACTTCCTGCAGCAGACCACCTCCAAGATTTACTGTGAAAGGGAGCTGACGGGCAGCTTCAACAGCTCCGACGAGGAGGTGAGCCGAGAGCCTGATTAATAAACCGCTCTTAACTCCCCGGGCCAGGGTGTTCCTGGGGCAGGCGCTTCATTAAAGGCTGCAGCCCTGTGAGAGGCTGCTTAATGCAGATCATCTGCAACGAATGGCATAGTTCTGCAGTGAGGCCAGAGTGGGTCAGTTAGAAACGACTACAGTCGGGGGGGGGTATCTTCCACGCAATAATAATTATTAAATGTGTTGATTGTCCTGATGTAGCTGATGTTGTTATAATTGTTATAATTTTTTTTTTTACTTGAGATGAGATGGAAGTAGTTTTCCCCACGCTTATGAGACTGGCCCTTATATAAAGCAACCTGCGACCGCACCAGCAGCCTGTTAGCATTGCGCTAGCCTGCGTCCATTAAGACCAGTAATGGTTCAGACTGATAGCACTGGGAGCTTCTATGGTACGTCCGTCCCTGAGTTTAGAGGTTCAGACTGATAGCACTGGGAGCTTCTATGGTACGTCCGTCCCTGAGTTTAGACCAATCAGGCAGAGCAAATGCCTGCTGCTACGTGCTCGTTGGGTTTGGAATATAATCACCGGCTTTCTTGAGGCCGGTATTGAAAAGAAGAAAGAGAGCATGTTTGACAGGAGGGTGGGAGGGCAGCCGTGGTCTGTACAGTTCTACCCCCCCCCCAGTAACCTTCCTCCCCCCCCCCAGGCCTACTCCCGCCAGAGCAGCCTGCTGTCCTGCAGCCCCCAGGCCAGCCTGAGCTCCGAGTCTGAGGGCGACCGCCAGTTCAACCTGAACCACAACAGCGTCCCCACCGCCAGCCAGGCCCTCATGACCATGTACCGCAGGAGGTCGCCCGAGGAGTTCAACCCCAAACTGGTAAAGAGCCGTCCCAGCATGCACTGGGAAACCGGCTCCCTGGGAAAGCCATGACTCTGCGGCGTACAGTGTTTGCCAGGCCGTTAGAGCGCTTGCTGACGGATGAGTCACGCTCACTGTGACGTTCGGAACAAACCCTCCCTGTCTTACCTTTTCACTGCCAGTGCTGACAACTTAAATATTTTCCATTTCGTGTGACCTGTTTGTTTCTTTCACTGTGATAAAAGGGGGATGAGGGAAGGGCCTGAAAATTGCTTCACATTGCTGAAACACTTGAGAAACACCTCTGCAGACTCTGTATATAAAAACGCCTCTTTTTTTCGAAGACTAAAGGCATAAGCTTGTCTATTATTTTGACCACCGTGTTGGTGTAACTGATTTAATGGATGTTATTCACTGTGAAGCAGGGGCAGTTGTTTTTGTTTGTTTCCTGACCCACATGAATAATTGTTTTAAAAATGACTAATCGAGACTCCTGTGACACTAACTATTATGTTTTAGACTAGTCAGACAAGTGTTAATTCATAACCTCCAGCAGTTTGTCCAAGCCGAAAAAAAAACTTGTTCTCCCACAGTTCACCTGAGTACCAGAAACCAGAAATAACTTCATGTTGCTTGACAGGCATCTCTTGTTTCCCCACTGAAGTGCTGCCATTGTTTTGACTTTAAATTTTGGTCACATTTTACGATCCCGTACGGCTATGTGGAAGCCTTCTCCATCTCTTCAGCTCACAGCAGTGTGCTTCTGTAATCAGCACCAGCACTGCAGAGGCCTTTGGCTCAAACAGGGTCCTGGGCCCCCCCTGTGTACGCTAGCGTTTACAGCGCACCCTTCTCTCCCCGCGCAGGCGAAGGAGTTCCTGAAGGAGCAGGCCTGGAGGAACCACTTCACTGAGTACGGCCAGGGCGTGTGCATGTACCGCACGCAGAAGACCAAGGAGCTGGTGCTCAAGGGCATCCCCGAGAACATGCGGGGAGATCTCTGGCTGCTCTTCTCCGGTGAGCCGCACTGCTGGTCCCTACTCTGCTGCTCCCCACTCCGCTGGTCCCTACTCTGCTGCTCCCCACTCCGCTGGTCCCTACTCTGCTGCTCCCCACTCCGCTGGTCCCTACTCTGCTGCTCCCCACTCCGCTGGTCCCTACTCTGCTGCTCCCCACTCCGCTGGTCCCCTCTCTGCCGGTCCCTACTCTGCTGCTCCCCACTCCGCTGCTCCCTACTCCGCTGGTCCCCTCTCTGCCGGTCCCTACTCTGCTGCTCCCCACTCCGCTGCTCCCTACTCCGCTGGTCCCCTCTCTGCCGGTCCCTACTCTGCGTCCCCACTCCGCTGGTCCCCTCTTGACGGTCCCTACTCTGCTGCTCCCACTCGCGCTGGTCCCTTCTGCAGTCGCTTACTGCTGCTGCTCCCACTCCGCTGCTCCCTACTCCGCTGGTCCCCTCTCTGCCGGTCCCTACTCTGCTGCTCCCCACTCCGCTGCTCCCCACTCCGCTGGTCCCTACCCTGCTGGTCCCCACTCTGCCGGTCCCCACTCCGCTGGTCAGGCTTTTTGGAATGTTTTTTTTTGTTTCTTTTTGTTTGCAAGTCGGTGCTCTAGAACTCCATTGCTTTCAGTTAGCTGTAGTGATTGTAACATCTGTGAAATACTGTACATTACATTGAGAGCTTATATATGACTTGGCTTATGTTCCTGTAGCACTTTACAAGAAAATGAATATGAGAAGTTAGCTTAAAAAGTCAAAATTAAGAGGAATAAGCACACAAAAACTGAAGCTTCAGATGTGAATTGAATTTGCAGAACAGCTAGAAGCAGAAATGGGCCCATCTGAGAAATGGGGTGACCACAGGTCCTCTCGAAAGTGCACCTTCCTGTGTACCGGCGTGCAGAACAGGAAGTGTGGTCAAACCAGCTCTGTTACCTTTGAGCAGTCTCAGAACCCCCCCACTCTCCTCCCGCCACATCTTGTGTTTCAGGTGTATGTTTGAAAATGTGAAAAACATACTCAGCCAAAATAAACCAGAAACAGTGCATGCATGAACAGCTATGGAGGATAACTGCATAAAGCTGCAGGCTTGGTTTGGCTGCAGCCCTCTTAGGGTGTAAAACGACGCTGCAAACATGGAACTTGATGGGAAGAGAACAATAGGCAGGGACATACAATTGTAAATATGAGTTCTAACTCATGAACAGATGATTTTAGAATTTCATAGATCTGGCGTAAAAATGAAAAATAGTGGTTACACAGACCCTTTACTTAGCAGTCAGACCTTTTATTTGGTGTTGAGGAACAGTGTTGTGAATCGTCTCGGAGACCATATTGATTTTAATTTGAACTACTTTAGCATCAGCCTGCGGCTGGTTGTTCACAATAGTTCCTGCTTACATGTGCGTGAAGTTTCAGGTGTAAAACGGCCTTGACCAGTCAGTTCTGCAGCTTGGAAAACCACAGATCAGAGATGTACCTGCGCTGTCAGTGTGACATTCTATCTGTGCAGATGTCAGCACGCTGTACAGTTGACTTATTTTTTTTGTTTTTACTCATTTCCTGTACGATTTATCCGAAACAAGGTGGGATGCTGTGTGTTTTCTGTGAAGCCTGCCTGTTCGAGGCTGCTTTTATCTTCTGAGTGTTGATTGTGAAATGATAACATCTGTGGATCAGCGGAACTGCCGATGCTGCAGCTGAGCTCCCAGAATGCAGCAGTGTGTGTGGGAGCCGTGCGAAGGCTTCACCGGGCTCAAACGTGGAGCGCCCCGTTTGTCTGAAGGGGAAGGGGAGCGATTGGCTGCCTCTGTGTGCCCCGCGTCACGCGTCGGAGGAGAGGCGCTGTGTGATTGCCCTCGCTCCGTGGCACCCGTCCCCTCTGTCCAGATAAAAGCGTTGTTTTAGGAGCCGGGCAGAGAGGCCTGCTTTTCCCCGGCTGCGTATGCGAAGCCTCGTTTATGTAACGACTTTGTGTCCGTCCCCCTGTCCCCATACGCCTCCACCTCCACCTACACCCCCACCTCCACCTCCACCCCCTGTCCCCATACGCCTCCACCTCCACCTCCACCTCCCCATACGCCTCCACCTCCACCTCCGCCTCCCTTCACTGGGACCTCCAGTGCAGGTACATATCGCTCATTAATGCACAACTGGGGTGTGCACTTTGAGATAAGTCCGGGGGATTATTTGGAGACTTCATTAATAATGGAGAACAAAGTAACAGTAGCAGGCATCAGAGGAAGGCTTGTGTCAGAGAAAGCTAATACTGTGAGAGACAGAGCTCTTCCTCTTAAGGGGATTATTTCTTTCGCATGTATTCCCTGCCAGTTTCTCCATTACAGCAACGATAATTAATTTAATAAAGAACCTCCACTGGAACACACCAGAGAATGTGAAATCAAGAATATCTGCCATTTGTTGCAGTTTAAAAATTGCTTACTTTTTTGTTATGTGATTTTATAAGAGCTATGATGTTTTTTAAAAAGCAAATTACAGTGAAGAAGCCATTTAGAAACAGATGCCACAAAGTCAATTTTGGTTCCTGTTGAGGTTCCCTTCAAACCCAGCTGGGGCGGGGCTTGTTTTGTGCTGCCCAGCGCACAGCGTCGCTGATGAACAGGCTGCCCATGCTACGCTTGTTCAGCCCATCAGTCATGGCGGGCGGTGTGAAGATGTGATCTCAGAGTTGTGTTGAGATGATGGGATGTCGTGGTCGTTGTCACGGAGATGAGAGGCGGCCCTGGCTCTGACGTGTCTCTTTCTGCAGGGGCCATAAACGAGATGACCACCCACCCGGGGTACTACGAGGACCTGGTGGAGAAGTCCATGGGCAAGTACAACCTGGCCACGGAGGAGATCGAGCGGGACCTGCACCGCTCGCTCCCCGAGCACCCCGCCTTCCAGAACGAGATGGGCATCGCCGCCCTGCGCCGCGTCCTCACCGCCTACGCCTTCCGCAACCCCAACATCGGTACTGCAGTACCAAAGCTTTAACGCTAGAACGTCACTCAATGTTCCATATTACCCCCTGGCGGTCGAGTGTCTGAGCAGACACTAACCCAACCCTAACGCTTGGCGATGAGAGGCCAATTGTAAAGCGCTTTGGATAAAAGCGCTATATAAATGCAGTCCATTACCATTTACCGTGTCTGAAGAGTTAAGGCATTTCAAATACAAGTTTTGAAAAGTCTAAATTAGGAATGTGAGCATCTACAGTGGGACTCCGAGCAGGGAAGAAGGACTTCCCACATTCATGGCTTACAGATACAGTACCAAACGCGCAAGAAAAACAGTGTTATTGATATGGTATTTTTTTTTCTAACTGTAAAGCATTTAAACAGTGTTTCAGTGTGATCTATGAACACTGTCTGTGTTAATTACTCACTGGTCTATGAACACGGTCTGTGTTAATTACTCACTGGTCTATGAACACGGTCTGTGTTAACTACTGACTGGTCTATGAACACGGTCTGTGTTAACTACTGACTGGTCCATGAACACGGTCTGTGTTAATTACTCTCCAGGCTATGAACATCGTCACCTCTGTGCTGCTTCTGTATGCCAAAGAGGAGGAGGCCTTCTGGTTGCTGGTCGCCCTGTGTGAGCGGATGCTGCCCGACTACTACAACACCAGGGTCGTAGGTCAGTACTGCTGCTAGGCTACTACAACACCAGGGTCGTAGGTCAGTACTGCTGCTAGGCTACTACAACACCAGGGTCGTAGGTCAGTACTGCTGCTAGGCTACTACAACACCAGGGTCGTAGGTCAGTACTGCTGCTAGGCTACTATAACACCAGGGTCGTAGGTCAGTACTGCTGCTAGGCTACTATAACACCAGGGTCGTAGGTCTGTACTGCTGCTAGGCTACTACAACACCAGGGTCGTAGGTCAGTACTGCAGCTAGGTACTAACCCAGGGTCGTAGGTCAGTACTGCTGAGGCTACTACAACACCAGGGTCGGGTCTGTACTGCTGATAGTACTACAACCCAGGTCGTAGGTCAGTACTGCTGCTAGGCTACTACAACACCAGGGTCGTAGGTCAGTACTGCTGCTAGGCTACTACAACACCAGGTCTAGGTGTACTGCTGCTAGGTTACAAACCAGGTGTAGTCAGTACTGCCCGCTAGGCTACTACAACACCAGGGTCGTAGGTCAGTTCTGCGGCTAGGCTACTATAACACCAGGGTCGTAGGTCAGTACTGCTGCTAGGGTACTACAACACCAGGGTCGTAGGTCAGTACTGCTGCTAGGCTACTACAACACCAGGGTCGTAGGTCAGTACTGCTGCTAGGCTACTACAACACCAGGGTCGTAGGTCAGTTCTGCTTTGCTGCCAGAACCTCCAAATTCACTAGAAGCTCTGGTTTGCTTTCATGTTTGTGAGCTCAGTGTTTTGTATGTTGAACAGAGTGCAGAATGGTGTGATTTAGAGAAGGACTCAGAGGCCTTGGAGGGTTGATGTAGCCATGGTGCATTCCTCCTTAACATTGCTTAACGTGCTTAATGTGTGTGTGTGTGTGTGTCTGTGTGCGTGTGCGTGTGTGTGTGTCTGTGTATGTGTGTCTGCGTGCGTGTGCGTGTGTGTACGTGTGCGTGCGTGTGTGTGTGTCTGTGTATGTGTGTCTGCGTGCGTGTGCGTGTGTGTGTATGTGTGTCTGTGTGCGTGTGTGTGCGTGTGTGTCTGCGTGCGTGTGCGTGCTTGTTTTGTGCCGCTCAGGCGCGCTGGTGGACCAGGGCGTGTTTGAGGAGCTGGCTCGGGAGTACGTGCCCCAGCTGTACGACTGCATGCAGGACCTGGGCGTGATCTCCACCATCTCCCTGTCCTGGTTCCTCACGCTCTTCCTCAGCGTCATGCCCTTCGAGAGCGCCGTGGTGGTGGTCGACTGCTTCTTCTACGAGGGCATCAAGGTCATCTTCCAGCTGGCGCTGTCCGTGCTCGACGCCAACATCGACAAGCTGCTCAACTGCAAAGACGACGGCGAGGCCATGACCGTCCTGGGCCGGTGAGGCCTGCTGCTTCGCCGTTATGGCGGGTCACTGCAGAGCTGTGGTGCTCTACTTCCTGTTTCTGAATGTCGAATGTGTTTCTATATGGCAGAATAACTCCGTGTTTCTGTCATATTTTGCGGCAACTCTTTAAATGCTGGACTTGCCAAATAAATAATATCCAACTAGAAAGGGCTCTGAAGAAATTTGAATAAATCTAGTGGCAAAAAGGACAACTAGGAGTTGCATAGTGATTTGCAGCTGTAATCCTCTGGCTTCTGAAATGGATTTGAAGCAGAAGTACTCTTGTTTCCCAAATAGTCCACTATAATAATCCTTTGCGTTTGTAGCCAACTGGCCTGTAGAGCGCTAACCTTGCTGTGTGTTCTGTGTCTCAGGTACCTGGACAGCGTGTCCAATAAGGACAGCACCTTACCCCCCATCCCCCACCTGCACTCCCTGCTCACAGACGACCGGGAGCCCCACCCGGAGGTGGACATCTTCAAACTGGTGCGCAGCTCCTATGAGGTACGGCACCGCCCCGCCCCGACCCGCCCCGCCCTGTCCCACCCGACACAATCAACAACACAATCATATTAAAATAATCATGGGTCACATGGTGTATTCAGTGATAACAATGGCCCTTTGTCCACACATGGACACAAAATCAGCACACACTTTGCCAAAGTTATTCCTTTATTACTCCATTACTGCTTATGTAGGATTTATATCGGCTCTGTCCCCCTAATTTTAATTTCCCTTAACAAACTGAGGCCTGTTTGACCCTCCAGATTAACACAGATCCTTTATGCCATGCGTGAAAAATACTAACATTCCATAAGCACCAAACATAATCTGCACCACAGTGCTGCAGCCACAGCACCATTTCATTAATGGGTCACATGCCAAGGTCTTGCAAGTCTTTTGCAATAATGTGCCTGGTCTTATGTTTTATAAATCATATGATTCTCTTGTAGTGTATCGTTGGTCACTGGCTTTGTGTAGAAACAGATTATTTGGCACCATACATGCATGCGATGTTGAGTTCCTGCTTTTTTTCACAGCCTCATTTTTGCCTGCCAAAAAGATAACTGCTTTGTTTTGGCATTATTTGGTCTGGAAATTGAACAATGAACGGCGTTATCATAGGGTTAGGGTTAGGGTTTGTTTTGTGGTTGTTTCCTGTTCTCGGTTTGTTCGCCTGTTGGAGCTGCAGCCCAGTGCTAACGCTGCAGCTGTGTGACAGACACCTGCTCTCTCGCTGAGGGGGGGGGGTTTCTGTGGTTTTATCACCGCGTCTGCTGGGGGGGGGCGGGGGGGGGGGGGGGGGTTTCTGTCGGCGGTTTGATCACCGCATCTGACAGCGGGGGGGAGGGGGGGGGGGGCGTGGGTGTTTGGGGAGGGGGGCGGATGAGCGAGCCGGGGGGGGTTGATTTGTTGCCTGCGCCTTCTCTGGCCCTTTTTGTGCTGATCCGGTGTACCCCTGACGCTTGGACAGAAATTCGGCAGCATCCGAGCCGACGTGATCGAGCAGATGCGCTTCAAGCAGCGGCTGCGGGTGATCCAGACCATCGAGGACACCACGAAACGCAACGTGGTAAGAGCCGAACCCCCCCGTCCTGCTGCGCTGCGCTGCCCCCAGCTGTGCTACACAGGGCATGTCCCACAGCTGTGCTACACAGGGCATGTCCCACAGGCCCACAGCTGTGCTACACAGGGCATGTCCCACAGGCCCACAGCTGTGCTACACAGGGCATGTCCCACAGGCCCACAGCTGTGCTACACAGGGCATGTCCCACAGCTGTGCTACACAGGGCATGTCCCACAGCTGTGCTACACAGGGCATGTCCCACAGGCACTCGCTCGTGTTGACACTGTATCTGTGTGACATCATTGATGTGTCAGTGGTGAAATTCTTATGATGAGGTCACAGGCAGTTTTTGTGTGTTGGGCAGGTGCGGACCATCGTGACTGAGACCGCCTTCAGCATAGACGAGTTGGAGGAGCTCTACGTCCTGTTCAAGGTGAGCGGCTGTGAAAGGGGTCAGACAGGTCGAGGGTCCGGCTCCCCTGGTCCTGTCCGCTTTAGAGGGATGGCCTGTGTGTACTGGCCATCGCTGAAATGCGATACCTCCGTCATACTGGCCTGCTATTCTGAAAGGCCTCTGTCAGCTTTGTGCTCTTTCAGTCTCGTTTACATCTCCTCTGTGTGGATTACACATTCTGACCAATCACAGTCCAGAACACACGTTTGCTGGATCATTGGTCATGGAGAACTCGTCATTAGTGTTGTTATGTATCGTTATCGTTACCGTGCAGCTTAATGGCTTTAAACGAGGGATCTGTACCAGGTGGTCAGATCGCTGATGTCTCTGCCCAGACCGATCGATCGAGCGCTTGGAGTGCTTTCGTCCAGCCGAACGTTTCGCTCGCGCTGATTCTTTTTTTAAAAAGGCCTGGGCTGACCCCCGCAGTGTTGGGGCTGTCAGACAGGGGCTGCGAGGCTTTGTGGGTGTGGTGGGGGGCGGGGGGGCAGGGGGGGGGGGGGGGTCGAGTCCCCGGCCAAACGGGAGCTGGGAGAGGGAGCGGGGAAGCACACTCCCCGCGGCTTCTGTCACTCAGGAGAGAGAGAGAGAGAGAGAGAGAGAGAGAGCGGATCGATACGCTCGCTCTGATTTTGCTTCATTAGGAGCGCGGGAGCGCTGGGGAGCGTACTGCGCCTGCGATCATATTTCACTGCACAGCAGCCGAACCTCAGCACTCAGCTACCCTGCACTGTGCAGAACAGGGCTGTGCAGTAATGCATCACATACAGCACACACTAGACAGCACACAGTTATAGCACTATATGGTACACAGTTAGTGCCACTCTCAGGCTAACGGTGCACTATACAGCACACAGTTAGCGCCACGCTCAGGCTAACGGTGCACTATACGGTACACAGTTAGCGCCACGCTCAGGCTAACGGTGCACTATACGGTACACAGTTAGCGCCACGCTCAGGCTAACGGTGCACTATACGGTACACAGTTAGCGCCACGCTCAGGCTAACGGTGCACTATACAGCACACAGTTAGCGCCACGCTCAGGCTAACGGTGCACTATACGGTACACAGTTAGCGCCACGCTCAGGCTAACGGTGCACTATACGGTACACAGTTAGCGCCATGCTCAGGCTAACGGCGCACTATGCGGCACACAGTTCTTGTGTGTAGCCCTGTCCCATCTGTATTTTGTCTGCATTACCATCACACAGTTCTGTTGTCAGGAGCTGTGGTGAACTTTTGTGACTGCTTGTGTGAAGTATTTTAAAATAACAGTGGAGTTCAGCGGTTTTTTCTTATTCTGCTTGCATTATATAGGCTACAAAACCTAAAATGCAAATGTCACCAAGCCAGCAATCAAGAAGCATTCACACTTTCATTAGTCATGTAATAAATAACTAATGATTCAGTAATCGTGCTGTGAACGTTCTCTTTCTTGAGCAGATGTATACTGTTGCTTTCAGCCTGTTAAGACATGCATGCCGTTGCCATAGAAATCTGATCTCCCCGCTGTGTGTGCACGCTGGAGCTGGGCTGTTTATCTGGGCGCGGGTTTCAGTGAGCCTGATTCCCCCTGGAGGAGCCCGTCGCCTCACTGCGGCTGCTGTCTCTCTGCAGGCGGAGCACCTGACCAGCTGCTACTGGGGCGGGAACAGCAACCCCACGGACCGGCACGACCCCAGCCTGCCCTACCTGGAGCAGTACCGCATCGACCTGGAGCAGTTCAGGGGGCTGTTCGGCCTGCTCTTCCCCTGGGCCTGCGGGGCCAACTCCGACTCGCTGGCCCTGCGCTTCTTCCGGCTGCTCGACCACAACGGCGACTCCCTCATCAACTTCCGCGAGTTTGTGACCGGGCTGAGTACGTTCCCCCCCCCCCCCCCCAGGCCATACGGCTGCTGTCTCTAGGTGCTCGAGAGGCCCCCCAGCGAGCGACATTGCGGGGAAGGAGAAGGGTTCGACAGCAGATCTGTCACCTTTACTGCATTTCCATTAGCTCATCGTATGTCTCTTTGACACACACCACCCAATCACAGACAGGCATAGACAGACATAAAGAACGTAAAGAACACTGGGTCTTAATGAACCTTAAACTGCAGGCTTTGACCGTAAGCTGCCCTGATGCAGTGTGAGCTTGAAGCCTCACTGAACTGCAGAGGCTAACGCAGTAAGGACTCTAACGGCCTGTGGACTCTGCCCTCAACGTGCGGGGTCTTTAGAAACCTGCCATGCGGTTGGATTGGCCAGAGGCTCGTCCCATGAGCAGGGCTGGGGGGTAACCTGCAGGTGCTGTCTTACAGGTGTGCTTTGTCACGGGGACCTCGCCGAGAAGCTGAAGATCCTCTACAAGATGCACGTCCTGCCCGGTAAGCAGACGCTTCTCGTGTGAAATATTCAGCAACGGCCTGAATTTGACTGTGAAAGCAGAAATTTGAGGTTCTGCGTCATATCCAAGTTCCCTGCGCATTTGCCGCATTGTCTGAAATTTTTTCACGGTTTTTTCACCTTTTTCTGGTGTGGATTTCCATTTTTATTCATTCGCTAGCCGTACCTCCTCTTGGGTACTTGCCCAGAACAGAATCTTTCCTTCAGGGCCTGGGATATTCTGTCAGATCTTTAGAGGTGTGTGGGCCTCTGTATGTCCCAGCACAGTATTCTACAGACTCACTGTCTGATCCGCAAACGCATATGCTCAACCGCACACGCACACACACACACACACGCCACACACACACACACACACACACACACACACACACACACCCTCCACACGCCACACACACACACACACACACACGCACCCACACCCCACATGCACCCACATACACAGATACTTAAATGCTTGCACTTACACATGCCCACACACACACACACGAACACAGACACGCACACGCACACACACACACACCCCACATGCACACACATGCCCACACATCCTGTTACTCAAGCCTTCAGACTGCCGTTGAATCTCTGTTTTGGGTATTTCAGAGGTGATGCCCGAACAGGACGAGCCGGACTCCGCCTTCGAGGCGACGCAATACTTCTTTGAGGACATCACCCCGGAGACGTCCCACGGTGGGTCTGAGAGGCGTTACACGGCCAAAAGTATGTGGACACCTGACATCTCATCCAAATTTATCTGCACTAATATGGAGTTGGTCCAGCCTTTGCTGCTGTAACACCCTCTACTCTTCTGGGAAGGCTTTATACTAGATATTGGAGCACTGCTGCAGGGATTTGCTTCCATTCAGCCAGAAGAGCATTAGTGAGGTCGGGCACTGATTGGGCAGTTAGGCCTGGCTCGCAGTTGGCTTTCCAACTGATCCCAATGGTGTTGGATGGGGCCAACTGTTGCCACGAAGTTGGAAGCACTGAATCGTCTAGCCCAAACCCTGAAAAACAGCCCCAGACCCAGCTCTGGGTGTCCAGATACTTTTGGTCATATAGTCAGAAGCTGTCTTCAGGGCCTGCTTTCATGGGCATCTGGTGAAGCTACCTGGGAGAATTTTTGGTGAAACATGCACTATTTTCTTCCATCCTGTGTGTGAGGGTCAGTTACTGGGCACATTTTTGGACATGCTGCTGCAATACTAAGGCAAAACACAGTTTAGGGGTGCAGTCCTGGTTCCCCTCGGGCAGAGCAAGTTGCTGAGTCTCTGCTTCGTTCCCTCTAGGACTCGATTCCAAGTCGAAGAGCGATAAGGACGATGGTTTTGTCAGAGTGACCTTCAAGACTGAAAAAGGTAAGCCTTAGAACGTAGTTCAAGAGGGGATCTCACACTGGCATGTGACCATAGATCCAAAATGGTGGGTTATCATTTAGACTAGTTTTTCTCATACGCTTGCTATGTGCTGCTGTTAGTCATACCCAGCTAGCTAGCTGTTCATGAGCTACAGTCCCATGCAGTCTTTCTACAGAAACTTGCATTAGCACTTTGTTTGAAGATAGGTTTCTAGAAAAAGCTAAATAAATTATTATGGCAAAAGAAGCATTATACCTGCTTAGCAACACAACCAAACACAGGTTTTTGCCGCACGGTTTTATTCAGCTGGTTTAGCTATCACTCATGCTGACGCTTAAATGGAAGGTTCGTGTGGTGTCTCCTCTCTCTCAGCACCAGTTTACCATGTCCTGTCCTGTCCCATAAATCAGGGGTGCACAATCCGTTTCAGGATTTCAGGCCAACTACCGCTCTTAAAAGTTTAGATAGCTCAGTTTTACCTTGATCTGACATTCATATAAGCTCAGACTGCAAGTGCATCCTAAAGATTTTACTCTGCTCAAGTACTGGAGTGAGCCAGCGTACTTTATAGAGCTGTCAGAAAACTAAAACTAAGATAAATGGTTGGAGCAGAACCCAGCGGGCAGACCGGCCCTGCAGGACCGGGGTTGTGCAGCCCTGATATAAATGTTTGGGTTGCTCGTGCGTTTGAGGGTCATAGCTGCTTTAAAAGGGTTATTTTGAGTGAAAGGGCAAGTGCAGCACTACTTCCTGTTGTTTTAACATTGCAACCTTTGTGCTTCATTGTTTGTTTTGCAGGAAGTTTAATCTTACTGTGTAAGCAGTTCTGGCAGTGAAACCGACTGCTAGTTTAATTCTGCTGTTTAAACCGTTCTGTCGGTGAAGTGACATTTTATCCTCAGCTTTTTAAATCTCGCAGTGAGTCTGTAAAAGAGCAGCGTGACAAATCTGCCGTGCTAATGGAGCATTCCTTTCATTCCCGGAGAAAAACACTTCTCATTTCCACCTCCAACGGCACCGCGCTCCAGCGCTTCAGTTGAGCTGTCAATCACTCCATTCAGATGAGACGTCCTGAGGTCTTTCGCGAGTGACAGCGTAGAGAGGGACCGCCCACCGGCGCCATTTTACCGCAGTCCTCTCGCCCGTGGGAGGACACGCTTCTAATGGCGTTCCTCGGCAAGCGTTGTGTAATACTCTCATACACTGGAGCGGGCGATTCTTCCATTCAGCGAGCTGTGCCGTTTACAGGCTGCTTGGGCGCGCTTCCTAACCCCATTCAGTAAGTCAGGCGAGAGCGTTTGTGTGTCCCGCTGGTTTGGTGTGCAGAGCAGGTTCACTGGGGCGAAGCAGGACCCTGCCGCTGGACTGGAATGAGCAGCATAAACAGGAAGTGGTAGAACAGGCCCCTCCTCCTGTGCAGTCGTAGAACACGCCGATCCTCTTGCGTGCTCAGGTGGATGTTTACCTGTGCAGTCGTAGAACACGCCCCTCCTCCTGCGTGCTCAGGTGGATGTTTACCTGTGCAGTCGTAGAACACGCCCCTCCTCTAGCATGCTCAGGTGGATGTTTACCTGTGCAGTCGTAGAACACGCCCCTCCTCCTGTGTGCTCAGGTGAATGTTTACCTGTGCAGTCGTAGAACCCGCCCCTCCTCTTGCGTGCTCAGGTGGATGTTTACCTGTGCAGCTCAGGCCAAAATGCAGCCCTTCTACGTCGTGTGAGCGACGTGCTTAAATGCTCTGTGCTCCTCCTCCTCACTGCAGTGAAGAAGATGCACACCCCAGACTACCGCACGTACCTCCGCCTGTGGAACCAGGAGAACAAGGCAAAGCTGGAGAACATGAAGGAACTGCCCAAACTCAACCAGGTAAACTGCTGTCCTCCTGCTTCCTGTTCCTCTTCCATCTGCTCTGTCATTGGGCGCTGCAGTGACTCAGTTCAGAGTTCCTCTCAGTGTCTAACGTGCTCAGACCTGGACTCCTGGTGCATGTATTTATCCGTAAGCTGGGAAAGGAGCACTTTGGCCAGAGCGATTGCAGATGCAGAGCAGTGAGCTGTCCTTCCTGCTCTGTGTGTGTGTGTGAGTGCACTCTTATGGCCAGTTCGTCGAGCTGTGTAAGACCCTGTGTGTGTGTGTTTTAGGGCCAGGTCATCGAGCTGTGTAAGACCCTGTGTGTGTGTGTGTGTTTTAGGGTCAGTTCATCGAGCTGTGTAAGACCCTGTGTGTGTGTGTTTTAGGGTCAGTTCATCGAGCTGTGTAAGACCCTGTGTGTGTGTGTTTTAGGGTCAGTTCATCGAGCTGTGTAAGACCCTGTGTGTGTGTGTTTTAGGGCCAGTTCATCGAGCTGTGTAAGACCCTGTGTGTGTGTGTGTTTTAGGGTCAGTTCATCGAGCTGTGTAAGACCCTGTGTGTGTGTGTTTTAGGGCCAGTTCATCGAGCTGTGTAAGACCCTGTGTGTGTGTGTGTTTTAGGGCCAGTTCATCGAGCTGTGTAAGACCCTGTACAACATCTTCAGTGAGGACCCCAGCGAGCAGGAGCTGTACCATGCCACGGCCACCGTCACCAGCCTGCTGCTGGAGATGGGCGAGGTGGGCAAGCTCTTCAGCTGCCATGGCAACAGGGAGGAGGAGGACGAGGAGGAAGAGGAGGGCCGCGAGGGCGGCCGCAGCCGGGGGAAGGAGCAGAAGGCGCAGGGGGCGGACCCCTTTCTGCAGGGCGGGGGGGTGGGGGAGGAGGGCGGGGCCGGCCGGGAGCCCCTCCCCTGCCCGCAGATGGAGGACATCAAGCTGGAGGACTCGTCGCCCAGGGATACGGGTGCGTCGTCCGCCATGCTGACCTCGGACGACGAGACGAAGGACGACGCGTCGATGTCGTCGTACTCGGTGCTGAGCTCCGGGTCGCACGAGCTGGACGAGAAGCTGCACTGCGAGGACATCGCCGAGGACACGGTGCTGGTGCGCAGCGCTCACCACGGCGACCGCCTGCCGCACAGCGTCAGCATCGACCGGGACTGGGCCATCACCTTCGAGCAGTTCCTGGCCTCGGTGCTGACCGAGCAGGCGCTGGTGCTCTACTTCGAGAAGCCGGTGGAGGTGGCCGCCCGCATCACCAACGCCAAGAACATGCGCAAGGTCGGCCCCCTCACGTCCACCAGCGACTACGAGATCTCCGCCCTCTCCGGGTGAACGGGGCCCCCGGCTCTGTCCCCCCTCCCGCCCCCCCTCAGAACTATTGGAACTCAGGCAGGTCCGCCTCGAACTGCGGGGTCTGTTTGTGTAATTGTTCCGATGTTGCATCTCATTGACTGTCTGGTCATAGGAGGACTCTCTCTCTCTCTCTCTCTCTCTCTCTCTAGCCACGTGAAACCCACTTATTTACATGTACATTTATTTATAATAAGCGGAATACAAGGTGTGATGCTCTGCTTCGTGAAGACTGCAATCGAGGACTGTTAGACTGTTAAGTTTGTCATGAAGGACTCAGCAGTTTGAAGCATAGCCATAGAGTAGAAAAGGGGTTTGTTGTTGACTTAGATCAGGAAGTGCAATCCTTTTAAATGTGTCTTCAATATACTAATTGAGCTTGTTCTAATTTATATGAGTAATGTACAGTGTGACACTGTACTACAGTAACCTCTTTGATCATGTCAGGCTATGTATTCTGTCTTTGTGATCTTCAATTACTCTTAACTACAAAGAAAAACTGTAATGATGTTCACAGCTGCATCTAATATGAAATGTAATTCTGTGATTTGACTACATATACACTTTGTATAGATTAATGTATTAGCTGTTGGTTGAAATGTTGTTTTAAACAGGAGCACCTGCACTTTGATTCAGTTTTTGTCAGAAAAAGGTTTACATTTCTTTCTCTTTCATTCTGCAGATGAAAGAGAGTTGCTTGGCTTGTCCTTTCGGTATCAGACTTTCGTTCCCAGCCTGTGCCCTCATAGTGAAATCAGCTGGTCTTTTTTTGCTGTATTTTAAACTGCTGTGTTTGTTTTTGTTGTGAATATTTTAAACATGTATATGGCTTCAAAACCACTCCAGCTAATAAAAGAATGTAGAAGGATTGATTCAGTGCTACATCTACAAAATGGCCACCACCGTTTTTTTCCTGGATAAAGTTTTAGTTCAAACATTTTCATCCACAGTACAATCATTTGTTCATTTCAGCAGTGATCACGTATGTGCGTACATGTAATGCTCTGACAAACATAATTTGCCTCTGCACCTTGGCAGGCCTGAGAAAAGCACAATCTAAATGACAAACATACACACAGACGCACTATTTTAAACAGCGATACGCTCAGCAGCTCAGGGCCCTGCAGCTGTGCGTCTCTGAAGCGAGGTTTCGTAGGCCTGTCCGTGTCGCGGGTTTGAAGTTTCTGTCGAGGTGAAGATGGGGCGGGCGCTCCTTAAGCCCTGCTGCTCCCTTCAAACAAAAACGAAGGCAGTTACAGAAATCGCCATGGCAACCTGCAGCCAGCATGCTCATAACCACAATGCATTTCTTCTTTTTAACAATATTATTTGATGTTTATTTTTTTTATTTTGTTTTGTTTTTATTTTCTGAATTGTTCCTCGGTTTACATGCTTTGGTAATTTCTGTGTGTGCGAGGTTAATCGTAACGCGTGCTTGGGTGTGTTAGCCACAGGGTGCTCTTTGGTTGGGCTGAGTGGATCTGGTGAGACATGGTGTTGATCGCAAAAGGGTGAAGGAAGGCGTCCACAGGAAGAGCGTTCACAGGAAGCGTGTACACACCTGCGTCTTTCACCGCATGAAAGGGTAGGAGGAGCTGTTAAAGAAAGAGAGAGATCTGACTGAACTGCTGGTTTATGCGACTCAGTCGTTTATGCTGACGTTCTACTTCGTGATCAGGCTAATCGCTGAAAAGAACTCTAAACTCTACCGTACACCGTTGCCTGTGAAGGACACGGTCCATTTGCAGTAAAGGTTACTTGTGAAGGCTGGACCCTCTTTGACAGTGCTGTTTCATCTCTGTGGGATATCGTATTGGATATTTTAAGCACTGAAATCACACAAGGTTCTTGAGGGCCTTTGCAGCTCTAAATCCAAAGGCTGCCTGCAGCTGCAGCTGTGCTAAAGAGGTCTCAGAGCGGGAGTCCTTCACTGGAACAGCCGTTAGAGAGCGGTGAGACGCAAGGGAGCTGAACGGGAATAGGGTTCTTCTGTCGGGCAAACTGCGTTTCATTTTTTATAGACCCTGTTACCGTTGAGTGTTGCTTCAGTATCAGAATTTGAATGTGGCCTGTAAGCCACATTGTGTAACTGCGCTAAGACTGGGCTGGTGGAGAGTGGGGTTTGGGGGGGGGGGGGGGCGAGGGAGGGGCCTCACCTTTTGGTTTCACTCCTCACTTCTGCGAATTTGTGCCTGATCATGAAGCTCGCCAGCGCGTCTGCCACCTGCGACAGAGAGAGCGCAGTAAGACACGCCCACGAGCCCTTTACACCTGGCTCACCTGAGTTCTGTGGCCACTGTGGTCTGAATGCCCCAGTTCAGCCTTAAAGCCACACAGACTCTGGATCACCTGCAACGCCATGCACTGCCAATGCTACGTATTAGCAATTTACTTTCATATTGCAATATTTCTTTCTTTCTTTTAAAAAAAAAATATATATTATTTAATTATTTATTTATAATTTTATTTTAAAAATTTAGCTCTAGCCTGCAGTCAGTAAGGTAAGGATTCAGAGATGCACAACTGGCCAATTGATACCATTACGAGTCTTACTTTGTCCGGCATGTCCTCATGAACAGCATGGCCACAAGGGGGCAGCACCTGCATCATGAATTTTCCTGAAAAAACAAATCAGGCTGCTGTTGTTGTATTGTGTGAACATGCGATTGTAAAAAGCTTTTTAGAACATTAATGCATGATTCATATCTTTATCAGTTCTATTACTATTATTATGTTGTCAGTGAGAAAGCCATTTTCTATCATAACAGTTTTGACTTTCTAAATGGTCAATAATGATCTTGCAGCTTTCTTTTTATCCCAGCTTGGCATAATGAGAATGTGTTTACTGCCAATTACAGGACATATATGTGCATCTGTCTGTCTTTGTGATAATCTTTATCAGCACTAATAACCCCGTGGTTCTCTAGCAGTGGGGCGATATCGGATGAGATGAAGAATGCAGCCATATAAATAGTTTGTATTGTGCGTGCCTGCATGACCCTGTGGTGTGTTTTCTCTCTGACAAACAGCGGGAGTTTTTAGAGACTGACAGCGCCTCTGGAGAGGGCACGCCATCTCCCTCTCTGATCCCTGCACTGTCACTTCCAGAGCGTCGGGCGGGCATTGGCACCGGGAGGCAGCAGTGCATTATGGGCCGTCCGGAACAAAGAGTACAGACTGACAGGGCCAGATGACTCTGTGGGGCTCCAGTGCCTGCCTCTGTGGCAGCATGCACAACTGCTGTGTATGTGCTAAACCCCGCCTTACTGCTCACTGCTGTGTATGTGCTAAACCTCGCCTTACTGCTCACTGCTGTGTATGTGCTAAACCCCGCCTTACTGCTCACTGCTGTGTATGTGCTGAACCCCGCCTTACTGCTCACACTCACTGCTGTGTATGTGCTAAACCCCGCCTTACTGCTCACTGCTGTGTATGTGCTAAACCCTGCCTTACTGCTCACTGCTGTGTATGTGCTAAGCCCCGCCTTACTGCTCACACTCACTGCTGTGTATGTGCTAAACCCCGCCTTACTGCTCACTGCTGTGTATGTGCTAAACCCCGCCTTACTGCTCACTGCTGTGTATGTGCTAAACCCCGCATTACTGATCACTGCTGTGTATGTGCTAAAACCCACCTTACTGCTCACTGCTGTGTATGTGCTAAACCCCGCCTTACTGCTCACTGCTGTGTATGTGCTAAACCCCGCCTTACTGCTCACACTCACTGCTGTGTATGTGCTAAACCCCGCCTTACTGCTCACTGCTGTGTATGTGCTAAACCCCGCCTTACTGCTCACTGCTGTGTATGTGCTAAACCCTATTTTTCCAGCAAAAATGTCTTACCTTGCATTTGGCCAATTGTCAGGTCTCTGTCTAAGCGATCGATGCCTGTGATTATTAAAATAATACTGATTATCATTCCTGCAGTTTTGAAGCCAAACGTATATAGAGTGGGAAATAATCATCGCTATCAAAATAAACACAATTTAATTAAAAACATAAATAATAAAGTAGAAAGTTATACAGAACAGAAAGTCTTAAGATTCTGCCAATATCTGTAATAAAAATAAAAATGGTTTAAAATTATCAGCGTTTTAGCTGTTATTAAAAATTTGGAGTGGATAGTTCCTCATTCGCTTGGGTAGGGAATTCCACCATTTATGAGCATAAGAACTAAGTAACGTAATGTGATGTACCTGAGTAACATTAAGAAAACCAGTAACTGCAGATCTGAGGGAACACTGGGCTGAGTACTGTGATAAATGTTCAGAATCAGTTAGCACACAGGTAACCAACCTAACGTGGTGGCACAGACAGATGTGACTGTGGAGAGGGACAGTGGAGAGATGGCAGCGATGGCACATACAGACAGATGTGACTGTGGAGAGGGACAGTGGAGAGATGGCAGTGATGGCACATACAGACAGATGTGACTCTGTGGAGAGGGACAGTGGAGAGATGGCAGAGATGGCACATACAGACAGATGTGACTCTGTGGAGAGGGACAGTGGAGAGATGGCACATACCTGCTAGTAATAAGAGCTTTGGGATGTTACAGCTGAGGAAGAGGTTGGAGATTCCTCTGAACCAGCCGTCCCAGTACTTCTCCGCTTTCGAGAGGTCGATCCGCCAGCTGTACACACTGTGGGGCTGCAGGTACCAGCATATTTCAATTTATTACACATAAGATGTCATACTAAAATGCAAGTCAAATATTTAACGACAAGGACAAAAAATGTTAGTTTGCAAATCTACTCCAATCATTCAGTCGAATCCATAATGATTTGATCAGAGGAGATTTTGGTCAGTAGGGTAAATATGTTAATAATTAGCAACTGCATCTTAAATAACTTGACAATCAGCTGTTTGAACATATTCTTTCAGACGGAGACATTTGTACAATGAATACTGTTTTAAAACATCTTTTTTCTCTCTCGTTTTTCTCTCAGATCCCATGGTTAAAATATCCTTTCAGGATTTCCGGAGGCCGTTCAGGAGCAAGCGGACCAGCATGCACCTCTTCCAGAACATTCCGCCATTTTCCACTCTGCAGTCCACCGGCTGAGCTGTGTTCCCGCTGGCAGACCGCAAGCCCCCAGTCCACCAGAGGGGTCGCTGTTGCACAGTAAGGTGAGGTAATGTCCTCACTCCCTCCATAACACTATAGCCAGTGACACTCAGCAACACAAAATGGCCGAACACAGCCAACACCATCACAGTCCGGACTCCACTTCACAGAGAACCGTTTCATGGCCGTTAGTTCTGTGTGGATCGAAAGACTGGTCCGTAGTCAGTGTGGCCGGTCTCCAGTTCCTGCCTCCTGCTCAGTGAGGCTCACCTCTGATGTCGCGCTCTCCGCTTTGTCGGTGACGTAATTCAGGTCGTAGAACTCCTCGTTTCCCTCGGTGACCACATCGCCAGCTGGACTGACCTGCTCCAAACGGTCTCCCTCCTCTTCCTCGCACCTGTGAGGACAGACATGGCGCATCTGGGGTACAGTCGCCAGCGAAGCATCTGCCTTTCAGCAGGTACTGTATTTGTGACATCATGATTTATGGCTTGGGTTGCCAGATTTAGATTTTGTGAAACCTGGACATCACATGCACACATGAGCTAAGTTGGGTTCAGTGACCAGGAGGGTGCTGTGATGAGAAGAAATAGGTGCTGTATGCACTCTGCAAATATATCTGAAAAAATATATGTCTTATTAGAACATAGCGCAAAAAGAAATGGTGCAAGTACAATATTACAGTATTCTGAATATCTGAATATTTCAAATATTACATGTTAGACTGGGTTTTGTTTCCACATATTGATATCTTGGCTGCTGAAGCACAACGTTTTGACAAATCATACTAATTATTAAATATTAAGAAGGTGCTATAGCCTCAACATACAGAACTTTCAAGTGATAATTTTCAAATGTCAGTAAACTCCTGGCCTAAACAGCTGGTTCCTTCGGCTCAAAGAATAAAAATGCATACGGGTCCTATTCAGAAAAGAAGTGAAGTAATGTAAGAAACCAGTTGCACATACAGATGGAGAACATCGTACCTTCGCACTTGGCCAACCATTGACACCTTTGCTGACTCCAGGTTTCTGACTTGTCCACTTTTGACGCTAGGAAAAACAAGCGGAGGAACGGGCTGAAACCATGTGACTCTGCGTCATGGAAACAAGCAGGAAGGCCTGTACACACCTCCACTCGATGGCGCGGTCAATCGATTTGAAAGTCTTGGGTCGTCCCCGGAGGAAGTTCTGCATGCTGTGGAGAACGTCCATGGCACTTCCTGGAAAAGGAAGGACCGTCCGTCATGCATAGCCCAGCGCAGGCAGTCCAGCTGCATCGCAGGTACAGAATGCATGTGCTACGCTAACTGACAGGACCAGCTAAACTCACACTGTAATCGCAATGCATGAGTGTTACGGGAAATGACTTAATACGAAACTCATTTGCAGTGCACCTGCATTGTGTGTCACGGCAGATGACTTTATGCAAAACTAATTAACATTATGATTAAAGCAGGCTTGCTTTCTGCTAACTGACTACATTCAAAAGGGATTTATGTTGTGATCATTGGTTGTGGGTGTTAATGAAGCAGACTCATTTTTATTGTAATTGCATGATGGCTTGTTCCGGTAACCGTTTTTGTACGAAACCCATTTATGCTGCAATTACAGCATATACGTGTGTGTCTGTGTGTGCGTGTGTGTGTGAGAGAGAATTTGTTTGTGTGTTGTGTGTGTTTGTGACATCATCTTTGTTTACAGGTGTTCCCGCGCTCTCTCCCCCCTCACCCTCCACCACGTCGATGACCACGAGCCCCACCACGGTGGGCAGCAGGCCGCTGCTGGCTGTGTGGATGGCGATGGCTCCGCCCATGCTGTGGCCCACCAGGATGATGGGAGGTGGAGTCTCTCCGTATGTCGCCCGCACCACATTGGCCACATCCCTGCACACACACGCACACACACACGCACACACACACACGCACGCACGCACACGCACGCACACGCACACACACATTGTTGGCATGACATGACAGAGCAGAAATGTGTGTGAAAATGACCCTGAGGTGCACTGTGGGGTCTCACTGTGGGGTATCACTGTGAGGTCTGACCTGGACATGGTCTGTGTCGAGAGGTCATCTGAGTGCCGCACTTGAGTGGCACCTGTGTAACCCGGGAGACAAACATAAACGTTACACAGACATGGTGTAACAAAACATTTTTCTGTCAATGTCAGAGTAAAACTGACATAACTTCCGCAGTTCATGTTGCCAGGTGAAAATAAAACATAATCACAAAGCCCTGACAGTCCGTAGTATCAGAGAGGATGTACAGTTTTGCTCTTACCGTGGCCTCTGAGGTCCATCGCTAATACCCTGCAGGTGACTCTGCTCGCCATGGCTGCCTGAGAGAAAAGGAGTTATACTCATTACGGACAAGCTCAGCACCACGTTCTTTTCTGTGAATGTACCCATCCAGCACCCCATTTCAAACCTCCTTATGTATATCACAGTTATGCCCTGGAACACAGCTGACAGGCTAAAGACAAGCGATGTGATTTACCGCCTTGTGCGAATAATCAGTACTCTTATCAAGGCCTGTTGCCGTGGTAACGCGGCACACACACGGCCCAGCGGGGCGAAGCGGGGGCAGGGAAGCGAGATTCGGCGCTTACGGTGAAGACGGCCCAGGACAGGGCGGAGTGCCCGCCTCCGTGGAGCAGGACCAGCAGCGGTCCGTCATGGCCGCTCTTGTACACCCGGAACACGTGCGGATTCGTTAAGACAAAATCAGCTTGGCTCATTAGCATTAGCTCATTAGCACTGAACCAGTAACTGCTGTTCAAATCAAGAAAGGACTACGGGGGATTTTTTGAAGTGCTACTTTGCGGATTCTTTGTGAATAGACACACGGACGATGGCTACGCTTTCCTTTCTGACTGAGTGAGCTGGCAGGGTTTTTTAGGCGGGAGTTGCCGTGGCTCCTGTGACATTTAGAGCTGTCGCAAGGCGGAGGAGGCAGGGGAGACCGTTTGAGATTCGCGGAAGGATATGTCTTTGTTCTCCGCCGATCCCACGACAACGTCATCCATCATCTCGTAGTACTCGCTCCAGGACACGGGGGAATAGTCCTGCTTCCTGACCACGCCGTGGCTGCCAGGAGAACAAGTGCATGCTCCGTGAAGGCTCGCGGAAGACATCAGGAAAGATCTCTCCTAACGCTGAGCTCAAACAGCTAGTTACCCCGGGTCAAATTAAAGCAGCCAGCCCACAAGAAGCGCATCATAAATGCTGATCGATATTCTAACATTATTTCTGTCATTAATAAAAAGAACAACATTACTACAACTGTTAATATTATTGTTAATATTGACCTAATGGTAGTATTGACCTTTGCACACAAGTCTGTAAGTGCATTACACAAAATAATATAAAAACAATAATGTCAACCATAGATGCAATAGATATTTCCTTTAATTAAAAATAATTAATTTTTTAAATAAATAACTTATTTAGAATTTAATAAAAAACTGAGTTTAGTGTGTAAGCGCTGATGCTCTCGCCAGGCGAACTCTGTGCCGGAAGCCCTGTGTAAGAATGAGGAACGCGAAGTGCTTACTTCTCCGTGTCAAAGTTCTCTTCCCACATTTTGCGTAGCGAAGGCTGGCGAGGTCGACCGAGCAGGCAGGGCGAGAACAGGCAGCGTTCCTCCGAGGCGCGCCCAAATGCCACAGTCACGCCGACGCGGCCCGAAGCCCCCGGTCCTGAGCATATGTCAAGTGCCCGTGCGGACAAAGAGCGCACAGATGGCGCGGACAGTTAACCACGATGACGATACCCAGCCTGTCACCTGTCTGATTCTGGGACTCTCAGGGGTGTGACTACACAAAGTCTGATGTTACATGAGCACCTTTTCCATCAGATTCACTGATTTATTGTTATTCACCCATTCGCCCCAGGAGATGCAGTTATTCTGATACCAGAAGAGAGCATTTCTGTTTTCTGTGCTCAGCATTACAACATTGTATTGCAATTTCTCCACCCCCATGCAGATTAATTAAAATTTTGAAAAAAAAAAAAAACGATTATCTTTCAGTCAAAGGTTAATATATCAAGCTCAATGATAAAATAACAATCAATCCAGTTCCTTTATTATTTTACGTAGCTTTTCATTCTCCAACCACACAATATCTTTGTAATATATTCTATCATATCTTTTGAGCATGGCCACCCACAAGATGATAAACTCATTAGTTATCAAATAGTGGGGTACAATAACAAGATTCTAGGTATTTTAGAGAAAATGGGGGCGACGATCTCCACCCTCTCAGCCTGCTCAGGTGGCAGTGACAGTCAGTGCTTGTTCCCTAGCAACTGACCCCATTATGAACAGCTCCAAATGGACTAGGTCTGGCTTTGCAGACCACTTTCCACTCCACTTTCAGGCATTATTTTTCACCGTACGACTGACTGGAATCAAGCTTCACCGTTTATTTATTTTTTTATTTTTAATAAATGTGAGTTGATCAATAGGTTAAACTCTCCCACTGACTGACAAGACCAAAAGGTCCGGATTTGTACACGTGTGTTCTCTTTCTTCTTGGCTGCTCTGGAACTGGTGTTCCAGTTTCCCGACTGGTCTTAGCAGCAGGCTGCTGGCTGGGGACAGAAGCTTAGGAACAAACGCAGGGTTTGAGAGAGTGTCTGCCCCACGAGCAATCCAGGCCCGACCCTGCACAGGTTCCCCTCAACGGCTGTGTGTCCAGTCACCAACCCAACCCCAACCGTGATAAGGAGACGTACATTCACAGCTTAGTTTGAATATAAATCCCATAGCCTGTGCTGTGCGTAAAGGGTCATATTCCACAGCCTGTGCTGTGCCAGTGAAGTGTTTTTCGACCTGCAGACCCCCTGTGCTGCCAGCAGTTAGTCGGTGCGTCACAGATGGCTGGCGTTATGCAATCGGATAAACTCTGACATGGCGGTGCTTTTTTTTTTTGGTCCACCTCTCCCTTGGGGAGGAAGAATATCGGAAAGAAGCCAGCCAATGGGAGCTGCCGTAGGCCCCTGTGGCTGCTTTGTTTTTGTGAGCAGAGCGCTTCGCCCACGCGACCTTTCACCTCTAAAAGGAACAGGATATTCCCTGAGCTCCAATCAGCACTCCCGATGAGCGCTGCTGGAAGGTAAACAAGCGGCAGTGAGACACGGCGCGCGTACCTTCACTGCACATCCCGCACATTCTGCTTTTCTCTGCGTGACTTTGGGGCATTTCTGTCAGGGCACTGTCTCGCAGCAACGCCATCAGTTCAGGCCACATGAATCCTGTTCCATTCACTGCATTAAGACCGCTCTGCCTTCACAGATAACCGTGATCTAATTCTGCTTTGCAGAGCCCCAATCAGGGCCCCAATCAGGGTGAACACATCAAGCACTTATCAGCTGTCCTTGTCAGGGGTTGGCACCTGTCTCATTCAAAACAATTCACGCCTTCAACCATGATCATACAAGTAAGTAATTAATAATCTAACACACCCAGGAGCAGAAAATGCAATCATCAGGTTGTTGAGTAATGTGTTATGAGACCGTATAGGCAACAGTTGCCCCGACATGCCAAAGAATATATGAAATGCTTTAGTTGGTGGTGCGGCTGATATTACATTACATTACATTACATTATAGGCATTTAGCAGACGCTCTTATCCAGAGCGACGTACAACAAGTGCATAGGTTTCATGATATCTCTTATCTTGATGTATTTTTGACTATTCATGATGTTCACTGCACTCTGTTACACAACCCACAGTTTATAGCACCTGTGGAGCAGATACTGTTCATTCATCTGCACTATGTGTGGAAAGCATGCTCAGGTCAAAAGGATTCACTGAATTTAATCAGGCAGCGTGATAAAACGTTAGCACATGTGCTTTCCCCTAAACCTGCTCAGAGTGGCTGGATTTGAATGCAGTCTTACCAGGGTGGTAGATATGAGGAGTATATTCATGTGATAGTATGCATATTGCACAGAAGGGAAAAGTGCTGGTATATCCTTATCAAATTTACGTCTCTTAGTAAATTGACTAGACTAACAACACATATGCTCTGCTATAACAGTTTTTCTTTTTTAACCATGGCTAAAACGTAACCAATACTGTCCAGTACAGACTCGTTTTTCCCTGTCTCAACGGAAACCCTATCCATGTTCTTTTGTTAAGGGCCCGCGCAGACTGATAAGCCCGTCTCCGCTGGATGACCAACGTACGAGCCGATCTTCTGCCGTCATTAGTGAAGCTCTGACGAATCCGCGTCTCAGTTCATCGAGCATGACGCAAAGAGCGAAACAACAGGACAAAGTTAATCGAACGTGTGTACTTAAACATCGGCTTTCAGAGCAAAGGTGAAAACGGTGCAGATTTCAGTGGGGATTATGAGGAAAGCGATTGAAAAGCACAGTATGTATTTCGCCAGAAAATGTTTAATTTGGCAAAACGAGCTGAAACGTTCATGTCCTCGTTTTCCTTGCAGCTGTGACGGGGCCGTTAGCTCCTGCACTGTCATGTACGCAGTATCGCAGACTGACCAGTCCCGCTCCTTGAGAATTTACACGAGCGTTTACAGTTTCTGTGCAGTGCGTCTTGAGATAGCAGTTCGGCTGCATCTGGTTCTGACTGCCAGACGTCGTAAGACGGTTGCATAAGCAGAGGTCTATCGCATGGCAACGCTGTTATCAGTGCGCCTTTGAACTTCGGCCTTAAGTAAAACACCAGGAACTTATTTAAAAGGAGGTGGTGCGAGCAGCAGCTACAGCAGATGCTTATTTACGGGTGCAGTCTGAAATGTGGTATCCCCTGAACCCCCAAAATCGAATGGCTCCTAATTTACTCACTCCCCCTTTTCATGTTTTCCTTTATTCCTTTATTAGCTTCAGAATGTTGCAAATAATAGGTTCTAAACATTGAGCAAACAAAAATTCAACATCTTAAGATTGATACAATGAAACTCTCTTGTCTAAGTCTCCTTAAAAATGAAGAATTCACGTGCTTCTGCAGCACATGCATTTATTACTATGTTTGTTTATTGGCAGAAATCACAGTAGTCCAGTCAGCAGAATTTCCTTCAATCCATCCATTTTGTGAACTGCTTATTCCTGCTTGGGCTATAAATATTATTCAGCTCCTTCAGTTAAGTAAACCCCCCACCCTTAAGTTGTAATTGTAGTATTATAAAATGTGGGGAGAATTAGTTAATTTGGAAATTATTTTCTTGGTCCATTTTAAATTATGTATGGTGCTTTGTAAATGCCAAAAACAATAATGTAGCGCAAATTATCATAAAGTACCACAGAGTATCATAAAGTATCACACTGTACCACAAAGCATATTAAAAAGCATTGCTAAGTACCCAGAAGTACCCCAGAATGCACCACAGCACCAGTGTTTCATAAAATACACACCAAACTGTCCAACACCACAGTGTTCTACACAATGCCACAGAACACACCACAATGTTCTACACAGCCACAGAACACACCACAGTGTTCTACACAGCCACAGAACACACCACAGTGTTCTACACAATGCCACAGAACACACCACAGTGTTCTACACAATGCCACAGAACACACCACAGTGTTCTACACGGCCACAGAACACAGCACAATGTTCTACACAGGGCACAGGACACAGCATGCCATGAATCATGTCAAACTGGCACAAGGTGTACCTCAGCACCTCAAAGTGAAACAAAACATACCCCAAAACCCAAGAAAAGTATCGCACAAATGCATTTCAGTGAGGTATTACATTACTGTTGGATCTTATTACATTATCTGAAATTAACTTATGAATTGACTTGGTGTTTACAATTTTTATCGTGTTAATGTGTAGGATTTTTTGCTTTTGTCTAATGCTGTAACTTTTGAGCTTATGGTACTGAAATGAATTGATTATTCTGCAGTGGTACAAGCACTGAACCTTTGGCAATTATAATTTGCATAATGTTTTTGTTAATGATTTTTGCTTGCTCTTAATGCTGTAACCTACTGCCCCAGAACAATGGATGGAAATGAGGTTTTAGCTGAATCTTGTGCCATGTAGTTATTATGGGTTGTCTCTGTCAAATAAATAACATTAAATAAATTTAAATAAAATGGCCACCAGGCCTGTAGTGTAATAAATGGCCCAGGGCCTTTGCAGCCGTCCTTGGAGTGCATTCTGCGCTTAAACGGGTAAAGAACACGCCTTCGATTCTATTGGCTTCTGTGCGACAAGCCCCTTTCACCTCATTGCGGTACGATGGAATCAGCAAGAATCAGCTTCTGCTCAGAACCGAGATTGCCCACGTGGGTGAGCTCGTAGATGTGCTCCGTGTTTGGCAGTGGGTAGGGACATTACAGACTGAGTTTAAATGTAATAGGAAGCTTTTTATTGCTACATTAGCACTCCCAAACTGCTGCGTGCCCTAATATGAGACTTGATGATGTATAACAGTGAAAAATACATAATATTTGGGTTCACATTGTTGAATTAAAAGCACTGTACACACTGCATGCTTTAATTCTTACGCAGTAAAAACGACCCTCAGGCACCAGAAAACCTTTTATATTGTTTTATGATTTATATAAAAATCTATATAAAATATAAAATCTGTTACTCTCTCTTAAAGTGCAAAACTTTTTGTGGTTCTAGACTGTAGTGCTTAGCATATCCATGAAAATGGCTGTTGAAAATATGACACTTTAAATCTATCGCTACACTTGAATTAATATATATGGAATAATGATATAATTGTACTACACTCTAATTCACATTCAGTATCATTCACTTCACTGAGACTCGTTTACTGAAGCGAATTTATCGTCCTGACATTTCTAACAAGAAAAGTGCAATTCCACATTGTTGAGCTTCTGTGAGTTTGGAAGGTTGGCAAATAAAATAGCACATATTTCATATCCTGTCTTTCCACAGGCGTTCTTGGCCGGTTCACAGAATTCATTTAAGAGTTAAATGGCTTAACTCCACACACAGTGACACAGTATGGACTTTGCCTCAGTCTGTGATCCCGCCTCTTCTGGGATGGCAAGAGAGGAATATTATATATAAAGGAAGAGAGGATTAAACGGGCCCTTCCTAAAGTTAAAGTGCTGGCCAGCAAAGGACTATCAACTCAGCGCTCCCCTTCTTCCCACCCAAAGAACTGTAAAGGGAGTTTTATCGCTGCTCACCAAGTAAGTTCTCTGCTTGTTTCTGTTTTACCTGTATGTCAAAATGTGTCTGCAATTTTTTTGAGATGCCAGCATTACATCCTTGCTTTCTACAAATGCATTGATCTAAATTTTGCGACAAACATGAAAATGCATTTTTGGTGCAACAGCCTGAATCAAGGCTGAGGAAAAAGCTCTTAAATTTGTGAACGGCAGGGGGAAGTACAGATTCTCTCCATCGTTTGATGCTTGACATGATGTCACATCCATGGAGCTCCAGCACGTACATTCCACCACAAACAGTGACGCCTTCAAACAGCACTAACTGCTGTATGAGTTTCACATTGTACTCAGAGATCACACTCACTTGTGATTAAGGAGTAAGTTTATAGATAGATGAACTTACTTAATAGTGATTGAGTAGCAAGTTTATAAACTTACTTTGTGATGCATATCCAAATGGTGCTGAGCAGATTAGGGACATTTTCATGAAAACACACTATCGTAAAAGTGACCTTGTTTGACATAAACAATCGTTGTTTTACTTGCTGCAAACGACCCTTTAGCTTCTAGCTGTTTGCCCAATACTCATGTGCAAGGCAAGAGCACAAACAGCAGTCCCATGGCTGGTCAGAGGTGCTGTGTGATAGTAGCCTGACGCAATGCCCACCTCCCTCAGCCGTGAAGATGGTGGGGCTGAAGCCGTCCGACGTGCCCCCCTCCCTCGGGGTGAAGGTCCTGAGCGCAGGGACGGCCGCTTGCATCGCCGACCTGGTCACCTTCCCCCTGGACACAGCCAAAGTCCGGTTACAGGTACGGCAGATATCCACCTGCACGGCCAACAATCGCCCTTAAAAAAACCAGTAACACATAAATAAAACCACTCTCGCTTCTGATGTGATGATTGAGGAATACACTCTGTGATGGTTGGGTACTTACAGCAGGGCTGCCCAACCCTGCTCCTGGAGATCTTCTGTCCTGTAGGATTTCACTCCAGCCCAAAGGTTTGAAGTGAAAACCTGCAGGAGAGTAGATCTCCAGGAACAGGGTTTGGCAGCCCTGGCTTATACTGTCTGATCTTTAAACCTAGTGATAGATAAATAGCGTGCTTTATTGGCATGAAATATCCACCCAGAAACGAGCGTGTGAGAGCTCAGTCTCAGCTGCATTCAAGCCTCAGTCTGTGATGGCCAGGTACAGACTGACACCAGGTACAGACTGAGCCAGGTACAGACTGACACCAGGTACAGACTGAGCCAGGTACAGACTGACACCAGGTACAGACTGAGCTAGGTACAGACTGAAACCAGGTGCCATGCGATGCCCGTCTGACCTCGCTGTTTCCACGCCTCAGATCCAGGGGGAGAAGGTCACGGAGGCGGCCAAGAACATCCGGTACCGGGGCGTGTTCGGGACCATCAGCACCATGGTCCGGACCGAGGGCCCGCGGTCGCTGTACAACGGGCTGGTGGCCGGGCTGCAGCGGCAGATGGCCTTCGCGTCCATC